>NC_083365.1:57416253-57724846 GCF_030254825.1 Meriones unguiculatus | reverse complement strand
TTAATTCAAAACAAATACAAATATGTAATAAGTTCTCTGAGAAACTGTATTCCCTCCCTAAAAGCAATGTCATCCTTGACTCACTTTACCTTTCAAACTAGAGCACTTGGTCTCTTCCATTTTCTTGGTGCAAATTATCCATCATGGAAGAGCGACACCCAGTATGAGTGAAGGATGACTGTGCAGAGGAGCCACTGCAGTTTAAAGCCCACCTTAAGTGGCATGGCTGTGATGGATTCAACTCTGCTTGCCCTTGAGAAAAGGCAGGGGCAGCATGTTGGGTAATAAGTGTTCTGCCTTGCTTGAAGACAGAGCGCTTGGCTTTCCGGACACTGATTCATTTTGAACTTGTGTCACTTTCAGCCCCAGGACATACCTCACTATTGAAATTGACAGAGAACAGGAATAGATGACTGTGTAAAGGCTGTGGAGCCCTGAGGCTGATATTGATGAGGCAGTGTCCTTGGTAGATTTGCTTCTCGTGTCTATTATTCCTCACAGAGAAGGCATCCTAGGACCACAACAGGTATCAAAACTGTTTTCACAATCAACATATTGGAAGCCATCTTTATAACTTTGTTACTTCAAAGGGGGAAAGACACATTGCATTGTTCCAAAATTAACAGATAGTGCCCTGGGCAAAGACTGCAATGTTACAGAGTGCAGAAGCCTTTTTAAAGCATATCTTTAGCATAGAGATTCAGCTCATATACCTGCTCCCTTTGAAATTTTACATTCTAGCCAAGGCACATACTAAAGTTCAGTGACAGCTAACTTCCTGTCCCATAATAACACATAGATACTTCTGTACTTATGAGCCAACTAGATACTTCCTGTCTCTTTGTACAATTATATAACTCCTGTCACTATTCATGATTATTTTAGAATAAAGAATATTTACCCATTTCTATGACAATTTGTTAATTGATTTATTCACTATGATAGGGTCAACTGTGATTATAGTTCCCATCAAGAGACACTTATCTAGAAAATAAGACTGAGGTGATTGATTACATAAAACAGAATGAGATAATGACAAGAAGCTATATTATCATAAGTGCAAATTCATTGGGAACAGCAAGAGAGATGGAAGAGGAAGGGGAGTACACACTGTGGGAGGAAGAGGGCAGGAAGAATGGAAAGGGGGAGAAAGGGCCAAAAAGGGGGTGGTGGTAGAATCAAGATATCTGGTTATATAGTGAAGGGCCTCTGATAGGGAAGCCCTTCCCTTAGGTGGAGGGCAGAGTATGGCAGTTATGCCCTGCAGCAGGTAGAGACTTTAACATGAACCTCCATTATTAGTTTGCCCATAACAACCAGCAGCTTGCCTGCCAGCACTCATTACATCACTACCTCTGCTTTTGCCACTTGTTAAAATCTTCCTCACCTTGATCCAGACCCAACCAGAAAGTGAATTTAAGATGTGACATGTCCATGCTAGCTGGCATTTGTGCATGCCCTCAATCTTAGCACTGCAGAGGCTGAGGCAGTCAGATCTCTGAGATCAAAGTCAGCATAGTCAACCTTCTAAGTTCCAGCACAACCAGTGCTACAGAGAAACCCTCCTCAAAAAGACAAAAAAATAGGTAGATTGGTAGTTTGATAGATAGATAGATAGAGACAGGTAGATAGATAAGTTGGGCCAATTACAGATTCTGAAAATCCTATTTTAGCACCACATAATTCTACCCCCTACATGGTTTCCATATAGGCTGAGGTCTTCATTGGAACCCTTAGTCTATATGGTTGGTGGCACTGTTTTCAGATGTTTGGAAAGTGTGGCCTTCCTGGATGATGTAGGTCTTGGCTTTGTGAGTTCATAGACTTGTCCTACTTCCAACTTGTTGTCTCTTTTTCATACCTTCAGTTAGAATGTGAGATCCCAGGGTACTCTTCCAGCCACCATGCCTGTCATGTCATCATGTCACCATGACTGTCATATCACCATTAGCTGTCATGCCTCTCTGCCATCATGGAATATTATCTGCCCAGAACTATAAGCCAAAATCAACTCTTACTTTTGAGTTGCTGCTATTTCTCATGGTGGTCAATCACAGCTATAGTAAGCAGCTAATACAGGCTCTGAGACTGTGCTGGTGGATGTTTTCTTCTGACTTCTGTCTTGGAGATGCTGCTATGGCTATGTTAGAATTGTGTTGTCCCTCTGGGGTTAAGTCTAACATCTTTGCTCAACTCTAATAACTGAAAAGCCAATATCCTCAATGAGAAAATTATCTCTCTCTAAAGGCAGAAAGTTTGTAGTTATTGTCATTGTCTTATTTTGTTTTGTTTTAGAATTGCTGGTTGCCTACTCTTAATTCCCAAGGCACTGGAGATTCCCATAACCTTCCATGCCTATACCTGCAATGTTGAACAACACTGCATCTCTTTAAATGCTCCTTATTTCTCATTGTTTTCACTATTCTTTCTCTAGACTTGCTCATGAGCATACCATCTTGTTAAAGATTAATATTTGCACCTTGTTTTAATGAAATAGTTTGTAAATCCCTCTGAGTGGTGAATTTCACTATATGTATGACATGTGCATACACTCCTAGTGCTGAGAAGGCAGATCTTTGAACCTCTCTGGAAAGTCAGCACATGTGCGTGCACACACACACACACACACACTTCTCTCTCTTGGGGTGGTTCCACTCCCTGCTGGTAGCTTTCCTTGGCTGGTATCCCACAACTCTGCCAGCTCCAACATCTTGGAGTTTCCAAAGTAATCAGAACTTCACCTTCACAGCTGCACACCATGGCTCCTTAGGCATCCATGCAGGAGCAACCCTGACATATGTCTGGGCTCAGTGACTTCTCTTAATCACAGAGGGAATTCCATAACTTCTTTATTGTATCCCTGCTTCTAAAGTCAGAACTACTGCCAAGGTCTGCTGCTTGCTGAGGCTGGAACACAGCCCATTCATTCCAATAAATATTCACCAGCTTTCTGTTTTCTTCTTTTTTAAAGTTTATTGTATCTTTGAGTTTATGTATTTTTAATTACTATATTTATTTATTCACTTTACATCTTGATCATAGTCCTCTCCCTTCTCCTCCTGTTTCTGCCCTCCCTCCTTCTTTCCTGATTCCCTCTACTCCTGTTCTTCAGAAAAAGGGAGCACCCCCAAGCAACATACCCCACTTCTTCAAGTCAAATCAGGACTGATCACATCCTCTTCTGCTGGTTGAAGCAGTCCTGCAAGATGGAAGTGATCAAAAATCAGGCAACAGAGTCCATGTCAAAAACAACTCCCTCTTAGGAGGTGCCACACCCGCTCCAGTATTGCCAGAGTAGCATATCAATAGATTGTGCTACAGGACGGGAGACATGCTTTCTTCAGAAATTCGCTCCCTGGAGGTCCCTAGCAGACTCCCTGTGCCTGGCAAAGAGAAGTATTCTGAGATTTCTGTGCTGTCCGGAGGAGGTCTTGGGAATGGAATTTTGAATTCTTTGATCTTTCTCTGTGACTCCTGAAACAGTACAACTAATTTTATAAAGAAATTTATTACTAGTAGTTTATTAAAGGCTTTAATAAAAATAAAATGTAAAAAGAGTAAGCTTAAGAAAAGTAATGAATTAGATGCAGTATCAAAAGGAATTATAAGAATAGTAAAAAAATAATGGGCTCCTTCTTAAGAAAAAATAACATGAGAAGTACAGCTGGCACGAGTTTACCCCTCCCTTCAGCGTCTTGTTTCTAGGGAAGATCATAAATCTTTAGCAGGACATAAGGGAGGATGGTTGACAAAGGTGTGTTTAGACTTTGGCAGGTATTCGACTTGCCTCAGAGGACTATTACAGCTCCTGACTTTCCTCTTCACTAGTCAGTGATAATGAAACCGTAGTTTGAGGTTTTTGTTTCTTGTTTGCGTTGATCAGAAAGTTTCTAGGCAAAGATTTCTTGTGGGCACTGCCCTATGTTAAAACATAAACTTTGTATCCTTGGTAAAAGTCTGAATGTTCTGGGAAGCATGCCAATTTTAAGGTGCTTCCTTATGAGATCACTATAAAATTATCAGCTTGACTTCAGTAAAATTTCAGCAGATTCCAAAGCCTCACTGGTCTCTGTCTGTCAATTCATCACCGAAACCGTGTCTTCCTGTCCAAAGCCTTGTTCTCCCGAGGACGCCGGGAGCCCGACTGGGCCGGTCCATGGCAGGAGGGACCTACATGAAACCTGAGAAGCCCATGTGCTACATCTGTTTAGGAGATTTAGGTCCAGTCTATGTGTGGTCTTTGGTTGGTGCTTCAGTTTCCACAGCATCTTTGGGCCCCTGTGGTTGGCTCTTTTTGTCTTCTTGTGAAGGTCCTGTCACCTCCAGTTCATTTTGTCATTTCCTCCACTTTTCTGCAATATTATGCTTCACTTAATATTTGGCTGTGAGTCTCAGCATCTGTTTCCATCCACTGATTTCTGGTCTAACCTGAGACCCATCCCATGGGAGAGAGCCAATCCCTGATACTCTTAACGATACTCTGCTATGCTCACAGGCAATAGCCTTATATAGCTATCCTCTGACAGCTTTCTGTTTTCAATCTGTTTCCTTCACTGCCTAAGCTTGGCTGTCTTGGGTCTTGTTCTACCTCCTTAGGAATGGTATTATAGGTGTGTATCACCAGTATTGGTCCTAAGGTTTTCTTTAATTCCTTTTAACTATTCTTTAATTCCTTTTTACAAATTGAAACCTTACCTGGGTATGGTTTTGCCCTGAGGTCACTACAATCCTTTATTCCAATAGCAACAGGCTATTTTCTTAATCTGTTGTACTTCCTGGTTTTCACTTTCTCCACAAACTGTACATTTTGTATTTTTCCTTGCTGAGCTTGCTCCTTTTCATTGTACATTTGCATTACCCTGGGCACTAATAACCACAAGGTACAATCAACACTAGGCTGCTTTGAAAATCTCTTCTGCTAAACTTGTTAATCCATAATTCTTCAGTTTAGCCTCAGGCATTTTTTTTTTTTTTTTGGAGAAACATAACATGCAGCCACATTTTCTTTTTTCTTTTTTACCAAAATAGCACAGGAATGGCCCCTAGGCCACATACTAAAATTTTTCTTCTCTGAATCTTCTTGAGCCCAATCCCCACATTTCAAATCGCCCTCATTACCACTGTATAGCCCAAGAAAAAACGTAAAAATGTTCAATTGCTTTCCTAATCAAAGTCCCAAAGTCCACATGATTGCAAACAAAAGCATATCCCAGCCTATCCCGGCAATACCCCAGTCCCAGGTACCAACCTCTGTCTTACTTACATTTTTTTGTTGCTGTGAAGGGGCACCATGACCATGGGAATTCTTATAAAGGAGAACATTTAACTGAGGATAGCTTACAGTTCAGAGGTATATTCCAGTATATACCTAGCAGAAAACAAGGCATCATGAAGACAGACATGATACTAGAGAGACAGCTCTGAGTTCTACAACTTGATCCATAGGCAATGGGAAGAGATGCTACTGGGACTATCTTGAGCATTTGAAACCTCGAAGCCCACCAACAGTGATACAGTTCATCCACAAGGCCACAACTACTCCAAAAGACCACTCCTCCTAATAGTACCACACCCTAAGAGCCTTTGTGGGCTACTTTATTCAAATCACCACAGTCTACATGTATACTACTTCTGGGCATGCTCTGCAATTCACTTTAGATTCTCTTGTATAAGCTTGTTGGAAAGGCTTCTAAGAAAGCCCTATATTTCTCCATGCTGTTCTCATGAGGTGGATGGCCACTTTCTGTTACCATAGGATGCAAACATGGTCGTATAAGATTATATCTTAAAGAACTGAATGTTTATCATATCTCCACACACAATTATTTTATATTTTTGTTACCAGAAACAAAATCTACGAAATTTTATAATCCAAAGCTATAATCTAACAATGAGTGCAAGAAGGAGTTAGAGTTATAGTTTGCACATTTTTGGAGGAGATGTGGTCTTTTAGGAGGGGTAGGGGTAGGCTTTCAGGTTTCAAAAGCCAGTACCAGGTACAGTCTCTATCTCTCTCCTGTACTTGACTTTCTGGATCAGGTTGTTACCATTCTCAACTATTGCTCTAACACCATGCCTTCCTGTCTGCTGCTATATTCTCTGCCATGATGGTCGTGGACTCACTCTTTTAAACTGTAAGCAAGTCTGCAATTATGAGTTGTCTTTTATAAATTGTCTTGGTTGTGCTTCCTCAGAACAATAGAACAGTGACTAAACAAGAAGTGAATTCAATATGGTGTGTGTGTGTGGGGGGGGTGCATATAGGTGCATGTATATGAGGACCAGAGGTCAAATTCTCAGGAGGAACACACCTTTATTTTTATTAACAGAGTCTGTCACTGGCCTGGATCTTTTGAGCTAGATCAACCTGTTTCACCAAGAATGCCCCAGGACTTGTTTGTTCCTGTTTCCTAAACACGGATTTACAAGCACACATTACTATTCTTGGGTTTATATATTTTAAAAATCATGGGTTCAAACTCAAATCATCATGCTCACAGGGTAAGCCTACAACCAACTGAGCTGTCTCTATAGCCTTCCAGCCAATCAACTTGAAGGCTTTTCAAATCAGATTTTTTATTTATTATTTATTATTGTTATTATTATTATCATTATTATTGCTGTGGCTGCTGTAACTTTTAGTGGAAAGTTGTAGAATGGTCTCATTGTATGACTTGCCTAACCTGCTACCGGTAAAGAACCCCACAACATGGAGGCGGAATAACTGAGTGACATAGATGCCCCAGCCACAAATAAATGTTTATCCTGCTCCTAAACTTGACACAAGCTAGAGTAATCTGTATCAAGGGAAAGTGAATTAGAAATGCTTCCATTCTCCCCAAGCATGGTTGGATACCATAAAAAGCTAAAATGATACGCTCAGGATGCGAGGCTAAGCACTGCACTCAGGGTCAGCCGCTTTGGACCCAGAGAAGAGCATGTCTGATTGCATGCGGGTTGATGCCCCAGGTCCCGCCTCTGAGAAAAAGGTATCAGACGGGTCTGATGCTCTTTGGGTGGATGACACCTAAATGAACATCTGTACAAAGTCCCAATTTATTTCTAATATCAGAGATCAGACCTCTACTCTTGCCTGATGCGTCTAAAACAAAAAGGGGGAACTGTAGAGAGCTGCGGAATGCTATGCCTTAAAGATGGAGCTGGTTTCTGCCTTCCACCTTCCCGATGGTGAGTGCTCTCTATCACGAACAACTCCACATTTGGCTAAGGCCGAGGATCTGGCTTGCTTCCATGTATGTGGACCTATCTGCATTGCCCCCATGGCACGCCTGGGTCGGCTACCCAGAGGCTATTTAAGCTGTGGGCTGGCTTTCCCCAGGGTCCGAGGATTGTTCAATGTTCCTGAATAAACTGCATTGAAAAAAAAAAAAAGACAATTAAAAAAAAAAAAAAAAAGCATTTTGGTTAAGTCAAGTACTTTACTGGGAGACATTCAAAACTAATTTCATGATTAATTAAAATGAAAATAGATATAAAAAAAGAATTATATAAAATACAGTAAATAAAATTGTAAAGTGTGTCTAAACTTAAGAAAATGTACTTTAAAATAGAAATGTTATCTTGTAATCACGAAAGAATGTTACCAGAGGAAAGTAGCTCTACTAGTATTTTACTTTTTCTTTAACAGAATACTCAGCAACTAAATACTTAACCCACTTGTAGTTAACTCAGATCTAGATCCTTGTTGTTAATCGTGTATGTCCATATTTTCATTGTTGTTAATAAGCATAACTCTTTTCCAAAAAACCTTCAATGTGTTTGTTAATATATAAATCAAATTATTTAAATAAAAAAAAAAAAAGAAATGCTTCCACAACATTTGGCTATAGGGAAGTTTCACAGTTAGTGACTGATGGAGGAGGACCCAGGTGATTGTGGATGGTACTATCCCTGGGCTGATTGTCTTAGATTTTATTAGACAAGAAGCAAAACAAACCATGAAATTAAGCCAGTAAGCAGCACTCCTGCATGGCCTCTGCATCAGCTCCTGTCTCTAGGTTCCTGCCCTGTTTGAAATCCTATCCTGACTTCCCTCAATGATGGGCTGTTACTTGAACGTGTAAGTTGAAATAGACCCTTTTTTCCCCAAGTTGTTTTAGTCATGTTTACTATTCTTTGCAGAAATAGTAACTCTGACTAAGACACAGATGAACGTGGCTAAAATGGCAGAACTGTCATCAATGGTCATACAACTCTATTGTCTACAGAGCATTCTTCATGCCACAAATAGTGCCTCTAATCACTTTCCCATTGCTGTGACACATTACCTAAGATAAAGAGTTTATTATTAGGAAAGAATCATTCATGCTCATGACTTGAGAATTTTCAGTTCAGCTACCTGGCTCCATTGTTTGGGAACCTGTAATGTGGCCAGCCATGATGGTAAAAATTTCATGGTAAAACAAAATACCAATTCCTACTTCCCTAGCATTCCACCATACCCCAAAAGCATCACAGGCTTTATAGGAACCTTAATAAACATGTGTAGGACACATCTTTTTTTTTTCCTATTGAGGTACTGGTATAGCATCTATGATGGTGTTCAGAAAGTTTTTACTGAGTAGCAGCAAATCCCAGAGACTATTGCAGTTCCAAACCTTAAGAACACATACAGAAGCTTATGTGTTTTTCTTGTACATTGCCATATAGAATTAACTACTTGATAAAAGTTCCCCATGATAGTGAACTATATATATATTACCACTAGGTCTTATCCTGTGTGGCCTTTCTGTGTAACTCACAATTAGGGCTGTTATATTTTATAATTGCAGGAAAAGGCTTTTATATATCAATAAGAAAGACAGCTATTCATTAATAATTTATCAAAACAAGCTTCACTCTGACATAATAAATGAATTATTAAGTGGGGCTTTAATGGAAAATAGTTTTGAACAGAACTTGCTTTCTCTCATCTTCTCTGCTTGCATTCTAGGTTGCCACAATATTTGCATATAAAGCAGATGCCCTCAAATAGAATAATGTAATCCAGTCAGGGAGCCGTTTTTGAAGGTCCATCACACTAATCCCAAAGATATTAAAATTAGCACATCTGTTAACAAACTTCTTTAAAATGTGTACCTAAGCTGGGGGCAAAGAAATTTTATTTTACATTTTATAGAAGAACAGATACTAAATTGATCTTCTAGATAATAGAATTTGTCAAAATATCAACTTACAAATGCTTTATGGATGATTTAATATACAGCACTTATTGTGAGCAGGAGGTCATTTCTGTTTCTATCTTCTTTTGTTCTCCCACACCCTTCATATATATTTTGATGCACAGATGAAGACTCTTGTTATTTTATTTTAGTATTTATGTTTTAAATCTTTGAGTGTATGTATATCAGTGTGTAGGTGACGTATTTGTGTATGAGTGGACCTGTAGATTTCAGAGAACAGCCTCACTTGGTTAAATCTTCACCTTTTATCTTGAGACAGGGTCTTCTCTCTTGTTCACCACTGGACAGACCAGGCAAAGAAGGTGAGTTTTGGAGAATTCTCTTGTCTCTGCCTCTCTTAGATTACAGTCATTGGATGCCAGCTTTTATGTGAATCCTGTGGTTATGAGCTCAGGTCCTCTTACTAGCACACAAGAGATTTACCCATTGAGCCATATGCTCATGTCCAATTGTCTTTTTTTTAATTTTTTTAATTTTTTATTTTTTTATCAGTTACATTTTATTAACTCTGTATCCCAGCCGTGTCCCGATCCCTCATTCCCTCCCAGTCCCTCCCTCTCTCCCTCCCTCATCTCCACCGTGCCCCTTTCCAAGTCCACTGATAGGGGGGACCTCCTCCCCATTCATCTGATCCTGTTTTATCAGGTATCTTCAGGAGTGGCTGCAAAGCCCTCCTCTGTGGCCTAACAGGACTGCTCCTCCCTTCGGGGGTGGGGAGACCAAAGAGCCAGTCATTGAGTTCCTGTTAGAAATAGTCCCTGTTCCCCTCACTTTGGGAAAACAATTGGTTACTGAGCTACCACAGGTCACTTATATAGGACCTATAAGATATGATAAACATAATGAAATCTATACACCTAAAAAAGATAATCAATTGAGCGGACATGGGGTAAGATGATCAATCCTCATTTAGAAAGACAGATGGGATGTGCATTGAACATATGACAGGAGTCTACTGAGCGCATCTGAAAGACTCTAACTAGCAGTGTTTTCAAAGCAAAGACTCATGACCAATTGTCTTAAACATAATAATGAATCTTTATGTCATAGTTGTCTTTTGTTAACAAAAATTCCCAGGGGGGAAAACAACCCCCAAACAAAAAACAAACTAAATAATAAAAAAAAAAAAAGGTATATATGTGTTTTAAGCATTTTACAGCGGTGATTGACTGAGTGAAACTTCTCTTTATAGAGAGTTAGGATGCTTGGAGCCAAAATATCTTGAGCTATATTTATATCCCAAATAGCTATTTATTGTCTACTTCTGTGTTCAACCTAATGTCTTTGTAAACACTAGATAACACCCTTTGCGGAGAGAATAATTCAATGCCTTTGCTTTCTACCAATCCCAAAACTATGAATATCAGACAACATCTATGGCTTATAGCAGAATCTTCTTCTTTCATGAAATGGTTACCATGTTGGAACATGGTATTTAGGTATGTGTGCATCTCTTTCTATGCCAAAGTATGTTATACATGGCTGCAGAATGAACCATCTCTTCATCCTGTGGTGTGAAAGCTATATTTTTGCATTGACACATTCATTAAGTTCTGGCAGAAAAGAGGAAATCCACCCACCGTGTTGAGATCTTGCAAGGCAAATTCACAACATATTAAATGGCATACAGCTAGAAGAAAAATTCTATCACCATAGGTTATTAAAGAACAGATGGGAATACAGGCTAAGTATTCACTTTCACTAGTGACTCAGATTAAATAAAATTCGACTCTTACCCTTATGAACTTAAAATGAAAAAAAAAAAATAACACTTGGAACCACAATCCTCAGAGTAAGATTATACACTGAGTGTTCTTTAAAGGTTTCCAGTCCAATTGCATATCTAGCTGAAAGATGTCTCTTCCCACTGTCTAAAAAAGAAAAGCTAGACTTGTTAATAGGAGACATTCTGCTCAAGGCTGACCCTACATTAACCTTGTCTTAGCCCAATGTTGAGAGTTTCTTCCTCATTTTATGTTTAACAGCAGCAATGGTTGATTCTGGGTGTTTGAATATATAATTTTCTGTGTATGGAAACCATATCTCCTACACAAAACACACCTTTCTGTCACAGCCCCTCAAAACAATTTAACACTTGTCAAGTTCTGGCGCTTCTAGTTGTGGTTCAGATACTGCTGAGATGCAGACCCCTCCATCAGTTTTTTCTTTCAAAAGGATGAAATTATTATAGGAATCAATCTTGGTACTGAAGGTGTTAAGGGCAGATAATAGATCCAATTGGTCTACATGAGGCTGGAGGTGGTGAGTAGACAAGGACCTAATGCAAGAAGAAAAATTAGCAATAGAATGGTAATGACTGGGACTGGCCAGCAAGCTTCCCTCACAAGTAAAAATCCAAAGGAAAATGTAAATATACTATTGGTGAAGACTTTGAAAGAGAATGTCACTATTCCAGGTGCTATAATTAGACAACTAGTAAATATGGAAAGGGGATGGTAATATATGGTAATAGAATTTTCTAAATCCACAGAAGACAAAATCATTTTTGGAGTGTTAGAAATATGAGCTTTTTAGTTTAGGGGAAGCAGAGAAAGATATGTTGCTACAAGGTTTTGCTTTATTTTATAGTATCACTTGCAGTATTCCATGTTTCTTCTCAAGCTTGTCAGTGCCCCTAGATAAGGGGACAGTTTATAGGCTTCATGTCTACAACCCAGGCAGCAGTAATATACCAGAATGCCTTAACAATGATCAATTAACGGTGATAAGAAAGCATTGCCATGCAAAAATCCTTCTGATACAACATAGAGTAGATGATGTTTTTTATACATCTATTGGGTATGCATTCTGCCTTAAAGAAGCTACTGTCCTAGGGAAATGAACAATGTCAACAACCAGTACCAGGGAACACAGCAGAAAACTATAGAAAGAGAATGTTCAGTCCAAAGCAGACTCTTAAAATAGCGCTGATGGTGACAAAGTAAAGACTTTGGCCAGTAAACAGAGGCCTAAAGATGGCCATCAGTTTACTAGAAGCCTCCCTTAGGAAACAAAAACTTACAGTTCATGGTCAATCCAAATAGCCTGTATCAGTGCAAAGACCCCCACCTTGTTGCACTGCATATAAATTGTTTGCTTTTCATCATATTTTTCTTTTCTCTACCTTCCCCAAATGTTAACCATGACAGTTTAATCCTCAGTAACACTTCTTTTCTATCCACGGAGTGGTGCAGTTTGTTATTTTTACTGCACTCTCTCTTGTAGAGAAAAAACTTACTTCTGGTATTAATGATACAGAGAAAACAAGCAATAATATCTGTCTGTCTCTGTCTCTGTCTCTGTCTCTCTGTCTCTCTGTCTCTCTCTCTCTCTCTCTCTCTCTCTCTGTGTGTGTGTGTGTGTGTGTGTCTGCTTGTGTGTGTGGCTTTTTGAGGGGTTGGAAACTCCCAAAGAGGCTGGGACTTTGGGAAAGTGAACCTCAAGTTCATGTCTTAGCACTGTGATAATAAATAGATGCCCCAAACCAGCTTTTTTCAAATGGGCTTTAAGAATAGAATTCAGGTCCTTAAGAAAGAAAAATACTGGTGATCTTAGTCCCTTGATCTGATAGTTCAAAGATAAAACTAAATATAAAAGTCTTCCCAGACAGACAGACAGACAGACACACACACACACACACACACACACACACACACACACTGTTTTCCCAAAACTTATCTGGCTTTCTTCACCTTGGGGCACACATTCTCAAGCCTTTTGAGTGTATGCAATTTACTCTAAATAAAATGTTTTTGTTTTTCATTTGTACTTTTTCTGTTTTCTCTTCCATTTTATTTTGTATTGTTTTGTGGACATTAATTCTACAATTCTACAGTCCTACAGTTTTTCTTAGTTTAGAATGAAGAGGATTTGGTTAAGAGATAGAATCTGGCTGAGCTATACACTTTAACTTTTCAAACCACTCTTTTTCTTGTCTTAGAACCTCCAGATGTCATTTCTGGGCTTCAGCTGTAATGGTTTAAATGAGAATACCTTCTATGGGCTTATAGATTGAATGTTTGGTCACTAAGAAGTAGCACTACTTGAAAGGATTAGGTGTGGACTTGTTGGAGGTGGTATGGCCTTGTTAGAGAAAGTGTGTCACTGGTGGTGGGCTTTGAGGTTTCAAAAGCCCATTCCAAGGCCAGAGTTTCTTCCTGTTGCATATAGACCTGATACAGTACTTTCAACTGCTTTCTCAGGATGACATCTCATATGTTCTGCCATGTTCCTGCCATAGTGATAATGGATTGAACTTCTGAATTTATAAGCAAGCCCCAATTAAATACTTTCTTTCTTTCACAAGAGTTATGAAGGTCATGATGAATCTTTATGGAATCTGACTAGGACACTTTCACATCTATGTGCCTCTTGGCCAAAATTCATATATATATATATATATATATATATATATATATATATATATATGTACATATGTATATGTCTATATATGTATATTTATACATACATATATATATGTATAATTTAAAAACATATAATTTGCTCACTTTATAGCTTTATTGCAGCCCCCTCCCTCATCGCCTCCCTTGAAAGGCTGGTGAGCACTGGACAGGGATCACACACCCTGGCAACCCCTGTAGGGAGCTAGTTCAATTTTAATTCCAGAGAATAAAGGCGATATACCTCTTGGGGAGTGGGTAGAGGGCTCCAAGGATAGGAGTACATAATTGGTTGGAACCAGGCACTTCTGGGACGATTGATTTACAGTGTGCATGTCCTCCTATCATATGAGTGGAAACACAGTACCTAGTTATCATATAGGCATAGGGACAGAAGAGCTAGCAGGGACCTGTGTCAAAGGCCATATTTCAAATTGAGGCTAGGGGCATCTGGATCAACAGACAGTCTCCAGATGCAGTCTGGCATAGAATAAGAGGTCCTGCTGGGAAGGGGGAGTCATGCACTTTAACGCTGAGCTCAGATTGGCTATCTGGACTAAAAGACTACAACCTCAAAAATCAAGGTTCTTCCAACAGCTAGGTCTTGGGGTACTGCTATTCCTAATTTTCTGAGAAAGCATCAGACTGATTTCCAGAGTGGTTGGACACGTTTCTACTCCCACCAGCAATGGAGGAGGGTTCCCCTTTCTCCACAACCTTGCCAACATGTGTTGTCACTTGAGTTTTTAAGTGACAGTTCTTAGCCATTCTGATGGGAAATAGATGGATTCTCAGAGTTGTGTTGATTTGCTTTTCCCTGATGACTAAGGACGTTGAGCATTTCTTTAAGTGTTTCTCTGGCATTCGATATTCCTCTGTTGAGAATTCTCTTTTTAGCTCCATATCCCATTTTTTTTTACTAGGTTATTTGATTTGTTGGTGTTTAATTTCTTGAGTTCTTTATATGTTTTAAGATTATACTAAAGTAGATTTTCTGTATACCTTGTATCCATTTGCTTACTGAAAGTTCCATTCCTTTTTGTGTTACTTTTTCATGTTGTTTCTCTCAATGGCCCTACTGCATTTTCTTATAAAACTGGCAAAAAAAAAAAAAAAAAAAATGGCCACCACAACAGTGACACAAACACACATACACAAAAAGAATTTTTGCTCTCAATCTTAGTAACATTGTATAAATTATTTTAATTTAATCACTTTAAACACTTTGCTAGAGTTTTTCAATAATTCGTATCTAAATTTTCAGATGATAAATAATTGAAACTTAGAGATATAAGTAAATACTCTTGTATTTTAGAGTTTGTGAGCATGTAACCTCAATCGACACAAAGTATAGGGTCCTATTCACCATTCTTGATACTTCTGAAGCCATTAGTTTTTTCCTTGCCCAGCTACGAGTCCTCAGAACCATTCTTTTCATACTCCTCTCTGAGATACTGTGGAACTATACCCATTGTACCCATTGTAGTAAAATGAGGACAGCAATTGGCTTCTTTGGAGAAGAGTCCTTGTAACATTGGAGAAAATCCAATTTTCAGACTCAGAACAAATATTTTTATTCTTTTTCATAGAGGAGACAAATTCATGGGAAAAACTATCTGAATAAATTTCATAGAAATAACTTGGGGAAAAATACTGAATGCCATAGAGAGGAATGAGATGAAGAGAAAACAATTGCCTAGAAATTTTCTACCAAAAATTTACCCAAGGTGTTGAATACTAAAGACCTTTTGAGGTTAAATACTATCATTGTATATTTCTTCAAACAGTGAAGTTTTAATAAATAAGTTATTTTTGATGTAGGACCAAATATGGGTTAGGTTATCATTCATTAATCTTTTATTTTTATTTTACTCTCTCTATGTTTCCTTCTCTCCTTCTTTCTTTCTGTCTTTATATGTATGTTTGTCTGTCTGTCTCTGTCTCTCTTTGTCTCTGTGTGTGGGGGTGGGGCATGTATGTTTGCCACATGTGTGCAGGTGCTCCATAGGCCAGAAGAGGACAAGAGATCTCTGAGCCTGGAGTTGTAGTTGGTTGTGAGCCACTTGCTTGAGGTGCTCAAAAGTCAGCTCAGGTCATTTGGAAGAGCAGAAAGTGCCATTTGAACCATTTGTCCAGCCCTAAGATAACATGATTGGTTGAAGAATAAAATGGATTTAATTTCCCCCAGTTTATTCAATATGGGTTATATGTAATATCAATTCCTTAAAAATGCTATCAAACAGCTCTTCATTTGCAGTGGTCAATGAAAGACAAACTTAAGGTTATTGAGCTATGAACTCAACATCCTCTGGGGAGTCATACAACATTTGTAATTTTAAAGTGAAATTTTAGTGTATTCTGGCTTATTTGTGCTTTGAAAATAAATGGAGACAAAGGGAAGAATCGTTCTCTATTTCACACTGTCCTGGATCTTGCCTGGAGTCCTGGATCTTGGCTTCAGGATGGAGAACCGGTTACTCTACACTCCAGGGCAGCTAGAGCACTTTAGGGTGAGGCCTGAGTATGCTAAGCCTGGGTGTGGAAAAGGTTTTCCACAGAATGACCCAGGCCTGGTGAGGCCCAGAGGCCTCAAAGCCTGGCAGGCTAGAGGGCAGGTCCAGGGAGACTCAGTCAAGTGGAGAATAAATGATAAACCTCTGGCAGTCTTGAAGTGAGAAAGCACTAACCTTTATTCATATGAAATCAAGGGCAATATAAACCCAGGGCAGAGGGAGGGATTTCCAGGGTGAATGTGTTTAATTCACTGGGGTCAGGGATACTTAATGATCCAATCACAAGAAGGAAAATACAGTACTTAATTATTCTTGTACTTGGATCTCCAAGTACAATTGAAGGTCACTTCTGGACTAAGAACCTTGGCTAGGGTGTTTCTAGGAATTCCTAGATGTTTGCTAGAGCAGTTTCCTTATGAGTTCTAAGTCTTCTAATGCATATGTTTACAAAACACTTGTGCTTATAAAGCTTAGGGACAAAGATGGAAGAGTGGACCTGTATGTGTGTGTGTGTGTGTGCGTGCTCACATGTGCACGTCTGTGTGTGTGTGTGTGTGTAGCATTAAAAGCAGTGAACAGACTATATTTAGCAATATATGTATATTCATATACAAATATGCATGCAACAACAATTAGTGAAAAAAAAAAAAAAAACAGAAAAAGAGGCCATGAAAGTGAAGGAGAGCAGGGAGGGTTATATTCAAGGGTTTTGATGGAAAAAAGAAGGGAAAAAAGAAATCTTGTAATTATATTGTAATCATAAAAGGAAAAAGAGAATAGAAAAAAATAGAAAAATCAATCAAAAGAGCAAATGAACAAATAAGTAAACAAAATTGTGGTAATTTAGTTACAACCTTTACTTGGAATCTGAAATGGAAGGCCCTAAGAGGTACTCCAGAAGTCTCCCTTGGATAGTTAAGAACTTGAGATTTGAATATCTAGTATGTGAAGGGAAATCAAAGAGGCAGCCTTGCAATGCTACATGATGCAGAAACCTGTAGCCATTAGTCCAGTGTTTCTGGAGGGACAAGGAATTACAAAGGAAAAGCCAACTGACTCCAGCACAGAGACCAATGCTAGGAGCAGTCTGTTGGAAGGTGCTCCCTGATTGCTGTCATGTAAAGTCCTCCTTTGTTTCCACTGCAAGAGTTAAGGAGTTAGCAGTGCATACACATTTGTTTAAGCTTATTTTGCATAATAACTAAAGAAACAGTGTGGATATTAGGTTTCATTTAAGAAAATAATGATAATTCAATTAAATTTGTATTTGTTTATTTTGTGTGTGTGTGTGTTTGTGCATGCACACACATTAATACATGAACTTTCCAAGGCATCCATGTAAAGATCAGCACAACCTTGGGAGCTGGTGCTCACCACCTTGTGTGAGAAAAAGTTTCTTTGATTTTCACCAGCTGGCTGGTCAAGCAGCTTCCAACAATCTCTTCTTCCTGCCCCTGACCCCATCTTATCTATTAGAGCCACACTACCTTATCTGCTTTGCCCAAGTTCTGGGAGATGCCAACCTATGTCTGCCCTTCCTTCAGAATGTGCTTACCTACTGAGCCATGTCTCCAGCCATAGGAATGAGTCATCTCTTTCCTATGGCTGGAAAGGGACTTCCTTTCTCTACGATATGAGAAAAAGGTGGCATTCAAAGTTAGAACTCTAAGCCTGCTGTTGTACACCACATCTTCTCTGGCCACAAAGAATAAGAATATGCTTTGGGGCTTACATGCATGACAAAGCCCTCAGTCCCCACAGCCAGGAAAGTCTCCTGATTTCTACTTAAATTTCTTATTTGTTATTTAGTTGTCAACTCAACTCTAGGATGCAGCTTTTCTAAATCTTCCATCTGGACTGTTTTCTCATACTCTATTAAGTTAAGATGTTTTAATTTGGTGTGGCTCTTTATTCCCTCAAAATAATCTCTCTTGTATGAGTCTCACTTCTGTTTTCCAACTAAGATACACATGCTGAGAGGTGGGCAGTTGTCTGTCTCTATTTCCAGTGTCTAGAACTGTCAGACAGAGTTGACCAAATTATCAATATTTGTAAAATGGCTTGCTTATTGTTCTTGTCACAGTAAACAAGGATGTGTTTTTCGAGATATTTTTAATATGATTTTTTATTTATTACAATTTATTCACTTTGTATCCCAGCTCTAGCTGCACCCTTATCCCCTCCCAAAACCAAGAAAACAAGGAACAAGACAGGAGCCTACCATTGAGGGCCTCTGAAAGACTCTACCCAGCAGGGTATCAAAGCAGATGCTGAGAATCATAGCCAAACTTTGGGCAGAGTGCAGGGAATCTTATGAAACAAGAGGGACATAGAAAGACCTGGAAGGGTCTGGGGCTCCATAAGGAGAGCAACAGAACCAAACAATCTGGGCCCAGGGGTCTTCTCTGAGACGGATACTCCAACCAAGGACCATTCATGGAAATAACCTAGAACCCCTGTGCAAAGGAATCCCGTGGCAGCTCAGCATCAAAGTGAGTTACCTGGTGAGAAGAACAGGGACTTTCTCTGACATGAACTCAATGGCTGGCTCTTTGATCACCTCCTAGTGAGGGGGGGACATCCTTATCAGGGCACAGAGGGTGACTATGAAAGACAGTCCTGATGAGACCTTATAGGCTAGGGTCAGATGGAAGGGGAGGAAGACCTCCCCTATCAGTGGATGGGGAAGGGGCATGGGAAACAAGTGTGTTTTATTTGGCATGTTGTCTACCACCACTAGTATATTGTGCAATGGGGCTTGTCAGCCAGTCTAACTCCAGCTTTAGTGAAATACCATTTCAAAGGAAAATGCAGAGTGATAGAGAGAGTAATTAGATTTCTTTCCTCACATGTCTCCTGTACTTGCACCCTTGCTCACTGGAATACACACATATGTAACAAACACACACACACACACACACACACACACACATACACACACACCATGCCAAAACTACTCCCAATCTACAACAGAAATGAAAAATACGATCTGAGTACTTTTTTTTTGCCAACTCTGACTTGCTGTAATACCGGTATATTCTAGCTGGAAGAGAATGCCACTGATTGTTTGAAAATTGTGAGCTGTGGAGTGTGTGTGTGGGGGGTGAGGGGGCATGCAGTTAGCACTGAGGTTGGACAAAGTAACTATTATTTTTCTTTATCCCAGTCCTCTTGATCCTTATTGCTTTGGTTTACAACTTTCTTCTTTCCTTCCTTCCTTCCTTCCTTCCTTCCTTCCTTCCTTCCTTCCTTCCTTCCTTCCTTCCTTCCTATTTGTCCAAAGTTTTGAGAGGGCTAGTCACATGTACAAATTACAGAAGTTCATCAGATAACACAGTAAGGGCATTGTGAACAAGAGGCTATTCTGATACAAATAAATAGTGTAATAGACTAGGGTAGCAGAGAATGCTTCACCAATGAAGAGTCACAAGGAAAATTAGAAGGAAGACATAGGAAATGGGGAACCAGCTCAGTTTCAAAATACTTATCATATAAAATCTAAGCTTGATGCTCAAAGCTCACACGAAAAACTCCAGCATGCTGGTGTGCAATTGTCATTCTAGAACTGGAGAGGCAGACATAGGCAGATCCCTCAGGTCTCCTGGGCATTCATGCTAGCAGAATCATTGATTTTTTAGGTCACTAAGGGACCCTGTTCAAACAAACAAACAAGCAAGGTGCATAGTGCCTGAGGAATGACAGTTGAAATTGACTTATCACCCCCACATGCAAACACAGCTCACAAACATGCATCCATCTACAGTTGAACACACACACACATGAACACACACACACATGCACTCAACAACAAATTTTAAAACAGAAAGTAGATAGAGAGGGTTGATCTGATCTGGAAAGTTTGCTATTGAACTAGCAGCATATGACAAGTTTAGAGGGTACAGTAAAAGTTGCTTTGGGTTCCACAGTTAAGACTGCAACAAATTGCACTCTCACTGAGGACAAAGGAACAAACAATCTCTTACCACAGAAGAGAGAGACAGCTGTCAGTTCTGCAATATCTGGTCTCCTGGACATATCTAAGAAGAGTGACAGAGACCACAGAAGAACATGTTTGGGAAGAGACACTGTGGCCTTTTGCAAACTCTCAGTATGATGCTTGTTAGAATTAGGGGAGGCATAGTTTGAGAGAGTCAAATCATCCTTCAGGCAGGCTGCATGGCAATGTCGTCACTCTGCCTGCACAAAGCAAATGGTGTTCTCTTCTGGACCCTTCACAAGCAATTATGTTGAATCAGGGCATCAGGGCTGGGGACATCTGGCATCATCAAGTGAGACTTTATACTCTGTGGTTTGGGATGAAGCAGGTGTCTGGAAAGTACTAAGGAATTCTTGAATGAGAGACTTTTAGAAAATTTCACAGAACAAGTGGGATAGTTAGGATATGGCTTATGTGGCATGACAGTGGCCATCCTCTTGGCCTTGGTGTCAGGCACCCAGCCATGTGCTTACTGCCTGCACTTTTCTCCACTTAGGGATTTTTTTTTTTTTTTTTTTTTTTTTTTTTTTTTTTTTTTTTTTACCTAGAAGGCCCGTTTGGAGGGAATGGTTTCCTGCTAGTATGATCTGATAAGGCTCTCTATTGACATCATTTCTGAGATCCTGAAGGTGATGACACAGAACCATGGCAGCTCAGATTACCTGCTGAGTGTCTGAATCTGAGTGACAGCATTGCAAAAACATCCCAGAATTTTCATCCTCAAAATGTGCTATGGCTTCCCCTTTCTGGGAGAACCCCACCATCATTGGTTTTGGCCTCCACACTGTTGGCTGAACTGGGATTTCAACCACGACCTTTTCATGAGATATTTCCACGCCATATTATTTATAACTGTTCTCTACACTGTAAATAAGATGTGCTTTCAGATTGAAATCAAAGTATGTCCTTTTAGAAGGTGTTTTTAACTTAATATTGAATGAGGCTTTTCTAATATTTTCTCATTGTTCCCATTTGTTATATTTTCATTTATGAAGCCATATCAATGAAAAAAAAGCAATGATAATTCCTCTGGGCAATAATTTCTTGTTAGGATAAGGCAACACAAATTTATCTCTCCCAGCTGAGCAGGCACAGTAATTTAAATAGGGTTCTGTTTGGCCTCTCACTTCGAATGTTTAATTCAAACTGAATTAACCTTTAATTCTGTTCTCTCATTTATTTAGGAAGTACAAAAAGATTCCATTGTTTTTCTTTTACCAAAAGTCAATATTTTGTTAACTGCTTATTTCATTATTCTTGTAAATTCTACCAAATTCTATCCGCTTACTCTATTAATGATAAGTTTCTTCAAATTTTGGAGAAATTTGGAAAAGTATTTCATATGTGTATGTTTGTTTATATGTTTGTGAACACTATTGTCTATGTGTGTGTCTGCATATATATGCACATGCATGTGTGTCTATATGTGTATGCATGTTTATATACGTGTTTCTGTGATAGATGTCAATATGTGTGTGTGTCAATATGTGACATGTGTGTCAATGTGTGTGTGCATGTGTGCCTTGAGGCTTGTTGTATACATATAGTGTTTTCCACTATTGCTCTCTATCTTGCCATTTGAGATAAGGCTTGCATTGAACCTTATGCTCACCAATGAGCTGGTCAAGGAGTTTCAGTACCCACTCCTCACTATCGGCCCCAGTACTTGTGTCACATTCTTGAGCAGGCAGACTTGGCTTTCATATGGGTGTTAGAGATCCAAGTGCAGATGCTCATGAGTACATGACATTAGCCTAAGTGACTAAGCCAACTTCTCAGCAGTAACTTCTTAAGATGGTTTTCTTTAAGACTGCCCCATCATAAATGTGAAAAATATATGAGATGTTCTCACTAACATTAAGGAGAAATGCACAGGTTCCCTACCCTCAATAGTTTTTTGTTTGTTTGCTTGCTTTTTGTTGTTGTTGTTTTAATGACAAAAAATTTTACCATATTTATCTAGAGGAGGTAACCTGACAGGACAGGCTTACATGTTTCTGCACACCTGTTGACATGCCATTCCAGAAGCTGAAATTTCTCAGTTTTCAAGCTAAAATCTTAACAATTACAGAAATACTATGTGAGCATAATCAAAGATGAAATATCTCAGATTAAAGGTGATTTTTAATTTTTATGTTAATAAATGCAGTGTGGACTTCTTTCCTCCTTTTTCTTTCTAACAAAGACTACAGTCATTGTAAAATTTTTACATGTTGATAAAGTTACCTGAGGTAAATGATAAATTATTTAAAAGGAAAATAAAAACAACATAAAATACTTACACATTAATTCCTTCTAGAGCCAAAAGTATAGTTTGAAGCAGAAATAGTGAAAGTGATGAGGTTTTTAGACACAGGCTGACTTCATATTACAGAGTTAATGGTAGATTCTGGGGGAGGCACTGTCAACATATTAATCTGTAAAACCACTGATGAGCTTACTCATGGCTCTAAGCCTGTGCTCACTCAAACAGTCCTGGTTAAACTCACGGGGTCAGAAAACAAAACAGAAAGGTATGAATGTAGGAGATGTGCTCACAGGGAGGAGGGACAATTGAAACATTAACCATATGCACTTAATTATATATCAAAATGTCAAAGAATAAACCTAACTAGTAAAAAAGGAGATTTGAATCCATGAGAATTGAACAAATACTTCCAAATGCTTAGGGTCCTAAGAATCTTTAAGTTACTTTCTGGAATGAGAAAGGGATCAAATTCTGAAGGGAATACATAGAATTAAAATATTTTGTTCATTTATCATGCGGTTTATCCCACCTGTCCTATGGGCCTGGCTTCGTGATCTGTTCAGTGGAGATAACTGTATCTACCTTTCCTGCTTCATAAGATTTCTATAATTAGCAACAGGACTTGTAGGTGTTGAATTACTAGCCTACTGGGTACATTGTAAGATGTCAGGTAACAGCAGGTACAAATTTTTACAAAGAAATCACAAAATCTGTGACATTTACTGGTTGACAATGACTATAGGATTGTGTGAAGGAGAGTACATTTGAAGTTTCCTAGATCAAATCACAAGTAATTTATTTATTAATACCATTTCTTAAGATTTGGTGTGGAGGCAGCATTAACATTTTGGAGAAAGTTAAGATAACAATTACATATTGAGATATTGAGTTTGAAATACAGAAAACAAGTAAAATATCAAAAATTGATGTCTGAGTCTGATGCTATGTGATATGTCACATCACAAAATATAGGAGTAAGGAATTTTAAAGCAATGGCGGAAGCGATTGCAACTTACTGGATAAAGGTGCACTGTCTCTCTACGTTGGTGTCTATTGAATGAACTAGAAAATCTGTTCACATTTTGAACACCTCAGAATCTATATAAATTTACTGTGTAATATTTTTCATTACAATGTGGAAAATAATTAAATGATTAATTATGGTATTCATTTTACTGAAAGACTCAAGAAAATGATTTAATAGAGGAAGCAGGAAATGGAAACCAGCTACTCCTGAATCTTGAGATTTTTCAGTATTGGGTCTCTGAGAAGAGCAGAAGCTATAGAGAATAATAGTGTTATCATGTCTCCTGTGGCATGAAGGGACTCTGAATGAAAAGGAAGGCCAGGCATAAATACCATTGGCTAGAGAGGCTGTGATGACAAATACTGCTTTAATGTCAATATTCAGCACCTCCTTGTGGTGTGGCTGTATAATTGCCATTGTGCACCCAAGGATGACTCTGGGATCTAACTCCAAGAGAGCCATCGGTGCATGCAAGCTTAAAAAGCCATCCCAATTTTAAGGACTGATGACTAAGAGCTGACATGTTAATATGCATCTAATGGCTAGCATTTCGGTGTTAGGTAAACACTTTAAAGCTGGATTAAACCTCAGAGAAAGAAAGACCAATCTGAAATTGCAGGAGAAACCTCTGTGAGCAGTAAGAGGAATATGCCCACGGTGACTAGTACAATGTGTGAAAAGTCACATGTGCTACAGTTATGGTAAAGTAAATGGGGCATTTAAGGTTAGAAGAGTGAATTCAGGAGCATTAAGGATTCAAGACGAAGATATGTGCAGCCAAGTGATATAGCCAAGAGGACAGTGACAGTGGGCTGTCTGGCAAAGTTTTATGAGATCTTTTTACTTCGAGAATCACATGCTAAGCACTATTGTCTATTCTTTAGTCTTTATAATACATTGCTTCTAACACAGCTAATTATAGTATGTAAAGCTGTAAACAAGGGTACCTTCTAATGAGCCTTTCCTATTTCAGGAAAGGGACAACAGAAATTCCCATAGACAGATACAACATAGCAATTACTATAGCTATAAGAATGAAAAGACTTCAGAATAGTTAATACTTGATTCTCCTACGATTAGCCAAATACCTGCACAGTCAAAAGGTCATAATACTGGTCAAGCAATGAACAGCCAGGATAAAGTCAAACTCATCCGCCAATAGCCAGTGTATAGTCGAGGTCAACAAACAGTATATAGTCAAGGTCAGCAAGTTAGAAGAGAAAGAGATGAGGATGACCAATGCATCAGCATCGTATGAGCAGCTCATTGATTTGGCTAGGGAAATAGGATGCCCATGGAGCATGTTGGTAATTGATTGCCTTGGACCAGTATTGCTCAGAGAATCAACTAATATGAATAGAGGCTAACTTAGCCTTTTACAAGTTTCTGTCACTGCACTAGAAAAACACTGGAAAAGAAAAAAAATTGACGTTGACCTATTCTTATGATTTTTTAAAATAATTTCTCATTTTTCCTTAAATTCTTAGTGTTGGCATTATTTCCTAATAAAGCTCCTTTCTGCTTTTTATTTTCCCATGAAACTCTGAAGTATTATCTTCATTGGTTCAAATCAATAAACATGGAGGCTTGCTCTAGGTCAATCTTTGGTAACTGTGAACATCCAGAATCTTAGATCCTTGGATCATACACAATTGGACTTCAAATTTTCCTATCACTCTAAAAAACCTTGCATCATTATTACTGTAACCAGAATAAAAACAAAACCAATATTGATATGTTATCTTTTCAGTTATCTGGAAAATGTCCAGACAGTACTGATTTTCACCCTCATTTTTATGATGTTTTGTTCTTAGTATTAGATTAAGTGGATGAGAATCTAAAGAAATGGGCCAAACTGTCTCTTCATTCTTACTTCACAACAAACGCCTCACCTACATTGTTCATATGCCAAGTCATCAGCAGAGAACCTCAGGAAATACTTGTGTTGGTGCAATTAAGAGTACAATGTCAAATAGACTGAACAGGACTTGAAAAGGAGAAAGATTCCCAATGCACTATTGTCTGAGGAGACAGACTGAATAGAAAATGATTCCGAGGGGAAGTTAAAGTACCCAGAGGCATATGACATGCAACAAAATAAGACACAGAGATGGTGCAGGGTAGGAACTTGGAAGAGGAAATGTGTCCTAGTTCTGAAGGTTAAAGAAGGATAAGAAAATGATTTTTTAGAAAAAAAATAGGTCTTTGTGGCTGGACTGATGCTCAGCATTTGATATCACACTGTACTTACAAAAGGCCTAAGTACAGTTCTTAGAACCCTCAGTGGGGGTCTGATAGCCACCTGTACCTTCAGCAACAAGGAGATCCCATGTCTTGGTTACTTACATGCATATCTTCCATAGAGCAGTATAAGTATAAATGTAATTAAAAATAAAAGTAAACTTGTACAACCACTTTGGAAATAAATCTGGTGCTTTCTTGACAATGAGGAACAGTGCTACCTCAATATCTAGCTATACCACTCCTAGGCATATATCCAAAAGATGCTTAAGTATACAACAAGAACATTTGCTCAACCATGTTTGTAGCAGCTTCATTTGCAATAGCCAGAAGCTGGAAACAACCCAGATGCCCCTCAACTGAGGAATGGATACAGAAATTGTAGTATATCTACACAATGGAATACTACTCAGAAATTAAAAACAAGGAAATCATGAAATTTGCAGGCAAAGGGTAGGATCTAGAAAAGATTATCCTGAGTGGGGTATCTCAGAAGCAGAAAGACACACATGGTATATACTCACTTGTAAGTGAATATTAGACGTATAATATAGGATAATCATACTAAATCTGTACACCTAAGGAAGCTAATCAAGAAGGAGGGCCCTGGGTAAGATGTTCAATCTTCATTCAGAAAGGCAAAGAGGATGGACATTGGAAGAGGGAGAAAACATGGAACAAGACAGGAGCCTATCACAGAGGACCTCTGAAAGACTCTGCCCTGGAGGGTATCAAAACATATGTGAGACTCATAGCCAAATTTTGGGCAGAGTGCAGGGAATCTTATGAAAGAAGGGGGAGATAGAAAGACCTCAAGGGAACAGGAGCTCCACAAGGAGAGCAACAGAAACAAAAAGTCTGGCACAGGCATCTTTCCTGAGACTGATACTCCAAACAAGAGCCATGCATGGAGAAAACCGAGAACCCCTACACAGATGTAGCCCATGCAGCTCAGTGTCCAAGAGGGTTCCCCAGTAATAGGAATAGGGACCAGAGTTCTCTGACATGAACTCATGGGCTGGCTCTTTGATTACCTCCACCTGAGGGGGGAACAGTTTTACTAGTCCACAGAGGAAGACAATGAAGCCAGTCCTGATGAGACCTGATAGACTAGGGTCAAATGGAATGGGAGGAGGGCCTCCCCTATCATTGGACTGGGGGAAGGGCATAGGAGAAGAAAAAGGAGGGAGGGTTGGATTGAGATGGGATGGGGGATGGGGCTACAGCTGGGATTCAAAGTGAATAAACTGTAATTAATAAAAAAAATAAAAATTTAAAAAATAAAGTAAAAGTACTCTTTTTTACATAAGAAAAAATTTATTAGTAAAATTTTATTTTTAGAATAATATAGACTTGCAATCTATTTTTAGACCTGTGAATAAGATTTAATAGAAAAAAATTTAGAGCTCTATGATTTGCATCACAGACAGAGCAGAAGTCCTCCAGCAGGACTCCAGCAGCAATCCTTCCAGTTCACTTTTGCCTTTGATGTTGCTTATCTCACCTTTTACCTCTCAAGCACTAAGGAATAGAGCCAACTGAACCAGAAGGGCCAAACAGGTGAGGAAGTTTAAGCACTACAGAATGACCACCACCATGCTGAATCAGGACAGGATGCCAAACTGAGTTTAATCCCTGAGACACACATGGTGAAAGTAAAGAACTAACCCAGCAAGTTGTTCTCTGATATACTCATGTGCGTATGGCATGTGTTTGCATGGGCATAGGTGCAATCACACATACATGAACCCAATAAATAACAATGTTTTCAAAGAAGTTGCAGCTGATCAATCTCTACCAGGAAAAAGCAGAGTCCCAGCTGAGATAGAGCACCAGTGTCCCAGCCTTGTGGGAACAACTACTAAAAAGAGTGAAGTCTTCTATGAAGGTCTGAAAATAAAGTGGTATTATTTCAAAGACTTTCAGTTTCTTGAGATGGTGAGTGACATGAAGGCATGATAAACCCTAGGCAATTTACCAAGAGGCATTTGGTATAAGCAAGAAAGAAATGCAACCTACATTTCAACCCTGGCTTTCAACTTCTCTGCACTTTACTCTTAAATTATTAATCCAGACCTTGACTAGGTGCCAGCTGAGTGACATTTGTTGAAGTTATTGTAGAACCTGATGCACAGAACAAAGTTCCAACAAATGTGGAACCTTCATTATGCATACAGTGAAGGAGGAGAACTGAGTGAAGGAGAGGGCATGAAACTAAAAGCACCCAAAGTATTTCCTTGCCTTTGAGAAAACCTCATTATGTCAGCATTCTTCATTCCACTTGGGTCTCCAACAGCAAGGAAACCCATCCAAGAATGTGGAGTCAGTAGGTCTTAGGCCTGGAAAACTCCACTCCATGGTTTGTGTTGTCTCGGCCTTCCTGGTACAGGATAACTGTTGTAGAAAGGTAATCACATCATCTTCTATCGATACATGGCTCATGTTGAGTAACTTCTAGAGGATGAAACCAGATTCAAGCATCTCAACTCCTTTTACAGATAACTGTTTTGAATCACTTTGAACATATGAGAATGTAGCTTAAGATGCCTCAAATAACAATTTCTCCTCTCTGACTTTTCCTTGGGTCTGTCATTTCAGAACCAAATTGCCCGTGCTCTTACTGTCTATTCCTTTTTAGTAGGAATCCAGACTTATTAGATTGAATGGGGAGGTGCTTGAAGTATCTGGTTGGGGTCACAAATTTCAATGTTTCCATATCACATAATTTAGATATTTTGTCCACTGATGACAAGAGTTTCCTCAGTTATTCCTCATTTGCTGCTCTTTGTCTTGACAGTTTCCCTTCAGAACAAAAATTCTCTCTTACAATTTCTGGCAAATTAGAGTTTGTTGAGAAATAAGGCCATAGCTAAGGTGGAAATACATAGTTAGCATTTGTTCATGTAATGCCTGTCCTGTGTTTGGAATGATTTAAAGGGATTTGCATATATAAATATATTTAGTTTTACTTTAAAAGATGCTCATAGATATTGTTACCATGTCATAGTTAAGGCAAAACACATACACACTGCAAACTTCTAACTCATGTACAGAGATTGGAGTGACCTAAGATTAAATCTTACGCTGCCCCATGTGATGCTGGTGTTGCAGCCACTCATCTGTCATTCCCGAACTGCTGCCATGATGCCCCTGGTCATCTCATTGATGCAAATATTGACTTTTAGAAGTGATAGAGCGGTTGATACAGGTTATTTGCGGTACAACATGGTAACTGATGAGCTCTGCACTGAGAATGTGCATATTTTCTACTCTGCTTCATTCCTGTAGTTTGATGCTGTGTTCTCAATGATTACCCTGACAACTGATAATAACAATAAATGCCCTGAGAAAGTCAAGGTGACGAGAATGGAGGGCTTGGCATTCAACAGGGCTCCAAGGTTTGAGGAGCTGTTAAGTGCCTGGCAGTCATTCTTTCCCACTATTATTAAGTAATTGAGGTCTTCAAAATAAACAAATTTTAAAGTTCAAGTAAATTTATTTTTTGAAAGATAACATGTTGGTAGGGGGATGAAAATCTATCAAGATTTGTTTATATTAGTGATGTACAGAATGGGACTGATAGAATCCTTTTGGAAGAGGAATCAATTAAAATAGTTATTTACAGGGCCAGTGAGAGAATCCATTGGGTTAAGGCAACAGCTGCAAACCTAAAGACCAGAGTATAATCCCCAGAATCCCCGCAGTGGAAAAAGAGAAGTGGTCCCTGCAGTTTGCCCTCTGACCTTCATGAGGACTATAGCATGGGAATGTAAATGACCATACACAAACCTCACATACACTGAACAAAATGTACTGCTTCTTAAATTGTTGAAATTAGGAGTCTCTATCAACACTGTGAAGAAAGAAGCAAAGCAACATCTGTCCTAGACTAAGAAAGGGAATGAGAAGTTAATTCCCAGGAAAAGTAAGCCCAGAACATAGAGGATACACTGTTTTATTGGACAAAAGTAAAAGGGAGCAGAGCAAGAACCCCAACGTACCAAATAAAGAAAAGAAGGCAAGAGGTGTGCTTGATAAAACTTCAGAACTTAGACAGTCAGTGTGCTGCAGTTTTCTCCTGGGCTTGACCCGGTGCACTGAGGTGAGACAGATGTGAGCAGATGCTTCAGCAGTGAAGAACACTTGCTGCCCTTCCACAGGACTATTATTTGATTTCTAGCACACACTTCATGCAGCTCATAGCCACGTGTAACTCCAGCTTTAGGGGATCTGTGACCCTCATCTGACCTCCACAAGCACTGTGTTCCTGTGCCCAAACCTACATTCTGGCAAACATATACATTTAATTAAAAAAAATGAAAAAAAGTATTTCTCAGTAGTCAACAAGCCCATGTATACTAATGTTCAACACCCTCTTAATATACATAATTTAATGTCATCCATTTCTTTTGCTTGGATAAATACATAATCACCATAACCTTAAGAAATCACATAAAAGGAAAGAAACCAAGCTTGTGCTTCACACTTGTCACATGCACTGAAAAGGAAAGGTTTCTCCTATGTAGAATTTGCATGTTTTCAGAATGAACACACACATGCATGCATTTGTTTTGTCCAAATCAATAAGTGGAAGCTGCAGTCTGTGATGTGGAAACAAGATGCCTCTACCAAAGAGACACATGCAACAATAGGCTAAGGAGTGATAGGTAGATAAGTGTTTTTAATTTGTTTTAATTTTACAGTTCTGTTAAAATACCCCTTGTACTCTTTTTGGCTCCACACTCCTGCCCCCCAATACTGTTGGTAATCTTCCAAGGTTAAGGCATCTTCTGTCAATTGCTCTATTTTGAATATTTAGAAAAATATCAGTGAGAATTAGAGGCAGAAACCAAACATAGTTGTTTAAGTCAAAATTTATCCAGCACCAGAAGTAACAGTAGGAATATATGGAAGATAAAATTCCCAAGAGCTACAGGAGTTTTCCCACAATTAAAAACTTATTTGTGTTTTGTATGTGTATGTGTGTGATCATGTATATAGTTGTATATGATTATCCTATCAGGTATATGTTTTCGTGAGGGTGTGTTTTGTGTGTGTGTGTGTGTGTGTGTGTGTGTGTGTGTGACTAAAACAGAACAATCTCAAATCCCTATATGCTAGACCCTGGGGCTTTCATATGTAAAAACAAAAAAAAAAAAAAAAAAAAAAAAACCCTGCCACTGGGAACATAGTTCAGCTGCAAAGTGCAGCTGAGAGCCTGGAAGCCTGAGAGCCTGAGAGCCTGAGAGCCTGAGTTCCATCCTCAGAATTCATAACCCAAGGCCATGGTGGTACACACCTGTAATCCCAGCACTGTGGAGATGGATCTCTCCTAGCTGCACTGAACTTCCGATCCTAGGGACAGAGCCTGTCTCAAATTCAGTGTGTACAGCTCCTACATAATGGCATCCAAGTTTGCCCTGTATTGTGGACGTTTACAGCATGTGTGTGCAATCCCTATAAAGCCTCTGAATGTGTTTGCGTATGCCCCCACTACACACACACACACAGAAAATAAAACTAAAGTTTGTTCCACCTTTAGCAACTTTACTTTAAGCCTCTTTTTTTTTTTTTCCAAGATCAACCCTCTGCTTGCTCATCTTATCCCTACTTCTAATGACTTATGAGGCAGCCATGCCAGCCATAGGGAACACAGAATCCTTCTCTGTGTTTGCCCTCCTTGCCCACTGCAGACTTTTCCTAAGAATGTACTCTGGGATCCAGGAGCAGGAGAAGGACAACTCATGTTCCTGTAAACAGGGAAAAGTAGGTTACAGCCATCTGTTTCTTTTCCACCTTGGAGGGACTATGCTACAGCATTTTGTCCTGGTGTTCCCATATCAGCACCAGGCATCCAAATAGCATTTTCCAGACCATGATGTTCTTTTTCCTTTATCTTCCTTCTGAGGAGAAGTTATCAAACCCCATTTATTAATAGAAGATGGCTTCATGTGTTGCCCAGGGCTTTAGTGGTAGTGTTTGCTTACATTTCAAAGTAATAGAGTCATTTATTTCCTTTATGTCTGCCCAGCAATTTTAGGAAACATTTTTATAGCCCTCTTTTGTGAAGACACAGTGCTTCTATTCAGCATATATTTAGGCTCAGGAAAGCAGGCAGCCTCTCTCATGGCAACCACAAGGGATATCACTATTATTGATAGATTCTGATCCTTTCTTTCATCTTTAGATTTTTTTTTATTTTGCTAAAATAAAAAACAAGTCTTGGGCTAGAAAGATTGCTGCTTGGTTAAGAGCACTTGCTGCTCATTCAGAGGACCCAAGTGTGATTCCTAGCACCTATACAGGCTCTCACAAATACCTGTAACTATAGTTGCTGAGAATCTGATGCCTTTTTTGATCTCCTCAAGTACCAAGTGTGCATGCAAGTGATTCAATACACATATGCAGTCAAAACATTCATACACTTAAAAATAAATAAATATTAAAAGGTAAATACATGTCTCAATGGGATAAGAACTTCTTTTGGGAATATGGAAAATCCAAAAGATAACACTTGCAAGAAATCAGAGGAAATCGTCCTGATTTAATTAAAGTAAACACAGGAGATAGAAATTAATAAGATAGGGATCAATAGGCTTTTCCCCTTTCTTGTTTTCTCTACATAGATTTCTCAGTGATGTATGTGTCTCTGTCTGTCTGTCTGACTGTCTGTATATCTGTGTGTTATATGCTCACATGGAAATGCACATGTGTGTACCCATATGCTTGTACAGAGCCCAGAGGTAAATGTGCGCTGTCCTCCTCTACCACTGTCCATGTTGGTGATGGTAACAAAACCTAGAATCACCTGTGAGGAATGCTGTAGATCGATTGGACCTATGGATCTATCTGTCTGGGAAGGCTTCATTCTTCTGTGAAGACTCAGGCTGAAAGTGGGCAGCATCATTTCCTGTTTAGGGAGCCGGGGGTAAAGAAGTGTAGAGAAAGCCAGTTAAGTAGGTGGTTGGTAAGCACACACACAGTTCTTGACTGTGGATATGACCAGCTGCTTTATAATTCTGCCATTGTGACTCACTTGCAGTTATGGACTGTGTAAAATGGTTACCTAGAATAAAGCCTTTGGGTCTTAGTGTGGTCATTTGGAGAGGTATGGCCCCCATAAACTCATGTATTTGAATACTTCACCCACAGGGAGTGGCAATATTAGGAGGTGTGGCCTTTTTGGAGTAGGTGTGGCCTTGTTAGAGGAAGTGTGTCACTGTGAGGTTGTGTTTGGAGGTCTCCTATGCTCAAGTGATACCTAGTGAGGTATAGAGTCCTCTTGTACCTACAGATCAAGACTTAGAACTCTCAGTTGCTGGAGCTAGGGACATGAACACTTTCTTGTAAAGTGTACAAGGTTTACAAAGTATGCAAAGCAAACAGTGGAATTCTGGCAGGGAAGGATTCTGAAGGCCGTTGATGACACTCCACCAGCTGTCTAATGAGATTCAGGAATTTGCTTCCTGTACTGGTGGCTATGATGTTCAGGGGAAGAGGGAAAGGCTTATGGGGGGATACCCAGTGAATAAAGTGTAATTAATTAAAAAAAAAGTAAAGGTGAAGAATTGAGGAGACAAACCTGACAACAACCTTTGGCTTTTCCAAGGGTTCAAATGCTTACATGTGTGCCTCAAGCCCATGCTTGTGCATGCACACTCACACTTGTGTACGCACACACGCACCACATAATGAAATGATTGTGGGAGCTAACAGAATAAAAAACAAATACTTGACCTTAGCTATCCTATAGTCAATGTCAGGATACTGGCAAGAATGTAGGTTTCTCTGAAGTTTGATATAAAAAATGTGAGAATTAGTTATTGCTTTGGAAATTTCAACTCTATGACAAGTAACAGAAATAGTATATTACCTCAGTATTTAAGTATGTTAGTGAACACATACACACATACAAAACACACACACACACACAAACTCTCTCAAGGTAACACCCTTCAATATATTCTTCATCAATTCAATAATATTGAATAAATGCCTATTTTGTGTTCAGTCTTTTACAGATGTTCTGGAATAATAGAAACATGTCAGGCAGAGCCCTGTCTTTGGGAGGATTTCATTTAACTAACACAGCTTGAATGGGTCAAGACTGTGGGAGGGTGTGTGTCAGCAAAATATCTGCTGTGTAAGCACAAGGTTGTTTTTGAAGTCTGAACTTGAGAATCCATCCATGTCAAAATTCCAGATGTGGCAGCACCTGCTGATAAGATCTACCTGGGCTTTGGGGGTGGAGAAGGAATGTGCCTTAGCAGCCAGCCTGCTTGGTGTGTTTACTGAGTTCCAAGTTTATACTAAGTGATGCTGCCTCAAAGAAGTGGACAGACTTGCTGGGTCTGAAACCCAAGGAAGCCTCCAGCTTCTCTAGGATGGCATTCATATGTGCAACTGTGCATACACAAGCACATAAAAAATTAATATAAGTAATGGAACAAATGAATTTTTAAAGCATGACGTCAAAAAGCGAACATAGCTGCCATGGCTACAAATGGTAGGTATCTAGTTGTGAGCAGCCAGCATTTACTGTGTTGGGTCCATTCTGCCCTAGCAGAGGAGGGCATGATGTCACCTTCATGTTAGTACTTACAAGGCCTTTGCAAACCCCTCATGGCCTGTTAGAATACTTTGTTCTTTTAAGCTGTATTTATTCTGCCCAAGTAAAATATTCCCTTGGGTTCTGAGAGACTCAGAGGGCATCTGAATGCCTAGGAAGATCAAGAAAGAGGATTAAGAATAGGGGTTGTCCAATTTAAGGCACAATAGAGCTTAAGCATAAGCAAAAGCAATTATATAGTTGCTGAAGTCACAAGCTGCTGGGATTGGCAACTCCAAACCTCTTTCAAAAATTTATCCAAGCATTAATAATAGCTTGTTGTAAGATTGCTATTTATGTACCTAAATTTTCACTTCTGTAGTTCTTCTGTTTAACAACAAGAACAATGAAAGAATTATATTTAGCAGACCTGCTAATCATCTGCTTCAATTAACTGAAAATCTAACTGTATTTTTACATTTTCTAATTAAGAAAGTATTATGAGTTTTAATTAATGTCTTAATTATATGCCATTATCTGCAACTGGAACAGGTGCATTAATTGAAACCAGGCACTGACGACTGTTCTATGAGTTCTTTATCTTTATTGGTATCATTTGGTTTCTAAAAAATAAATAGCTGGTATTATCTGTAGGCAAAGCCCTCTGCAGCTGGAGTGCTACTTTCCCAGAGACATATTCAGGATTTTGATTCCCACTGTCACTTTGGCTATTTTCTTTTCTCCAAGTATGTCATGTGACCTTCTCCCTGGAGATACATAAACAAAAGTCTATTCATCCCATATGGGTCAGGAATGATGGATAGAGAGAAATCATTCCACTCCAGCGCAATTTGGTGAACCAGTAAGTAAGTTTGGTTGGCCTTGCTTATCAGAGCATTGAGGAGAGGTTACTTACACAAGCAAGGGTAACATAAGGACCCTTAGAGCACTGAAGAAAGCAGACTTAATCCAAGTACCCATCTATATTGCCTATATCATTTGGGGATGAGTGTGGCCTCCTGAGGCCCCTTCCTGTTAGCAACCATTAACTCTCTATACATTCCTGGGAATGAAGCAACCATGTAAGCACTCTCCAATAGTAACTCTAAGCTCTCTATAAAGCTTCTGTGAAGGATGGAATCTCAAGATCCCTTCTTCCTTAGCACATGCTAACTGTCTATGAATCTTGGAAAAAAGGCAGAGAATACTGTGGATCTACCCCTATCTGTGACTGAAAGTCATGGTCCAATTTTGTGTAGGTTTGCTTCAGAAATCACTGCTGCTTATGGTTGAAGCAGGTTAAGCACCAAGTCATGCTCTGAGGATTGTCTATAGCAACATATGAGACTCTGATCCTCTGTGTCCTTCTAGTTTTCGAAGAACCTCATGTACTTAGTGCATGACTCCACTGTGTGGGGTAATGTATATTAGGTTTTGGATAAAGAGTGAGAAGGCAGAAAGGGGCAAAGACAAGAGTGTGCAGGAGAATTGCAAATGCCTACAGTGACCGAGCCATTGAGGTCAAGCATTTACTTGGTAGAGTATTCAGCTAGCTTGCACAAAGCCCTGAGCCCCAGGCTCAGTGAAAAATACTGTCTGGGGAACTGTTATGAAAAATGGTGGGAGACTCTAAATGTTAACCTCTGTCCTTCACATGAATGTGCTCACATACCTACTCATAAGCAGGGCTATCAATACAATACACTAAACACACACACATATAGACCTGTGTATGAACATACACAAGTATACACACATACAATTTTAGATGGCTGAAAAGTTAAAACTATTTTTGGCAGAGGTTTCCAGCTAGAATTTCAAATATAACTTAAAGCCAGTAGATTATATACCCATGTTTCTCTTTTTGAAGATCATAGCAAGCCTGGATCAATCTCCTGCAATTAATACCCTCATTTGGGCAATATCCTGAGAGTAGTGGTATTTGGACTGTGGAGTGTTTTACATTCCTTGCACTATAGCAGCAAGATGACTGCTCAGGTCAGCGTATGCCTTTGAAAAGAACACCTAGAAATGCAATTTGGAATAAACTGTCAGCTCTCCTAGCACTCTCTCAGTAATAACATTCCTTATTTTGAACCCTTTCCAAATTAAACTAGTTTGAATTGAATCTGTCCTCTGAGCTGTGACAAGGACGACTTCAAATCCATTCTAATACCAACATTTTCCACTTCTATCAATTTTTTTGTTTTAGTTTGCTGACTCAATTGGCATGCTCTCTAACACTGTTTCTCATAAATTTGGGGCTATTGTTTATTTTTATTTTCTTGGGAAGAAGGGTTGCTCTATCAACAGACTACTAGTAACAAAAAAAAAAAAAATAAACTCAATGGAAGAAAATGCATGTTGCCTGTGAGTGGTGAAAAAAAAAAATACACTAGCTCCAGGAAACATGCTGAGATGTTTCTTTGTCCTTAGTATTCTAACTCACTTACAAATATTCAACGTTATTCACAGTGTTAACAAGAAATAACATGGTGACTATTTTTATTGTGTCTTTGATTACGAATATTGCAAGGATGCAAGTGGTGTGAATAATGTAACCCCAATATTCACCGATGACATAGCAAGGTCTCATGGATTCTGTTTATCCACACTCACACATATCTGCCCCAGTTTTGATTATGTGGGAAAATGCTTAGATTAGAATCATCTTAGCACATATTTCTGCACTCTGAAATCCATTTTTTTTTTCTTAGAAGTAGCTACATTATGACAACAAAGCTCATAAGTCAACTCACAAAACATTTCAGATAGTGCTGAGATTAACATATTAGTCATTGAACACACATTTCCTTGTTTGTGTCTTTCATCCTTGTTTGTGTCTTTCAAAAAAAAAATGGCCAATGGCAAAGATCTAAGTTTGGTTTGAATTAGTGATCTCTCTTCTATCACTTTTTTATTTTTCCCTTGCAAGAGAGTGTGGAAGAACACACGTTTGTCATGCAAGCTTTCCAGTTATCTCTCTGGTCTCATCTAACATGCTGTGTGTTCCTGTAAACTGGTGCTCACATTTTATTAGCCTCACAGGTACTTCAGCAAAACTTCACCATGTATGGGTTGTAAATATCCTTCACAAACAAACATTGTTTGGATGACTTAGAGGTCAGGTGGCATCGGAGAACATTGATGATCACTGCTCAAGGCAAAAATTCATTAGGGTCAAGTGAATTAACTATAAAAATATATTATGTCAATTTTGTTCCTTTTATTTATTAACTTGAATATTCTGTGGAAAAATCTCATTTATTGTTTGTGGTTTTGAAGTACACTATATAGAGGCAACAAAGGCTGTCTTCAATTTTTAAAATTACGATTCATGTTTCTATACCTTCTACATGAATATACAGATGTAAAAATAATTAAATAGCTTGCAGTGTCTAGTATTAATCATCTTGATGCACCAATTCTCCAATCTCAGCAAGCAGTACTTTTTTAAAATTTTATTATTAAGTCACGTTAATGAGATGCTGTTCATGTCTGAGAACTTCTTGTTATAAGGTGGTGGGCAACTTCTGGGTTCATATTTTCTTGCTTCCCACTGGGCAGTGTGGAAAGCGAAGCCATTGGCTTGGAAGCTGCATGACATTTAGAAGCAAACATTACCCTGGGGGAGCTACCACAATCTTGCTGTCTCTTCTTAGGCAGTGTTCCTGGAAAACTGAAAAACTCATGCTGTTCTTTTGGAATCAGCATACATTACGAGTTCATACTGCTACTTCCACTTCATGTTCTGAAGAACATGGCCTGTACAGGTCTTATTGCTCACTTGTTATCACCTTATACTGGTCCTCAGGGCACCTAAAGAAACACTCATTGCTTCACTCTATCACAGTCTATCTGTAATGGTCACCCAGCAGTGATGCGAATGTCATCCTCAACAATAAGAACAAACAACCGAAACAGTGTGCTTTTTGTCTGGATTTACACTTCACTTTTTGTCACCTCAGCTACTAGAATAATAACATTGTTTTATATACACTGAAAATCCACATTTGTGTCACCAGTTTCAATTTGCACTTAGTTATTTGTTTCAATTTCCTAATTTCGGGTATCATTTTATCTTATAATTTTGAAAAATGCTTAGTACTTAAAAATTCATAGAACTACACTGTATTTTCAGAGAAACCAAGAGTCTATTCCAGTTTTACCCATCCTTTCTTATTTCAATTTTGGCTATCTTCTGTTTAATTATATATTTTAACATAATTGTAAGTATGCTGTGCACTTGTATACACATATGTTTCTTGTATACCCACACTCAACAATCTTTTTCACCTACTTATAGTAAGCTGTATAGTCTCTCCACAGTGTTTCTCCCCTTTATTTTATTGTTAGTACTTGATTCACACTATTAAATAAAAATATCCAATGTATTTTATAGTCTATTACTGCCATTTTTTGGAAATTTACTCAAAGTTATTCAATGAGTTCATTACTAGTGGGTACATAGGGTGTTTGCATTTTCACTATTACAAATAATTTATGTGTTCATGGATTGGTATCTTGTGCAAAAGCTTTGTAACAGGTAGTTAGAATTCTGGAATAAAATGTTCCAGTGATCCCAAATGATGCTACCAAATTCTGAACATATATTTAATTATGACACAATTCTTCTTGTATTCATTTTTTTAATCCTTATGGGAATGTGAGTATGTATATGCCATGTAATGTCTGCAGAAGTTAGAGGGCAATTTTGAGTGTAGGTCCCCACTTTCCACTTGTTTCATACAGTATCCCTTGTTGCTATACAAATGCTTGAATAGGTAGCCTCTGAGATGCCTGGAGAGTCTCTTGTCTCTGCTTCCTGTTTCACCACAGAAATAATAGGATTATAAATATACTCTACTGGCCGTCTTTATACCTATTCTAGTGAATTGAATAATGTTCTCTTTTTAATTAAATTTTATTTTTTAATATTAGTTACAGTTTATTAACTTTGTATTTCAGCTGTATCCTGCTCCTTCATTCCCTGCATCTCCACCTTCCCTGCCCCTTTCCAAGTCTACTGGTAGGATAGGTCCTCCTCCCCTTTCATGTGACCCTAGCTTATCAGGTATCTTCAGGCCCGGCTGCAGAATCCTCCTCTGTGACCTAGCAGGGCTGCTCCTCCCTCAGGCGTGTGGGTTGGGGTGGGGTGGGGAGGTGGAGAAGTCAAAGAGCCAGCCATTGAGTTCATGTCAGAAATAGACACTGTCTTGATTATCTTTTTTAGGTGTATAGATTTCACTATGTTTATCATATCTTATAGGTCTATATAAGTGAGTATATACCGTGTTTGTCTTTCTCCTTCTGGGATATTTCACTCAGAATGATCTTTTCTAGATCCCACCATTTGCCTGCAAATTTCATGATTTCCTCCTTTTTGATTGCTGAGTAGTATTCCATTGTCTAAAAATACCACAATTTTTGTATCCATTCCTTCGTTGATGGACATTTGGGTTGTTTCCAGGTTCTAGCAATTACAAATAAAGCTGCTATAAACATGGTTGAGCGAGTATCCCTTTTGTGTACTTGAGCAAAGTTTGGGTATATACCTAGTAGTGGTATAGCTGGGTCTTGAGGAAGCACTATTCCTAATTGTCTGGACATGGGGTAAGATGATCAATCCTTGTTTAGAAAGACAAATGGGATGTGCATTGAACGTATGACAGGAGTCTACTGAAGGCATCTGAAAGACTCTAACTAGCAGTGTTTTCAAAGCAGATACAAAGACTCATAACCAAACCCTCAGCAGAGTACAGGGAATCATATGAAAGAAGGGGAGTTAGTATGATGGGGAAAGGATAGGAGCTCCACAAGGACCAAATATATCTGGGCACAGGGTCTTTTCTGAGACTGACATTCAACCAAGGACCATGTATGGATATAACCTAGAACCTCTGCTCAGATGTAGCCCATGGTAATTCAGTAACCAATTGGTTTCCCATAGTGAGGGGAACAAGGACTATTTCTAACAGGAACTCAATGGCTGGCTCTTTGACCTCCCCACCCCCCAAGGGAGGAGCAGTCCTGTTAGGCCACAGAGGAGGACTTTGCAGCCAGTCCTGAAGATACCTGGTAAGACAGGATCAGATGAATGGGGAGGAGGTCCCCCCTATCAGTGGACTTGGAAAGGGGCAGGGTGGAGATGAGGGAGGAAGGTTTGGATTGGGAGGGAATGAGGGAGCAGGATACAGCTGGGATACAGAGTTAATAAAATGTAACTGATAAGAAAAAAAATAAAAATTAAAAAAGAAATAGACACTGTTCCTCTTACTAGGGTACCCACTTGGATACTGAGCTACCATGAGCTACATCCGAGCAGGGGGTCTAGGCTATATCCATACATGGTCCTTGGTTGGATATACAGTCTCACAAAAGACTCCTGTGCTCAGATATATTTGGTCCTTGTGGAGCTCCTGTCCTCTCCAGGTCATACTAACTCTCCCTTCTTTAATATGGTTCCCCGTACTTGGCCAAAGGTTTGGTTATGAGTCTCAGTTTCTGCTTTGATACACTGGTAGGTAGAGACTTTCAGAGGCCCTCTGTTGTAGGTTCCTGTCCTGTTATTGTTTTCTCCTACAACCAATGTCCATCCCATTTGTCTTTCTAAATGAGGATGGGTCATCTTACCCAGGGTCCTTTTTCTTGTTTATCTTCTTTAGGTGTACAGATTTTAGTATGTTTATATATTATAGTATGTCTTATAGGTCTAGTACTTACCCACTCATAAGTGAGTATACACCATGTGTGTCTTTCTGCTTCTGGGATACTTCACTCAATGATCTTTTCTAGATTCCACCATTTTCCTGCAAATTTCATTATTTCCTTGGTTTTAATTGCTGAATAGTGTTCCATTGTGTAAAAGTACCATGATTTCTGTAACCATTCCTCCACTGTGAGACATCTCGATTGTTTCCAGGTTCCAGTTTTTATGAATAAAGTTGCTACAAACATGGTTGAACCTGGCAAGCACTTTCCCCAATGAGCCGTCCTCCAGACCTTACCCACCATTTTATGCTCTGATCTGCTTCTTGTTCTGGATTTAGTTAGGGTATTTCCCATTTTTTATTTTTACCTCAGACCAAGACTGAATTTATGATTAAAAGTAAGGTATCTTACTTTTTATACAGAATCTATGTTAATATAGCAACATATTTTTGTTTGCAATAATCATTGATTTTCAATATCTTCTCTTTTAGATTTCAGTTGTTTTTTGTTATGTAAATATTTTATCACTGTCAGTCATAAATCACTTCAACTGTCATTGAAACTTAGTCATTATGAGTACTACCATTGAGAAGAAAAGTCATTTATTTATAACTTAAAAAATACTTAATCTTCACTTCAAGAATGAAAATGTATTTATCATTGTGTCAAAGACAAGTTTAGCAATGAGGCAAAAGTACCAAAATGCTCTGGAGAAAAGTTATCCATACTCAAGCAGGTCATTGTAAAGGAACCATGCTTGTCCAGTCTCATTAATTTAAGTAAGATTCTTTTTTATTTTTATTTTTATTAAGTATTTTTTTCATTTTTATTGACTACAGATTATTCACTTTAATCTCCCCTATATCTCCCTCCCTCCTGCCTTCCCAATCCCACCCTCCCTCTTCCCCACCCATGTCCCTCCCTTCCAGTCTACTGACAAGGGAGGTCCTCCTCCCCTTCCCTCTGATCCTGGTCTATCAGGTCTCATCAGAAGTGGCTGCATTGTCTTCTTCTGTGGCCTGGTAAGGCTGTTCCCCCCTCAGGGGGAGGTGATCAAAGAGCAGGCCAATCAGTTCCTTTCAGAGACAGTCTCTGTCCCCATTACTATGGAGCCCACTTGGATACTGAACTGCCTTAGGTTACCTCTATGCAGGGGTTTCAGGCCATCTTCATGAGTGGTCCTTGGTTGGAGTATCAGTTTCAGAAAAGAGCCCTGTGCCAAGACTTTTTGAATCTGTTGCTGTCCTTGTGGAGCTCCTGTCCTTTCCAGGTAGGCTGTCTTCTGTGGTAGGCTCCTGTCCTATTCCTTTTTTTCTCCCTTCTCTGATATCCATCCTCCTTGCCTTTCTGAAGGGTATTGAGCATCTTAGCTAGAGTTCTCCTTCCTGATTAGATTTGTTAGCTGTACAGATTTTATAATGTTTATCCTATATTGTATGTCTAATATCCACTTATGAGTGAATATATACCCTGTGTGTTTTTCTGCTTCTGGGATACCTCATTCAAGATGATCTTTTCCGGTTCCTGCCATTTACCTGAAAATTCCATGATTTCCTTGTTTTTTTATTGCTGAGTAATATTCCATTGTGTAAATGTACCACAATTTCTGTATCAATTCCTCAGCTGAGGGGCAATAAAAACATTGGTGAAAAACTAGGAAGAAAAGATCCATTTGATTTTACATTTTGCTTCTGAATGAAACCTTTGAAATTATTGTTTGACAAAAGTTTATTTCTTGCTTTATCCAAAGTAGAAGTGAAATGTAAAAATTTCTGAGCCACCAATAAAGTGTCACCAAACTTTTCTGTTGGCTATGATAGAATTGAAGACTGAATCAATATTCTTTTTGGGAGTGGAAATAGAAGTTCTTCCCCAAATGTAATGTGGCTTTAAATGGAAGTTTATTCGTCTGAGATCGATATAGTGCTGGCCTTTCTCAAATGTTCTAGAGTACATTTCTCCCTAAATTCCCAGATACACCAATATATACTAACATACAAAATACAAGTTGGGAATGTAAGTTTCTTAATTCTGAAGGGAAAGATAGAATCTTTCATTGGAACCTCAAACTTGCATTCTAACCGCCTACTTGCCAATCAACAAATAAGTATGGCTGGCAGGACAGCTCAGTGGGTAAATCACTTTCCACACAAGTATGAGAATCAGTGTTCAGTTGCTTGAAACCTGTGAATGTTAGACATATGCGGAGGCCACCTCTGAGCCTCACATTGAAAAGGCCTAGTCAGAGAATTCCCCATGAAATCATGTAGCTAGATCATGTGAATCTGTGAACTGCAGTCCTGCAGAAGCCTCTGCCTCAATAAATAAAACTTGAGAGCGATCAAGGAGGATGGTGGATATCAACTTCAAGTTTCCCCATGCGTGTGCACCTACCTACATGTGAACATGCATACACATGCCACACAAGCACCCACAGAAATGATAAACAAACAAACCCAATAGACTATGTTATATGACTTGGTGTATTGCTGCTTTATGGAATGATGACGACAAAACTGAGCTCTCATCCAGGATCTTGTCTATTTGTACCTCACTCACGTTGCTTCCCCTGAATCATTCTGATTATAATTAGAAAAGAAAACAAGACACCATGACAGGTCACATCACATTTGCATGGTACTATTAGATTTCAGACTTAACATGGACTACCAGTAGTTTTGAATTAAACCTCAAACGTAAGTAATATAAAATCCATAATTTAAAGCTGGGCCATGAATGTAAAGCATTTACAGTTATTTGAAACTGGATCTTGAGCTAAAAACTAACTCTGGCCATCTCTATTTTCCACCCATTTTTAAAGTCCCCCTTATAAGTGATTCGAGATAGCTCAATTGAGAAAAGGTATATGGCAAGAAGCCTCATAACTTGAGTTCAGTCCATTACACTAACATGGCAGAAAAAGAAAACTGATCCCCATAGTTGTCTTCTGACATCCCTATGTATGCCATGACATGAGCATGCCTATCTGAAAGGGAATACACTTACACACACACACACACACAAACACACACACATGCACGCGCGCACACACACACACACACATGCACGCATGCACACACACACAAACTATATCTATCTATCTATCTATCTAGATTTACATATATAAATGTAAATTCAGGTAAGTTGAACATTTAAACATTTCATGAATTGGTAGTTTTTTATTTTGATGGATACATTCACATGAGTGTATATGTGTTTGTGTATATGTATGCATTCAGAGGCCAGAGTTCATACTCAGGCATAATCTTCAGGAATCCCATCTACCTTCTATAATACAGTCTGCCATTACCTGCAGCTTACTCATTAGCCTACCATGGCTGGCCAGCAAGCCCAGAGGATTCTTTCTATGTTTACCTCTCTAGTACTGAACAGGATTCCCCACTATGCCTGGCTTCTTACATAGCTCCTAGGGATCAAATTCAAGTCCCCAAACTGTATGGTGAACATGTTACCAACTGAGCCATTTCCACAACGTCTTCTTTTAACCTTGAAGTTCAAGGACAAGTGAAGAAAGGACCTGTATACAATTAGTCATCAAAGCTATTGTAAATGTCTAAAATTTGGCAATGTGATATGAACTGTCAGTGTTAGCCTACAGAGGCGTCTCTCTCATCTGTCTTCATTAGTGGTTCTTAACACATCAAAATGAGTTTGAGAAATGCTACAGCTAACTTGAAAGACAAAGGACTTAACACTGGCTTCTTACTAATGAAGGCTTCAAAAACATCTCTTCACCAGCTTGATGTTGTTGCTGCTGCTGCTGTAAGTGGGGTAACATATGACTTGCAAGCTCCCTTCTCAGCACAGGGTGTTCTCACTTCCACACTCCATCGCCCCTGTGATTATAAATGATGCAGGCCTGACTACAACTCTGAAGCACGGTGGACTCTGGTTCTCTGAGCCACAGTATCCACATCTGATGTGCTGAAAATGATGTCCCAACCTCATTGCTAAGAAACATCCATAGGATAAATGTTTCAAGCAAAACAGTCAAAAATCAGAAGCAGAGTGGCGTCTTTAATGTAGCATGAACACGCTGTTTGCCTTGTAAAATATGCCTAGTTTAGGAAGAATGGATACATCAATCATGGATGAAGAGGCCAATATCTTCTGAAGTGTGAAGGTTGGATTTTTTTTTTAAATCTTTTGTTCTCTGTGTGTGATTTCTATGTCTGAGTGTGGGTACTCACGTGATATGTGAGACATGACATGTTCATTCCAAGATCGGGGGAAATGTCCTTTTCTTCAAATTTAAGACCTAGTCTCTCTTCGTTTTCAGCCATGCCACCCATGAGGCTCATTGACCCGTAAGCTTCTGGGGGTTTCATTTCTGCCTCCTCTCTTATATACACTCTGGGATTACAGACAACTTTCTCTAGTTTTCCACAGGTCCTGGGGGTTAAAACTCAGGTTCTCATGCTTTCACAGAAGCTCTTGGCCCACTGAGTCACCTCCCCAGTCCCCAAGAACTCTTTATAGTGATTTTCTATTCGATCAAAAAGGAGTACGGGTTGGCAGTGTGAAATATAAAAACAAAAAACAAACAAACAAAAATCAAAGCAAAACCAGAAGAATGTGTTTGTGTCATTCCACAACTTTAGAATGTATTCAATAATGATAAATTCACAAGGTCTAGTAGTTCCAATGGCAGTGATTTGTCACATAACCCACCTACCTAGATATTGTGATGAAGTGAATGCAAATTCTCTTATTCCAGTCTTAATTACTAATCTTAATCTTAATTCTCATACCATATAGCACAGAGCACATGCATACGAATCTATATATGTGTGCATGTGCTGGGGAATGAATACAAGTTAGAGGCTGCAGCAGAGTCTGAGAGGGCTCAAGTGTGCTGAGAAAAAGCCTGTGTAGAGAAGATAATGGAGCTGACCAGTGTCAGCAAGGACATGCTGCCAGAGCTGCTGGAGTCAAGTTTGAGTGTGAAGCTGCAGGGTTCAGCTGTGAGGTGAAAGGCCAAATTAAATACAGAATGGGAAGTAGGTCATGAGCAGACAATGATGGCTGAGCTCTGGATCCAGACAGGTGAACAGGTGGAAGGGTGGGAGGGCACGCTGTCAAATAGGCTCTGTCTATAATGGGACCTCAGCTGCTCAGGGGAGTTCTCATCCTGTGGCACAGACATACCAAATATTAGATAATAGCTGTTGTGGTCCACACCTTTACAGTGTCCCATTTTCCTCACTTTCTCTTGATCTAGGGGAGTGAATTACACTCTTTCTTTGGTCGGGTGTGTCTAGTATAATTTTTGCCCTGGTTTCCTTGATATGATTTTATATTTATGAATTTCATGGTCTCAATTCACTCCAATAAATTTATGGAGTAGTCTCCTTCCGTTGCTTAGGACATCATTTTCTTTTGATGTGTACTGGATGAATGTTTTTTGATAAACATCTGGATCCACCCAATGCCTATAGTCATCCTTTGTGCTCCAAATACAGTCAAAGCTGCTTTGAAATAGAATCTCAAAGAGCAAAGTACCACTTGAAAAATCCATGTTTAACACCTCATGAAGTAGCATAGGAGAACCTGATCTCAACAGTGTCAAATACAAGGTCTGCAATAAGCTTGGGCCTGGAGTCACTAACAGAAAACAGATATGGAATAACATCTGCTTAGCAACAGTGTGTGTGTGTGTGTGTGTGTGTGTGTGTGTGTGTGTGTGTGTGTGTGTTTGGGGGGGTACTTATGAAATGTAGGAATGTACTTTACCTGTTAGTACTATTTCTGTAAAATTGATAGTTTTCTTTCTGTAGGACTTAACAAGTGCTGAGGAAAGTGGCCTAAAGTTAGAAGAAACTCCTATAGAGCACCCAACCAGAAAACAGACAATGGGACAGCCAATGTCTCATCCACCAAGCCCGAAGACCTGAATTTGATCCCCAGGACAAACATGGTGGAAGAAAAGAAATGACCTCCTCAATTTGTCATTTCACCTCCTACGTTATTAACTTTTCCTGGAGAGACATAGGTAAACTGCCTATTCATACTAATTGGGCAACAACATACAAATATATGATTTCACAAAGTCCAGGTTACTGAGACCTATATGTCTTTGTAGCTTGTTTACAGACCATTAGTGAGGGTTAACTAAGGAAGCATGGTCAATCCTCCAAATGGCTGTCGCACAGCAAAGCTCCACCCCTTAGTGACTGGTGACCTCTTGGAAGCTGCACTCGTGGATTTTTCTTTCAGATTAACTTTCCACTTCTTATGTACTTGTATTTCTTCCATGATCACTCACAGCTGAGGAAGAAGCAATAACTGGAATCCCAAAAGAAGGTCTTCTAGCACTCTGTGGGAAAGTCAGCAGTTCCTTTGCTTTTAATACAGACCTGTTTCTCTGTATTGTTCTCTTCCTGTTACCATAGTTACTGTGGGCAAGAAATTTTGCTATGCCCAGAGGGAGAAACCTGTCATAAAATGTGTACATAAACATATCTTCCCCCTATATTGAATAAAACAAATAAATGAAAATTGCATTAAGATTTTCAATAAAAGAAACAGAGACTAGATCAAAGGTGAAAGGCGGTGTTAAAGGAACCTGGGAAAAAGTCAAGATGGAAAAATATATGAAAGAACAAAGAGCCAGTGACTTCAAATCCTTCCCTATGGAGACATACACTGAGGTGGCCATAAGAATTACACCATGTATAATATGATGCAAGGCTTGAGCATGAAATCACGTTCTACCATCTTTACCCAGAAGGCAAGAATGAAAAATTTCATTATGACACTGTTGATTTTAACTTTGTGGTCCCAAACACATGATAGGTACTTAAAATAGGAAACAGGTAACTGAAATTATCACTGTGGTGAATTTAAGCCTTTAGATTTTGTGAACATTGGACTAAGAAATCCCAGCCCATTGTATTTGCTACCATCAGTTTGTAACTTTAGGATCAGCTCATCAATTTAAAGCCCCAAGCTGTTGCTCAGGTTCAGTTTTAACCCAGCAATGACAATGCTATCATTTGTTATTTGTTCCTTAACTGTTTTATTTTGAAGAGAGATTTTATCATATATTTTATATGAAATATATTATTGAAAATAGATTTTTTTCCATATGATATTTCTGATTATGTTTTCTCCTTTCTCAACTTCTTAAATCCTTCTTTCGTCTTCTTCCCCACCTCTTTCCCCACCCTTCTCTTTCTCTGTCCTCATTAGAATAGAGTCATTTGTAAGTTTAAAGTTGTCACTGCCAATATACTTCCTTGCTTGACTCTCTAACAACTTCTTACCAAAACAGTTTTATTTTATTTTATTTTTTCCTCCTGGGACTATTTTCTCTTTGTATGTTTATGTCTTTCTCAGTTCTTTTATCCTGATATCAAAGGTGTCTTCAGCCTTTCCTTCATGATGATACTTTGTGTTTCTTGGTGTCTCTGCTTTTTTTCCTGGCAGTTTTCAGATCACTCATCATTGGGAACATTCCAATTCTGCTTCTTTCTTCTTAGTCTCCCTGAGCAGCATGAGGATTTTGTGAAGAAGGATTTGTCCATTATCATTTTATCATCACCATTTAAGGCAGCCTATGCATGCTCTTTAGTTGATGCATCAGTCTCTGCAGTCCTACGTGTGACCTGCATTTTTTGGCTTTGTTGATCTGTAGTGGGTTCTGTCACCTGGGTCTTTTTATATACCACTTCTTCCAAAAGGCTCCTAGCTCTGTCCAAAGTCTGGCTGTGAGTCTCTGCATCTGCTTCGATCCCCTGCTAGGTGGGGCCTTTTTGTCTGTAGTAGGCTCCCTCCTTGTTTGCTCTCTTCCACCACTTCCAGTGTCTATCCTGTTTTCACTTCTGAATGAGAATTAGGCATCTTCCCTTGAGTCTTCCTAATTGTTTAACATCTTTACGTCTGTATATTTTAGTATGTTTATCCTATGTTATATGGCTAATATCCACTTATAAGTGAGTATATACCATGTGTGTCTTTTTGCTTCTGGGATACATCACTTAAGATGATCTTTTCTAGTTCAATCTATTTCCCTACACATTTCATGATTTCCTTGTTTTTAATAGCTAAATAGTAATCTGTTGTTTAAATGTACCACACTTTCTGTATCCATTCTTTGGTTTAGGGACATCTAGGTTGTTTCCAGATTCTGGCTATTATGAATAAAGCTGCTATGAACATAACTGAGCAAATGTCCTTTTTGAATTGTTTGAGTATCATTCAAATAGATGCAGAGGAGTGGTATAGCTGGGACTTGAATATCTAGTTCTCAGTTTTCTGAGAAAGTGTCAGATTGACTTCCAAAGTGGTTGTACAAGTTTACATTCCCACCAGCAATGAAGGAGGGTGAGTCTTTCTCCACATCCTCTCTTGCAGAAGTAGTCACTTGAGTTTTTGATCATAGCCATTCTGATGGGTGTGAGGTGGAATACCAGCATCATTTTGATTTGCATTTCCCTGATGAGTAAGGATGTTGATCAATTCTTTAAGTGTTTCTCCGCCATTTGATACTCCTCTGTGGAGAATTCCTGGTTAGCTCTGTACCCCATATTTTCAAATTGGATTATTTGTTTTGTTGGTGTTTAATTTCTTGAATTCTTTGTCTTTTGTGGATATATTAGCTATTTGGAAGATGCAGTGTTGGTGAAGATCCTATCCCATTCTGTAGGCTGTCATTTTGTTCTGACAAGTGTCCTTGGCTTTACAGAAGCTTTTCAGTTTCATGAGGTCCCACTTAGTGATTGTTGATCATAGAGCCTGTGCTGTTGGTGTTCTGTCCAGGAAGTTGTCTCCTGTGCCAATGAGTTCAAGGCTCTCCCCTACTTTTTCTTCTAACAGACTTAGTGCCTATTATTTTTTTTTAATGTATACAATGTATTTATTTCTGGAATTTTTCATTTGATATTTTGGAGCTGCAGTGAAATGAAACCATTGAAGACAAAATGTGGATAATTAAGATATCTGTAGTGGTTTTGATCCACAAAATTACAACATTATTTTATTGTAAGATAAAAATTTCCTTTTCAGTTTTTAGATTTATGGATTTAAAATTAATCTTTTCAGACCAATTTTGCAAATGTGTGTTGTAACCAAAAGGGTTTTCTACCTAAAAAGTTGGGAAAAAAACAAAAACACCAAAATATTGCTGAAAGCTAAGCTTTATATTCGGCTAATTGAGAGTCCACAGAATATTTACTGAAAACAATCAATAAACTCCTACCAGGCAGAAGTCAATAAATATCAAGTCAAAGAAACACACTGTTCCCTACATGTCAATATACTTAACCAAACCTATGAAGAATTTACATTAAAAGAAGTCCTAGCATTCCCAATCCAATTTCATCTTCCCATTTAGTAGTACAATATACACTCAAGCAAAATGTGTGTCCAGCAAAATAACTCAGTAAAAATTGCATTTAGACAACTTTGAAGAAAATATTTTATTTCATTTGCTTCAAAAATCTTCTGGGATAAAGTTAGCTTTTCAAAATACTTTCAAGCACTTGCCTTTTCTCACCCTGCCTTGCAATCATCAGGAAAAGAATGGCCGTAGAAGCAAACCTTTAGCCACACACCTGAATTCCAAGAACTAGTTGACTGACTGGTTCTGCAGTCCTGGAGAAATCATGTTAGCTCACCTTCTTCTTCCCCTCTTCCCAAATGTTCAGACAGCTCAGCATTAAATGACTTACTAATGGTTTCCAGATGTGCTCCATGTTATGAGAAGCACTGCATCTATAGCTGAGCAAGAAAAGTGCTTCTTATCTCAACAAGATGTCCTTTCCTCAAATCTGGACATGCCTTTGTGCACAGCTCAGCCAGGGCTGTTCCTAGAAGGTCTCTGATTTCAGTTGTCTTTCTTTTTTCTATTGATTCAAAGTCTGGACTGGAGAGTTATTTTGTAGCAATGGGGAAAAAAATGAGTTTCTTGTAAGACCAATAGTAACTTAGAGATCAGGACCATGGAACTACCAAATTATTATTCATCACATTCCAGTACTCTTTCTTCACTGCATAAAGAGTTTTTCCCTTGCTACTTGAAAATTGAAATGAAACCAAACCATACACTTCAGAACGGGTGAAAATATGTGTTATCTCAGAGTCCTTACCCATATCCAAGAAGCAATAGTTAAACAGCTTGTAATCATTGGAATAAAGAACTTCTACAATGGGGCAGCAAGGAAAGAAGGGCATTTGGATCCACTTGATGTCTACACAGACCATGAGAGTGCATCTGTGAGTGGAGACTGTCAAATTCTATAAGACAGAGCCAAGACTGAGCTATAAAAAGATATGCAAGGAACTGTTTTTTTTTCTTTTATTATTTTTTATAATTTTTATCAATTACAATTTATTCACTTTGTATCCCCCCTGTAGCTCCCACCCCTCCTCCCCTCTCAATTTCACTCTCCCTTCCCCCCTCCATCCATTCCTCTCCCCCAGTCCACTGATAGGGGAGGTCCTCCTCCCTTTCCTTCTGATCCTAGTCTATCAGTCTCATCAGGAGAGACTATTTTTTCCTTAAGATTTAAGATTAAGAAAAATTTTGAGGATATTATTATAGTGGTTTAAATCTATGCTCATAGATTATCTAGAAAGAAAAAAGAGGTAAGGAATTTTTTTGTTGATCAACTTCAAAGTCCAAAGTGTAATTTGGTGTCTCTGTGTTAATATCAAATAAATCTGTCATGGATTTCAAGTGACTAAGTATCTGTATTTTCTAGATGTGTGAAAGTAATATCGATAGGAAAGAAAATCTAAATATCTGTGAGAATCTATTAGAATTTACTGTAAGGTCGTACTCCCGAGATACACAGAGCAGAAGCTATACAATTGGGATTCTTTAAAGAAGACAATTTAACAATAGTTTTAAAGGAATGAAGAGCAGCTTGGATTTGAGAAGAAAGACATTAATTATGAAGCTAAAAAATGCACTTTACATTAATCTTTTCTAAGATGTATCTGAAAGAATTCAAATCCTACCAGATATATTAAGAACTGCAAGGAAAATAATTTATGTAGTTACATATTTGGTTTTTAGTTTATATCTAAACAAAGTACCAGACTCAGTCCACTGTTACAGAAAGAGCTTCCTCCATGCCGTATTTCCTAGATTTGCTAGACTTCAGTAAACTTCTTTTGTGTATGAGTTGGAGAGGGCACATACATGTCATATCACACACATTGAGCTCAGAGTACAACTTTATCTTCCACCTTGTTTAATACAATTTCTAACTTGGTCTTCCACTGACTAGCCCATGCTGGCCTGCCCCAGAAATCTTCTAGATTTCTCTTGCTCCACCCCTGATCTCTTTGTAGGAATACTGAAATCACAGATGCTTCCAATATGTGTCTGGTTTTATCTGGGGGTTGTGGAGACTTAAAATCAGGTCCTTGTTCTTGCGTGGCAAAAGCTTTCACCCACTGAGCCACCACAGCCCAAATAGCATTCCTCTGAAGAAGCATGTAAGAGGAACATGCTATAGAATTAAACAGTGGATCCTCCACTCATAGTATTGACATGAGACAATTCTTCCACATTACTGAATGCAGCTGAAAGGACCTGAGCTTACAGAAATGCAGCAGAAAATGACAAATAATTTTGAAAGTAATTTCCCTTGTCTGTATGTTGCTATACTCGTTTAAAAATTTTTAATCTATATTTTATTCAGTAGCTTCCTGGCAAATGTTATGTCAACTTGGCACAAGGTAGAGTAATTTGGGAAGAGGGAGTCTCAACTGAGTAAATGCCCATGTAAGATTTGCCTGTAGGCAAGTCTTTAAGGCATTTTTAAAATTACTGATTAATAGAGGAAAGCTCAAATCCCAGCCCATTTAGGTGGTGCCACTCCCTCCACCTCCCCATGGCACTGGGGGGCATCCCTATCGAGTTATGGCACTGCAACTTATCAAATGAACAGTCCAGCTGGCCACCAAGCCCCAGGTATCCTCCTACCTGGATCCCCAGCACTGGGCTTGGTGATATTTGCTGGCACATCCAGACGTTTACACGGGTACTACAGATTTGAACTCAAGCCCTCATGCGTTCATGCTAAGTACTTTACTTACTGAACCATCTGCCCCATCCTTGTGTAGCTAAATTCTTGGATCATTAGTTTTCAGACATGGTCATTCAATCCTCCATATTTGGAAGATAGATTTATAGGGGGGAAAGTTCACACGCACCAGCTATGGCTGGAATAAACTCCATAGGACCTGCCCAGTCAACTTTCAACTTTGTTACTATAATTCATTACAGAAAAATCTATCTTTAAATTATATTTATGCATCCATTTTGTATATAAGTGTGTGTGTGTGTACAGGTAGCATAGTACAGGTGTGTAGGAATGAGACAATTTGCAAAATTTATTTTTCTGCTTTTACCATATAGGTCCTGGGGATCAAACTCAGTTAGTCAGACTTCGGGGCAGGTGCCTTTGCACACTGAGCCAACTCACAGGCCCAGAAAATATTTCTTAATCAGTATAAATTTCCTGTCCAAAAAGTTGAATCAGAATTAATTAGTGCTACTAATTAATCACACTGTTCACATAATTAAGTAATGTGAACCAATGTACAGATAAAGAAAATGTGGTTTGAACACACACAATAGAACTTGGCCATAAAAAAAGAATGAAAGGAAATGGATGCAACTGGAGCACATCATATTAAGAGACCTAAGCCAGTTTAGAAAGACAAATATTTCATTTTCTTTCATTTGTAGTTATTAGAATTTCTGTGATTACATAAGATCATACATGCACATATAATATGAAAGTAGAAATGAAACTCTGGGGCACAAAGAAAACAAATGAGGGTCAGGAGATGAGAGGAAAGAATGGAAGCTGTGGGAGAATGTACTCAGAATACAATAAACAATCATGTGACAATTTTTTTTTTTCAATGCAGTTTATTCAGGAACCTTGAACAATCCTCGGACCCTGGGGAAAGCCATCCCACAGCTTAAATAGCCTCTGGGTAGCCAACCCAGGCGTGCCACATGGGCAATGCAGATAGGTCCACATACATGGAAGCAAGCCAGATCCTCAGCCTTAGCCAAATGTGGAATTGTTCGTGACAGAGAGCACTCACCATCAGGAAGGTGGAAGGCAGAAACCAGCTCCATCTTTAAGGCATAGCATTCCGCAGCTCTCTACAGTTCCCCCTTTTTGTTTTAGATGCATCAGGCAAGAGTAGAGGTCTGATCTCTGATATTAGAAATAAATTGGGACTTTGTACCGATGTTCATTTAGGTGTCATTCACCCAAAGAGCATCAGACCTGTCCGATACCTTTTTCTCAGAGGCAGGACCTGGGGCATCAACCCGCATGCAACCAGACATGCTCTTCTCTGGGTCCAAAGCGGCTGACCCTGAGTGCAGTGCTTAGCCTCGCATCCTGAGTGTAACATTTTAGCTTTTTACGGTATCCAACCATGCTTGGGGAGACTGTCCTGCTTCAATGGCTGTAAAGGCCTGAATGATCATGGCTGCATCACACTGTTGTGAGACTCTAATCTTACATATATACCACAGGCAAACCAAGGAGACTAACACCAGAAGGCGTGCTAACGCTCCCATGCCCGCCCATTCCTTCAGATGATTCATGGCTGCAGCAATCCATGATTTTAATCCTGTGGCTAGTCCTGCATCCACTCTGGTAGAATTTACTGTGACAATGGCCACTCTCAGCTGCTCCATCGTAGTATCGAATTCTCCAGACCAATTACCTAAAATATAGCTCGACAATTGTTTAGACAGATTTGCAGCACAGGAAAAATTCTCATGTTATATGCTAGTGACTCAAAGTCCAGCATATTTTCATTGACAGCCAAGTTGAGCGATTTGCCATAGGGTATCAATTTGCTCCTGCACGAGGTCAATCCTCTGATTGAACACCATCAAGCTTCCTTTTAGTTGAGCATTCATTCCTTTATGTACAACTAAGGCATGAGCTACATTGGCTAAATGATTGTTCAGGGTCTGAGCAGTCTGCCCAGTATGACTCATGGCTAATGCCCCGGTGGTAGCTCCAACAGCCGCCAATGAGATGGTAGTAACAACGGTGGCTGTAGTTCCAAAATCCTTTTTCTGTCTGAAGAGAGTCATAGCGTGAGGGGCATCAACGGGCACAGGCACGCAGTGAGGCATGCGAGTAACCAGGGCATACCTAAATTTACTAGCATTCCAGCATTGGGCAAAAAAGCAAGTATCATTACCACAATTACTTGGCTCTATCTGGCTAATAATGAATAAAAATGGGGGATATAGACAAACAGGTGTGGGCTTATAGGAAATATTATGAGAAGCCTGAACCCCCTCGTTGGAACATCCTGCATCAGTTCTAGAACTAGCAGTGGTGGTGTCCGAGGTCTGAGTAGGTTCAGGAGACCATTGCCCCCAGGGGCGAGACGTGCTCCAAGCCAATTGACTAACTCCATGTTTTCCTCCACTTTTGAAAGTCATTTAAGGTTCTTAAATTATTTTTTTCCCTTATTTTTTAAATTTTTCATCAATTACACTTTATTCATTCTGCATCCCCCCATAAGCCCCTCCCTCCTCCTCTCCCAATTCCACCCTCCCTCCTCCCTCTGCTTGCATGCCACTCCCCAAGTCCACTAATAGGGGAGGTTCTCCTCTCCTTTCTGATCTTAGTCTGTCAGTTCACATCAAAAGTGGCTGCATTGTCCTCTACTATGGCCTGGTAAGGCTGCTCCCCCCGAGAGGGAGGTGATCAAAGAGCAGGCCAATCAGATTATGTCAGAGGCAGTCCCTCTTCACATTACTATGTAACCCAATTGGACTCTGAACTGCCCTGGGCTACATCTGTGCAGGGGTTCTGGGTTATCTCCATGAATAGTCCTTGGTTGGAGTATGAGTCTCTGGGAAGTTCCCTGTGTTCAAATTTTCTTGTTCTGTTGCTCTCCTTGTGGAGACCCTGTCCTCTCCAGCTCTTACTATTTCCCAGTTCTTACCTAAAATTCCATTCACTCTGCCCAACAGTTGCCCATCAGGCTCAGCATCTGCTTTGATAGTCTGAAGGGCAGAGGCTTTCAGAGGCCCTCTGTGGTAGGTTCCTAGGTTGTTTCCTGTTTTCTTCTTCTTCTGATGTCCATCCTCTTTGCCTTTCCGGATGGGGATTGGACATTTTAGTTAGGGTCCTCTCTCTTGCTTAGTTTCTTTAGATGCACAGGTTTTAGTGGGTTTGTCCTATGTTGTATGTCTATATGAGTGAGTATATACCATGTGTGTCTTTTTGCTTCTGGGACAACTCACTCAGGATGATCCTTTCCAGATCCCACCATTTACCTGCAAATTTCATGATTTCCTTATTTTTCATTGCTGAGTAATATTCCATTGTGTAGATGTACTACGATTTCTGCATCCATTCTTCAGTTGAGGGGCATCTGGGTTGTTTCCAGCTTCTGGCTATTACAAATAAAGCTGCTACAAACATGGTTGAGCAAATGTCCTTTTTGTGTACTTGAGCCTCTTTTGGATATATGCCCAGTAGTGGTATGGCTGGATCTTGAGGAAGCGCTATTCCTAGTTGTCTGAGAAAGCACCAGAATGATTTCCAGAGTGGTTGTACAAGTTTACATTTCCACCAGCAGTGGAGAAGGGTTCCCCTTTCTCCACAACCTCTCCAGCATGTGTTGTCACTTGAGTTTTTGATCTTGGCCATTCTCATGGGTGTAAGGTGAAATCTCAGGGTTGTTTTGATTTGCATTTCCCTAATGGCTAGTGAGGTTGAGGATTTCTTTAAGTGCTTCTCTGCCATTCGGTATTCCTCTACAGAGAATTCTCTGTTTAGCTCTGTTCCCCATTTTTTAAGTGGATTACTTGGTTTGCTGCTTTTCAGCTTCTTTAGTTCTTTATATATACTGGATATGAGTCCTCTGTCAGTTAAAGGGTTGGTGAAGATTCTTTCCCAATCTGTAGGTGGTCACTTTGTTTTGATGACGGTGTCCTTTGCTTTGCAGAAGCTTTTCAGTTTCATGAGGTCCCATTTATTGACTGTTGCTCTTAGAGCCTGTGCTGTTGGTGTTCTGTTCAGGAAGTTTTCCCCTGTACCAATGAGTTCTAGGGTATTTCCACTTTTTTTTCAAGCCGATTTAATGTGTCTGGTTTTATGCTGAGGTCTTTGATCCACTTGGACTTCAGTTTTGTGCAGGGTGACAAGTATGGATCTATTTTCATTTTTCTACATGTAGACATCCAGTGAGACCAGCACCATTTGTTGAAGATGCTATCTTTTTTCCATTGTATTGTTTTGGCGTCTTTGTCAAATATCAGGTGTCCATAAGTGTGTGGGTTTATTTTTGGGTCCTCTCTTCGATTCCATTGATCCACCATTCTGTTTCTATGCTAGTACCATGCAGTTTTTAAAACTGTTGCTCTATAGTACAACTTAAGATCAGGGAGGGAGATACCTCCGGAAGATCTTTTATTGTAGAGGATTGTTTTAGCAATTCTGGGTTTCTTGTTATTCCAGATGAAGTTGAGAATTTTTCTTTCCAGGTCTGTAAAGAATTGTGTTGGTAATTTGATGGGCATTGCATTGAATCTGTAGATTGCTTTTGGTAAGATGGCCATTTTTACTATGTTAATCTTGCCAAGCCATCAGCATGGGAGATCTTTCCATATTCTCATATCTTCTTCTAATTCTTTCTTCAGAGATTTGAAATTTTTTTTATACAAGTCTTTGACTTCCTTGGTTAGGGTTACTCCGAGGTACCTTATGTCATTTGTGGCTATTGTGAAGGGTGTTGTTTCCCTAATTTCTTTCTCAGCCCTTTTGTCTTCTGTATACAGGAGGGCTACTGATTTTTTTGAGATAATTTTGTATCCGGCCACTTTGCTGAAGGTGTTTATCAGCTGTAGGAGTTCCCTGGTAGAGTTTTTGGGGTCACTCACGTATACTATCATATCATCTGCAAATAGTGATAATTTGACTTCTTCCTTTCCAATTTTTATCCCCTTGATCTCCTTCAACTGTCTTATTGCTGTAGCAAGGACTTCCAGAACTATGTTGAAGAGATATGGAGAGAGTGGGCAGCCTTGTCTTGTCCCTGATTTCAGTGGGATTGCTTTAAGTTTCTCTTCGTTCAGTTTGATGTTGGCTATAGGCTTGCTGTATATTGCCTTTACTATGTTTAGGTATGTGCCTTGTATCCCAGATCTCTCCAATACTTTGAACATGAATGGATGTTGGATTTTGTCAGAGGCTTTTTCAGCATCTAGGGAGATTATCATGTGGTTTTTTTTTTCTTTCAGTTTGTTAATATGGTGGATCACATTGATGGATTTCCATATATTGAACCACCCCTGCATACCTGGGATGAAGCCTACTTGGTCATAGTGGATAATATCTTTGATGTGTTCTTGGATTCGGTTTGCAAGTATTTTATTAAGTATTTTTGCATCAATGTTCATAAGGGAGATTGGCCGGAAATTCTCTTTCTTTGTTGAGTCTTTGTGAGGTTTAGGTACCAAGGTGACTGTGGCTTTATAGAATGAATTTGGTAATATTCCTTCTGTTTCTATTTTGTGGAATAGTTTGAAGAGAATTGGTGTTAGCTCTTCTTTGAAGGTCTGGTAGAATTCTCGTTGAAGCTTCTGGTCCTGGGCTTTTTTTGGATGGGAGACTTTTGATGACTACTTCTATTTCTTTGGGGGATATAGGACTATTTAGTTGATTTACCTGGTCCTGATTCAGCTTTGGTAAGTCAAATTGATCAAGAAAATTGTCCATTTCATTTAGATTTTCAAATTTTGTGGCATATAGACTTTTGAAGTAAGTCCTAATGATTGTTTGGATTTCCTCAGTGTCTGTAGTTATATCCCCTTTTTCATTTCTGATTTTGTTGATTTGGGTGGTGTCTCTCTGCCTTTTAGTTAGCCTGGCTAGGGGTTTGTCGATCTTGTTGATTTTCTCAAAGAACCAGCTCTTGGTTTCATTGATTCTTTGAATTGTTTTATTTGTTTTCAATTGATTGATTTCAGCCCTGAGTTTGATTATTTCCAGCCGTCTACTCCTTCTTGGTGTGTCTGCTTCTTCTTTTTCTAGGGTTTTTAAGTGAGCCATTAGGGTGCTTGAATGAGCTGTCTTGAATTTCTTCTTGAAGGCATTTAGTGCTATGAACTTTCCTCTTAGCACTGCTTTCATTGTGTCCCACAAGTTCGGGTATGTTGTGTCTTCATTTTCATTGATTTCTAGAAAGACTTTAATTTCTTTCCTTATTTCTTCCCTGACCCAGCTGTCATTTAGTAACAAGTTGTTCAGTTTCCATGTGTGTGTAGGCTTTTTGTTATTTCTGTTATTGTTGAGGTCCAGCTTTATTCCATGGTGATCAGACAAGATACATGGGATTATTTCAATCCTCTTGTATCTGTTGAGGTTTGCTTTGTGACCCACTATGTGGTCTATTTTGGAGAAGGTTCCATGATGTGCTGAGAAGAAGGTAAATTCTTTTGTGTTTGGTTGTAAAGTTCTGTAAATGTCTGTTAGGTCCATTTGATTCATGACCTCTGTCAGAGACATTGTTTCTTTGTTTAATTTCTGTTTGGTTGACCTGTCCTTTGTTGAGAGTGGGGTGTTGAAGTCTCCCACTATTAATGTGTGGGGATCTATATGTGCTTTAAATTTTATCAATGTTTCTTTCACAAATGTGCGTGCCCTTGTATTTGGGGCATAGATGTTCAGGATTGTGATGTCTTCCTGGTGGAATTTTCCCTTGATGAGTATGAAGTGTCCTTCCCCATCTCTTTTGATTAATTTTGGTTGAAAGTCTATTTTATCAGATATTAGAATGGCTACTCCTGCTTGCTTCTTGGGTCCGTTTGCTTGGAAAGTCGTCTTCCAACCCTTTACCCTCAGGTAATGTTTATCTTTGTGTCTTAGGTGTGTTTCTTGTATGCAACAGATTGCTGGGTTTTGTTTACGTATCCATTTTGTTAATCTGTGTCTTTTTATTGGAGAGTTGAGTCCATTGATGTTGAGAGAGATTAATGACCAGTGGCTGTTAGATCTCTTGATTTTGATGTTGGCTGTGGTCATACTGTTGTGTGCTTGGTTGCTTTTTGTTTTACTGAAGGGAGGTTGTTTATTTCCTGTGTTTTCTTGAATGTAGCTAGCTTTCTTGGGTTGTATTTTCCCTTCCAGTGTCTTCTGTAATGCTGGATTTGTTTGTAGGTATTGTTGAAATTTGTTTTTGTCATTGAATATCTTGTTTTCTCCATCTATGAGGACTGAGAGTTTTGCGGGGTATAGTAGCCTTGGCTTACATCGGTGTTCTCTTAGGGTCTGCATGATATCCATCCAGGCCCGTCTGGCTTTCATAGTCTCTGTTGAAAAGTCAGATGTGATTCTAATGGGTTTGCCATTATATGTTACTTGGCCTTTTTCCCTTGCAGCTTTTAGTATTTTTTCTTTGTTCTGTATACTTACTGTTTTGATTATTATGTGGCGGGAGGATTTTCTTTTCTGGTCAAATTTGTTGGGTGTTCTGTAGGCCTCATGTATTCTAATTGGCCTCTCCTTTAGCTTGGGGAAATTTTCTTCAATGATTTTGTTGAAAATATTTTCTGGGCCTTGGAGAAGGGAGTCTTCTTTTTCCTCTATACCTATTATTCTTAGGTTTTGTCTTTTCATATTGTCTTGCATTTCTTGGACGGTCTGTGTCAGGAATTTTTTGGATTTAACATTTTCTTTGACAGATACATCTATTTCTTCCATTGTATCTTCTACACCTGAGATTCTTTCTTCCATCTCTTGTAGTCTGTTGGTTATGCTTATCTCTGTAGTTCCTGTTTTCTTCCCTAGATTCTTCCTTTCCATTATTTCTTCCATTTGTGTTTTCTTTAATTTTTCCAATTCTATCTCCAGGTCTTGAGTTGTTTTGTTTACTTCCTTCACCTGTCTGATTGTACTTTCCTGTTTTTCTTTTAGTTCCTTCAACTCTGTTTCTATCATTTCATTCAGTGTTTTAAGCATTTCCTTTCTAAAGGCCATAAACTGTTTGGCTGCAGCTTCCTCTATTTCTTTACGGATGGCAATATTCTGTTTGAGTTTATCTTCCTCTATGTCTTATGAATCTTATTTGTTTCCTCTGTTATCATCTTCATGAACATACTTGTTAGGTCATCTTCTTGGATTTCAGTTATGGTGGGGTATCCAGGGCTACTTGCCCCTGGGTAACTGGGTTCTGGAGATGCCATATTGCTCTGTATTTTGTTGCTTGAGCTTTTACGCTGGCCTCTACCCATTGTGTTATCTTAGGTGTTTGGGGTTATTTTCTGGTGGTTCCTGGGGATCCTGTGGTGGAGAGAATCCCCTTTGCAGAAAGCTGGTTTTTCCTGAAGGATGTCTTCTCAGCTTTTTGGGTATAGTCCCTGGATGGCTGGTGTTTTTTCAGGAGTTGCTCACCTCAGGGATATAGACCTGAGTGGTAACTGTGGTCTTTGTTAGTCGAGAAGGTTCTCCTCTCACCCAGGGAAGTCCTGAGGGCAGCTGCCCTGTTTCTGGGTTTCTTGTTGTAAATTTAATGATCAGCTGCTGTGACCCAGTTGGACATCAGGCACGCCTCAACTGTTTGTGCCTGTGTCTGGAGCCCAGCTGAGTGCTGGCGCCTCGGCCCCACTTTTTCTAGGGAAGGATTGGGTGATTTAGATCAGTAGTTTCCTTCCTTCCCCGTGGATTCTCTGGAGACACAGACTCCCAGTGTCCTTTTTTGCCCTGGTGCACACTGCTCAGTGTCCGCCAGCTGGCTGGCCACAGAAACTGCCTGTGCCTGGAGCACAGCTGTGTGATGGCGGCTCAGTCTCTGCCAGCTGTCTGGTGCGCAGAAACTGCCTGTGTCTGCCTTTGCGGCTTTTGGGAGCCTGAGTGCCTCCCTGAGCTGGGTAATTTTCCGGGGACCTTTTCAGGTTGGGGGTGAGCTGAGTGCTCTGAGATCAGACCCGCCGTTTCTATCTCCGGCGGCGAATCAGGCGCGCAGGCAGGCAGGGCTCTGTGCCGGAACCTGGGTCCCTGGCTCTGGCTCCGGGCTGGCTCCTGGGGTACCCGTGGAACCCGCCCGAGTCTTTTCCAGGGGATGTCTGGGTGACCTAAGGCCGGTCCCAATCGTTTCCTGTACCCTGGGGTTATCTCTCGACTGAAAATTCCAGTCTCTGATAGTGTGGTGCCCACGGTTCAGTCTGGGACCCTGACCAGAGACACTGGCTTGTGGCTCTGGCCTGGGGCTGGGACTGGCGGCTGGCAGCCAAGCGTCTGGTGGAACCTGGATCTCTTCCGCGGTTTAGCAGGGTGAGTTAAAAGCTGATTGAATCCCCCACCGTGGGGTATCCTCTCACCTGGGAAACACAATGACCGTGTTTTGTGGCCCAGAGTTCTGATTGCTGGTCATTGTGCTGATCCTGCTGTGCTGCTGTTCAGAATGAGAGTCTTCCCGGCGCCGCCATCTTGCCCCTCTGCCGTGACAAATTTTTAAAGAAAAATTATTTTAAAAGAGTCAGCACTATAGACAGTGGTGCATAATTCAGCAAATAAAACCAAAGTGGTGCATAATTAAGCAAATAAAGCCAAAGTCACTGGAAAACTGACATTTGGATTTAGAAAGGCTTGGACAGAGAGCTTCATGTATGGCAGTAAAGTCATCTATATCATCTGATTTTTCTTTTCTCTAAATTGCACTCATCTTCTGAGAAGCAGAATAGCAATGTCCTCAGAATGAAGATAACTTCTAGACCACGTGATGAAGTGACTAGATTCACATTAGACCAGGGACTCATTTATTAGATATAGAATTTACTGAGAGATGGAAAGGACTGTCTTGTTAGGTTACAGGCTGACCTTTTCCAGTACTTGACTGGTCATGGGTGTAACACGTCTTCTCAGCCATTCCTTACAAATATCCTATTGCTTAGATAAAATTTATTTGCATTATAGTGCACTTGAAACTCAGTAGATGGTACTGTGGAGAGAATAAAAGTGCATCTCTATTGCTAATAAATGCATTCTTCTGTTTATACCAGTGAAAATATAGGAGGTATAGAGTGTGATTTGAGGAACTTGTAGTTCTCTGGGAGTGAAGCAGAAATGCCGAAGGGAAAGCAGAAGAAGAATGAAGAGTGTGAGAGATCATAGACAATTCTATATGAAACAACTGTAACTTCATTCAGAGGTGCTCTTTGCCAGCCTCAAGCTTGTATACTCACTCTTACAGCAAAGGCACAGCTATTGTTGGGAGGTGTGGACCACAGAGTAAGAGGGAGCTGAGTTCCTTTAGAAATATACCTTTGATAGTGATAGTGCCATCAAGTGACTTAAGCATATTAAAGAATTAGACTTCCAAGCATCAAAGACAGTTGAAAACTTAACAACAAAGACTTTTTTTTCTTACTCATTTCAGCATCATGTGTAATACATGAAGGAATATAAATAAAGTCCAAACTAATAAAAATTTTTGAGCCTGGCTAGCAGTCATGGAAATGGGAACCAGAGACTTAGGAAAACAGTCTAGGGATAAGATTCTTTTTTTTTCTTTTTATTAATTACACTTTATTCATTTTGTATCCCCCTATAAGACCCTCCCTCATCTCCTCCCAACCCCACCCTCCTTCCACTTTCTGCATGCATGCCCCTTCCTAAGTCCACTAATAGGGGAGGATCTCCTCTCCTTCTTTCTGATCTTAGTCTATCAGATCACCTCAGGAGTGGCTGCATTGTCATCTTCTGTGGCCTGGTAAGGCTGCTCCCCGCTCAGGGGGAGGTGATCAAAGAGCACGCCAATCAGATTATGTCAGAGGCAGTCCCTCTTCCCATTATTATGTAACCTACTTGGACACTGAACTGCCATGGGCAGGGGTTCTAGTTTATCTCCTTGAATAGTCCTTGGTTAGAGTATGAGTCTCTGGGAAGTTCCCTGTGTTCAAAGTTTCTTGTTCAGTTGCTCTCCTTGTGGAGACCTTGTCCTCTTCAGCTCTTACTATTTTCCACTGCTTACATAAAATTCCATTCACTCTGCGGAAGAGTTGACCATCAGGCTCAGCATCTGCTTTGATAGTCTGTAGGGCAGAGGCTTTCAGAGGCCCTCTGTGGTAGGTTCCTAGTTTGTTTCCTGTTTTCTTCTTCTGTCTTTCAGAGGCCCTTTGTAGAAGGTTCCTAGGTTGTTTCCTGTTTTCTTCTTCTTCAGATGTCCATCCTCTTTGCCTTTCAGGATGGGGATTGACCGTTTTAGTTAAGGTCCTCTCTCTTGCTTAGTTTCTTTAGATGCACAGATTTTAGTGGGTTTGTCCTATGTTGTATGTCTATATGAGTGAGTATATGCTGTGTGTGTCTTTTTGCTTCTGGGACAACTCACTCAGGATGATCCTTTCCAGGTCCCACCAGTTACCTGCAAATTTCATGATTTCCTTATTTTTCATTGCTGAGTAATACTCCATTGTATAAATGTACCACAGTTTCTGCATCCATTCTTCAGTTGAGGGGCATCTGGGTTGTTTACAGCTTCTGGCTATTACAAATAAAGCTGCTAAAAACATGGTTGAGCAAATGTCCTTTTTGTGCACTTGAGCCTCTTTTGGATATATGCCCAGGAGTGGTATGGCTGGGTCTTGGGAAGCACTATTCCCAGTTGTCTGAAAAAGCGCCAGATTGATTTCTAGAGTGGTTGTACAAGTCTACATTCCCACCAGCAGTGGAGAAGGGTTCCCCTTTCTCCACAACCTCTCCAGCATGTGTTGTCACTTGAGTTTTGGATCTTGGCCGTTCTCATGGGTGTAAGGTGAAATCTCAGGGTTGTTTTGATTTGCATTTCCCTAATGGCTAGTGAGGTTGATCATTTCTTTAAGTGCTTCTCTGCCATTCGGTATTCCTCTACAGAGAATTCTCTGTTTAGTTCTGTTCCCCATTTTTTAATTGGATTACTTGGTTTGCTGCTTTTCAGCTTGTTTAGTTCTTTATATATACTGGATATGAGTCCACTGTCAGATAAAGGGTTGGTGAAGATACTTTCCCAATCTGTAGGCAGTCACTTTGTTTTGAGGACGGTGTCCTTTGCTTTGCAGAAGCTTTTCAGTTTCATGAGGTCCCATTTATTGATTGCTGCTCTTAGAGCCTGTGCTGTTCAAAAGTCTATATGCCAAAAAATTTGAAAATCTAAACAAAATGGACAATTTTCTTCGTCGATTTGACTGACAAGGACCAGGTAAATCAATTAAATAGTCATATATCCCCCAAAGAAATAGAAGTGGTCATCAAAAGTCTCCCAACCAAAAAGAGCCCAGGACCAGATGGCTTCAGCGCAGAATTCTACCAGACCTTCAGAGAAGAGCTAACACGAATTCTCTTCAAACTATTCCACAAAATCGAAAGAGAAGGAACATTACCAAACTCATTCTATGAAGCCACAGTCACCTTGGTACCTAAACCCCACAAAGACTCAAAAAGAAAAAGAATTTCAGGCCAATCTCCCTTATGAACATTGATGCAAAAATACTCAACAAAATACTCTCAAACGGAATACAAGAACACATCAAAGATATCATCCACCATGACCAAGTAGGCTTCCATCCACCATGCAGGGGTGGTTCAATATACGGAAATGCATCAATGTCATCCATCATATTAACAAACTGAAAGAAAAAAACCACATGATAATCTCCCTAGATGCTGAAAATGCATTTGACAAAATCCAACATCCATTCATGTTTAAATTATTGGAGAGATCAGGGATACAAGGCACATATCTAAACATAGTAAAGGCAATATACAGCAAGCCTATAGCCAACATCAAACTGAACGAAGAGAAACTTAAAGCAATCCCACTGAAATCAGGGACAAGACAAGGCTGCCCACTCTCTCCATATCACTTCAACATAGTTCTGGAAGACCTTGATTGAGCAATAAGAGAGTTGAAAGAGATCAAAGGGACACAAATTGGAAAGGAAGAAGTCAAATTATCACTATTTACAGATGATATGATAGTATACGTGAGTGACCCCAGAAACTCTACAAAGGAACTCCTACAGCTGATAAACACCTTCAGCAAAGTGGCCGGATACAAAATAAACTCAAAAAAATCAGTAGCCCTCCTGTACACAAAAGACAAAAGGGCTGAGAAAGAAATTAGGGAAACAACACCCTTCACAATAGCCACAAATGACATAAAATACCTTGGAGTAACCCTAACCAAGGGAGTCAAAGACTTGTATGAAAAAAATTTCAAGTCTCTGAAGAACGAATTAGAAGAAGATATCAGAAGATGGAAAGATCTCCCATGCTCATGGCTTGGCAGGATTAACATAGTTAAAATGGCCATCTTACCAAAAGCAATCTACGGATTCAATGCAATTCCCATCAAATTACCAACACAATTCTTTACAGACCCAGAAAGAAAAATGCTCAACTTCATATGGAATAACAAGAAACCCAGAATTGCTAAAACAATCCTCTACAATAAAAGATCTTCTGGAAGTATCTCCATCTCTGAACTTAAGTTGTACTATAGAGCAACAGTTTTAAAAACTGCATGGTACTGGCATAGAAACAGAATAGTGGATCAATGTAACCGAAAAGAGGACCCAGAAATAAACCCACACACTTATGGACACCCCATCTTTGACAAAGACGCCAAAATCATACAATGGAAAAAAGATAGCATCTTCAACAAATGGTGCTGGTCCAACTGGATGTCTACAAGTAGAAAAATAAAAATAGATCCATACTTATGACCCTGCACAAAACTGAAATCCAAGTGGATCAAAGACCTCAACATAAAACCTGACACATTAAATCGGCTTGAAAAAAAAGTGGGAAATACCCTAGAACTCATTGGTACAGGGGAAAACTTCCTGAACAGAACACCAACAGCACAGGCTCTAAGAGCAACAATAAATGGGACCTCATGAAACTGATCTCCTTATTTTTCATTGTTGAGTAATACTCCATTGTATAGATGTACAGTTTCTGCATCCTTTCTTCAGTTGAGGGGCATCTGGGTTGTTTCCAGCTTCTGGCTATTACAAATAAAGCTGCTACAAACATAGTTAAGCAAATGTCCTTTTTGTGTTCTTGAGCCTCTTTTGGATATATGCCCAGGAGTGGTATGTCTGGATCTTGAGGAAGCACTATTCCTAGTTGTCTGAGAAAGCGCCAGATTGATTTCCAGAGTGGTTGTGCCAGTTTACACTTCCACCAGCAGTGGAGAAGGGTTCCCCTTTCTCCACAACCTCTCCAGCATGTGTTGTCACTTGAGTTTTTGATCTTGGCCATTCTCATTGGTGTAAGGTGAAATCTTAGGGTTGTTTTGATTTGCATTTCCCTAATGGCTAATGAGGTTGAGCATTTCTTTAAGTGCTTCTCTGCCATTTGATATTCCTCTATTGAGAATTCTCTGTTTAGCTCTGTTCCCCATTTTTTAAGTGGATTACTTCGTTTGCTGCTTTTCAGCTTCCTTAGTTCTTTATATATACTGGATATGAGTTCTCTGTCAGATAAAGGGTTGGTGAAGATTCTTTCCCAATCTGTAGGCAGTCGTTTTGTTTTGAGGACGGTATCCTTTGCTTTGCAGAAGCTTTTCAGTTTCATGAGGTCCCATTTATTGATTGCTGCTCTTAGAGCCTGTGCTGTTGGTGTTCTGTTCAGGAAGTTTCCTCCTGTACCAATGAGTTCTAGGGTATTTCCCACATTTTTCCTAGCAATTTAATGTGTCTGGTTTTATGTTGAGGTCGTTGATCCACTTGGACTTCAGTTTTGTGCAGGGTCATAAGTATGGATCTATTTTCATTTTTCTACATGTAGACATCCAGTTGGACCAGCACCATTTGCTGAAAATGCTATCTTTTTTCCATCATATGATTTTGGCGTCTTTGTCAAAGATCAGGTGTCCATAAGTGTGTGGGTTTATTTCTGGGTCTTCTGTTCGGTTACATTGATCCACCATTCTGTTTCTATGCCAGTACTATGCAGTTTTTATAACTGTTGCTCTATAGTACAACTTAAGATCAGAGATGGAGATACCTCCAGAAGATTTTTTATTGTACAGGATTGTTTTGGCAATTCTGGGTTTCCTGTTATTCCATATGAAGTTGAGATTTTTTCTTTCTGGGTCTGTAAAGAATTGTGTTGGTAATTTGATGGGAATTGCATTGAATCTGTAGATTGCTTTTGGTAAGATGGCCATTTTAACTATGTTAATCCTGCCAAGCCATGAGCATGGGAGATCTTTCCATCTTCTCATATCTTCTTCTAATTCTTTCTTCAGAGACTTGAAATTTTTTTCATACAAGTCTTTGACTTCCTTGGTTAGAGTTACTCTGAGGTACCTTATGTCATTTGTGGCGATTGTGAAGGGTGTTGTTTCCCTAATTACTTTCTCAGCCCTTTTGTCTTTTGTGTACAGGAGGGCTACTGATTTTTTTGAGTTTATTTTGTATCTTGCCACTTTGCTGAAGGTGTTTATCAGCTGTTGGAGTTCCCTGATAGTGTTTCTGGGGTCACTCACGTATACTGTCATATCATCTGCAAATAGTGATAATTTGACTTCTTCCTTTCCAATTTGTATCCCCTTGATCTCTTTCAACTCTCTTATTGCTCAATCAAGGACTTCCAGAACTATGTTGAAGAGATATGGAGAGAGTGGGCAGCCTTGTCTTGTCCCTGATTTCAGTGGGATTGCTTTAAGTTTCTCTTCGTTCAGTTTGATGTTGGCTATAGGCTTGCTGTATATTGCCTTTACTATGTTTAGATATGTGCCTTGTATCCCTGATCTCTCCAATACTTTAAACATGAATGTATGTTGAATCTTAAAAAAAAAAGGAGTTTGATTCTTGTCCTTGTCAAGAAGCCTCAAATATTCTTTGTTCCATCCTTTCTAGAGGTCAGAAATATTTAAACATCACTGATTTATGTACTAGTTTCCCTAATGAAAAATTAGTATTCCTTTTCAATCGTCAAAGGAAGCTCACCCAATTCTCTTCAATGAAGTTTATTAGAATGAGTGGAATTTGAAGCCATGATTGGACCTTGAATTGAGAAGGAAGTAATTTTATATATATATAAATGTAGATTCTGAACATAATGTCACCTGAAAAGAGAAGGAGAGGATTCTTTTTAAGAGATGTAGAGAAGCTTTTTTATGAGTGAAAAGAAAAGGGGTGGGGTAGAACTCTGTTATGAGTGAGATGTTAGGGAAAGGGCAGCCAGACAGGCCTCTTCATAAAGTAGCATTCAGAACATCTTTCCAACACAATATCCATGAAGTGTCTCCCTGAACTAAACCTCCAGAGCAAAGGAAATCACCATTGTTTTTATAACAGTTCTGGATAGTGGGAAGTTTGCATCACATAATTTAGTGATACATGACAGAGAGCATAGAGAGTCAGGTACCATAAATTGAGAAGTGTCAAGTTATAGCTCACAATGCTTTTGAAAAATGTGCTCTATAACTATCAGCAGGAAGACACGGCTTGATCGTGGCTATGGGTTCATGCCTAAAGGCGACATCCCATAATCTAATAGTTCCTTGTTATTATTATTTTTTTAGCATAGTTTACTGGAAGCTGTATATCAGGTTATATATAGGTTTCCAATTCAAACACCTGGGAAAATGGACTCTTCACATTTGGGTCAATGGTATTGAGTACCTGCTCACATATGCCCTACCCAGTTTTTGTGATAAGCCCTAGATAAAGCACATAGATAGCATCCCGATGGCAGCACAGGTTTAGGATATGTCCTACCAACAGAAACTCTGACTCTAGTCTTTTCACAGTGAGCTTAGAAACACCTTTCTAAAAGCTTACCCTCCAGCCTGCCAATGAAAGCCATCGTTCAATTTGATGAAACAGAAGACCTGGAAGCCACAACCCCAGGGTGACTTTATGGATATTGATTTTTCCAAAGCTCTCCCCATTTCTCCAGCTACTGCTTACCTGAGGTAAGGAAAAACACCTCACTCTCACTGACCTCTCCCTTCCCGTACCATCAAAGCTGGCCTTAGGTAAAAGAAACAAATTGTTCAACATTGGTTCAGCCTTCTCTTGCAGAAAGTAGAAGGAAGGAGAACAGAACAATAGGAACCTCATCTGGGTTTGTAGCCACCAGTCCAGCTACAAATGATCCTGGAAAATGCTAGAATATATAGGAAATGTGAGGTTGACTGAAAGTGATTCCAACATGCAGTTGCCTTGAGGTCATAGTCCACAGTGGTACTTTGTGGTTATGTAGCTGTTTGGGAGTCACTCATGCTTCTGCAAGAAACCTCTTACCAATGCTTTGTAAGAAAGCCCAATAAACTCATTGTTTTATCACCAAGGGAGTTTTGAGTTCACCTTTGAATTTTAGTATTGTTCATAAAAATATTTCAAAATGGGTTTCAAAGAAAGCTCAAGGACAACTTTACCAGTTTTTGAGAGAAAAATCTATAGGACAAACAATTCATAAATCCTGGCAGCTGGGAGAGGGAGCAAGGTAGATTGAAAGCAATGTATTTTAAGACAGACATGAAGTCAGAGAAAATGTTAAAAAGGACAGAATGTCAGAGGAAGGTTGCTAAGGCTTCTGACACGTATTCAAAACAGAGATAAAGAGAAGAAAGAAGAAAAATGCTTAGTGTCTGACCTGTGCATAGACTCAGATCAGGTGATATCAAATTCTAGGCTGCCATGAATCAGAATTACTTGTATAATTTCACCATAGACAAAGAGTTAGAAATAGCTATATAAAGAGCTTGTTTTAAAAGGGGAATCAAACAGGAGCCTAGAAGGAAGGTTAGGAAGCACTGGGCTGAAGATATTTACATAGCATGTGCCTTTGTTACATGTTTCACCACTATCTGTGTCAATTACATGAAGTCCTGGTGAGGGCTTCAGTCATCCTTTGCCTACAGACTGGGTGTATTCTGCTTGGTGGATGAAATGCAGGTGCATAGGGAAAGGATCCCAGCCTTTGTTGTCTTATGTGTTAATCTTGGTAAGGCAATCAACCACATCTCTTCTGCCATAGGGTACCCCAGCTGCACTTTGGTGGATCAGTTTTGTGATCTGCCATTGGTACCTGAGCTGAGATGAAGAAATCTTTGTCTGGGTCTCACCAGGAAAAGGTAATGGAACACAGCGTAGACATTCAAAAATTTATGAACTCAAACATTGCAGTAATATTAGCATCATAATGTTGAAATTTTCTGGTCAAAGTGTTCTTTGCACAAGATTTCCTATCATAGATAATTCCTTTGTTCCTTTGAAATAAACCCGCACACTGATAATTTACCTCTACTCCTTTCTTCTCCTACATCGCGTTTTTTAAAACTGTTATACAGAATATCAGAATTCCTAAGCTTTAGAAATGGGTGGTATTTAAATGGTATTTTAGTGTCTTGCTTGGTCTTTTCCCCAACTTTTTGGCTCTTGCATTTTGCAGAGCTACCTTTGCTTATCTCCACAGCTCCCAGATCTGCCAGTGAGGAAAATTAACTCAGCAGAAATGCCCCTGTTTGACAAGGCAAATCACAGAAATTATGCAAGCAGCCTTTATTTTGTGACCTTAAAAATCACAAAGAATTGCTAGGATTTAGGTTCAGAGTACCTTGGTGGGTCAGAGCCAGGGAATGCTGTAGCACAAAGCAGAGAGCAACCACAAAACAAATCTCATGCAAGAGAGTCATTGGTGCGTGTGGGAGGGGGGAGCAAAGGCCACCTCAGAACACGGACATGAGAAAGAGAGACAGAGAGAAAAGGTGTGTATGAGAGAGAGAGTGAAAGTGAACATGAGAGAGCATCTGTGGTGACTGATGATAACGTAGCTTAACTGCTGAAACTGAGTCACAGAAGACAGGCTGGAGAAGCTCTTAATTCTAATATCAATCAACTGGTGATTTTCCATGCTACCAGGCACAGTATGTACACATCTTCCTGTCCACACTGCCATTTCTGGCCACTGTAATCAGTCACCCCAAGTCCCTGTAAGGGACAAAGCTTCAGTGGTTGATTCTCTCTTTGCACTTTCTCCCTTCCCATCTGTGCTCAAGGAAAAAAATGAGTGAGCTAGACTGTTTGGATAATAGGGTCCCTAATTATGTGTTCTTTTCCAGAATTAGGGTTGAAGGGAAGGAGGTAGGTATGACTTCTTAATATGTAAGCAGAATGGCTTATAATGTAAAACCAGAACTGTACAAAGAAGATGTCTGTGTGTGGGGGTGTTTGTACAGGTCTGGGTGTACATGCATTTGAATGTGTATGTATGTTCAATGCATGTGCATTGATGTGGGGATGGCGTGGCCTGTGCAAATACATTCATGGAGGCCAATATCAGCTTGTCTCTTCCCTAAACTGCTAAGATCTACTGTTTCTTGCCTCAACAGTTCTGAGATTATGGACATTCTGACCACCATGCCAAGCTTTTTATGTGGGTTCAGTGGATCTAAACTCTGGTCCTTGTGCTTGTTTGTGTAAGAAGTTTTTCCATGGAGTCATCTTCCAGTTACCTTTTCATCCCAAAGCTGTTTTAGATTGATATATTATAGTGATAATTCACTTAAAGTGAGACAATTTTCTGCCTTCATGACTTCACTTAATTCTTTCTGAGTTTTGTAATTCTTTAGATTATATGTTATTCTTGTCTGGACTAAGAAACCAGAGACAGCAAGATTTCCAGTGGTATTTGCCTCACACCAAATGGCAAAATGCTAGCAGTCAGACAGTCCTTGGCTCAGCATTTTGATTGTCTGTTTTTCCTCTCAATTTTAGATTTCTACCTTTAGCCGTCTTCCATGCTTTTGTCTGCATTTCAACAATCAATTGTTTATTCAAATTTATCCCCACCAAATTTAATAAAGTATTCTATAAGCTACAAAAATAAATGAGCAACTTTTAGAAAGTCATATCTAACAGTAAAAAAATCAAATAAATTATTTGAGGTTTATCCATAATAATCATTTACCTTTTATACTTAAGTCTACAATGTGGTTAGTTTTCTTTCCTCCCTGCACTGTGGGGATCATCACACATGTGGTACCCACATCCTCCTGTTCTTCTCCAATTTTTATATTTCAAAGCTCAAAATCTTAGCATGCCTCTTAAGAGAGATGCTGGGGGTTTCTTTTTGCTGATGGTACTGGAGAAATAAGGTCCTTTCTTGTGCTTCTTAGACTCATTAACAAAGGATTTAAGGATGAACTATGTGGAAGGCTCTTGTCCTGTTCCCTTTCTTCTCCTACTTTTGATGTCTATCTTGTTTGCCCTTCGAATAAGGATTAAGCATCTTCCCTGGGGCCCTCCTTGTTGTTTAGCTTCTTTAGGACTATAGATTCTAGTATGTTTATCTTATATGGGTTATGTCCACTTATAAGTGAGTATATACCATGTGTGTCTTTCTGCTTCTGGGACACCTCACTCAGAATGATCTTTTCTAGTTCCCACCATTTACCTGCAAATTTCATGATTTCCTTGTTTTTAATTGCTGAGTAGTATTCCTTTGTGTAAAACACTTTCTGTATCCATTCCTCCATTGAGGGACATCTAGGTTGTTTCCAGATTCTTGTTATTACAAACAAAGCTGCTATGAACATTGTTGAGCAAATGTCCTTATTGAATGGTGGGGCATCTTTTGGGTATATGTGACTCTACCCACCAGGGTATTGAAGAAGATATTGAGGCTCATAGCCAAACTTTGGCAGAGTGCTGGAATCTTTATGGAAGAAAAGGGAGATAGAAAGTCCTAGAGGAATCAGAAACTCCACAAGGAGAACAATGGAGCCAAAATGCCTGGGTCCATACTGTCCTGCACGGACTGATACTCCAACCAAGGGCCATGCATGGAGAGGAACTAGACCTCCTGCTCAAAGGAAACCCATTGGCTACTCAGTTTCCAAGTGCCTTCCCTAGAAAGGGATTTAGGGACTGTCTCTGACATGAACTCAGTGGCCCGCTCTTTGATCACTTCTCCCTGGGGGTTGAAGCCTTGGCAGGCCTCAGAGGAAAATGATGCAGCCAGCTTTGATGAGACCTGATAAGCTAGGGTCAGATAGAAGGGGAGTAGGGAAAAGGCATAGGGGGAGAAGAGGGAGGGTGAGTAGAACTGGGAGAAGATGAGGGAGGCAGTTGCAGCAGCGATACAAAGTAAATAAATTGTAATAAACAAATATGTAAATTAAATCAAGTTTTAAAAAATGCACATTTTTCCTTCACAAATATTACTGCCTCTCTAGCACCAATTTCTACAAAGCACTGCTAGACATGAGCCAGTCTTGGATTCATGCCTTAAATTTTTCACAAGTTTTAACGAAATAAAACTTTCCTTCATAAACACACACACACACACACAGAATGAATTCAAACAGAAACTTGAGGACAAAGTTAGTAGAAATTAAAGCAAGACAAAACAAAATACCTGGAGCAAGCAAACTCTAAATCTTGACAGTTAGTCAGAGGAATAGAATGAAGAAAAAAACGATAAAAGTCATGCCATTTGAGTACAGCCTGCAGAGAGATCACACGTATGTAGGGGACATGTTAGATAAAAGGTTAGGAAGCCCAAAGTTTCTGAGAATATCTGATCTCTAGCCAGCACCCGAAAAAGTCAGATAAAACCTAAGACTTTTAACTCAAAGTGGTAGAGAAACCCGTGATCTCACAGTAGAGCCTCATAATCCTCATGGTAGAGGTCAAGGAATGTAACTAGGGAGTGTGAATTATGGAAAGAAAGTATCTCATTAAAAGGAATTATTATTCTGCCTATACATTTGGTGTGGCATAAAGTGAACACCCGTTTCGGAGATATGCCCCATTGTACAGGTCATGATCCGCCAAGCTGGGTTAAATCTTAAGAAGGAGACAGTGATACTACTCCACACAGAGGTAAATTTAACCATGATAACTACAATGTGACCAAGTTTATTTCTTCCATAAAATTATTTAGAGTAGCTGGGGGGATGACTCAGTGGTTAAGAGCATTTCTTGCTCTTGCAATAAAAAATTGAGTCCCCAGCACCCATGTTAAGTGGTGCACAGCTACGTGTAACTCCAATTCCGGAGAATCCAGTGCCCTGTTCTGATCTTTGTTGGCATGCACACACACACATGCACACACATTAACATAAAAATTAATAATTAAAAGGAATCACAGTGTATTTACCATGACAAACGAGCAAACATAACCCCTAGGATCCTCTGCATGACACATGTGTTGGAATCTCTACCTCAAAAGTACATCTCCCTTCCTTGAATGCCTTATCACCTGGGTACCCTTAAAAAGCAGCTGAGTCTCCAAGCTGGTTTCAGGTTTCCACAGCTTCCTAGAACCTCTTCTACTGACACCTGAGAGAATTTGCTGTTCATTGATCTAGTGACTCTTGCTAACCACTGTCCTCTACCTGCAGTGGTCTTCCTGAGGATTTGGCCACATGTGTGAGTACTGTCCTCTGCATCACAGACCCTGAGTTTCTTTCTAGTTTCATATCTGCCACCAGACCTACCAATGTACTAGAAATTTTCCATGGCACAGGCTGTGCTGGATCTATATAATACTGTTTGGCCTGGAAACATCAACATGCTAGCTGAGGAAATTCTATTAGATTTATGGAAAAATATGGGTAGAGGTATAGAGAATCAGTGCGATCAGTCCGTTTGGGCCATCCATTGAGATGTTCATCTCCTTGGCCAGAAGCCAGATTTGTCCCTGTTTTGTCCTAGACAGAGGCCAGAAATTTTAGAGAGTTCGAAAGGTACTGCTATATATTCTATTTTCTTACAGGATTTTCAAGATGTGAAAAAAGCATCAGTTGCTTGGTGGAGGACGATGATTTTCCAAGGCTCATGATGTGGAGATGCCTTTACAATGAACCCTAGGACCCTCAGATGTTACCTCAGAGGCACTGGGTAGTCTTGTAACATTTGCTGTTACACTGTTGTGTGGTTGAATCACCCTCCAGTCGCGGGTGCCCCTGCCATATATGTTTAATCCTTCTCACAACTACCAAGCCACGTGCTTAGCTCTAAAATGCTAGGCACTTTCAGAAAATTTTCTAAGTTGTATATGTTGTTTACATATCTAAGTTAGGATATGTGTTTAAATGTTAAGTCTTTTATTCTACCAAAGTGGGCACAATTTTATCATCCTTATCTTAGTTTAACATTGTTTTTCTTTCTTATCTATCACCCAAATCACTGTCTTCACTACTTTCTTGCCACTCATTTCAGTGCCAAATAATTTATTTCAGATATTTGCATTTGTTCAAGTGGTAGCTTAATGTTTATGTATATAGACATAGCATAACTTCTAGTATAACATGTAGCTTAACTTCTGTCAAGATAAACCATCATAGTGTGTGAATAAAGATGTACACCAACTTCTTTTATAGAGAAGAACCTTTTATTATTATCCTGCCACGGGGAATAATTTGGAAGATTTGTGTAATACTAGGTCAGAGTCACAGAAATTTGGATTCAGAAGGTCAAGTCTTGCTGCTCATTGTGATCTTTGCCCAGCAGCAAGCAAATGTCCTGGGAGCTTATTAGAAATATAAAATGTCAGGCAGTACTCCAAACCTACTTAATCAGATTCCAGGATTCTTTGGAGATACCTATGCATATTAATATTTAAAGGACACTGTTTCAGAGATGTTTATAAAACAGTCTCCAAGTGCTTCTCAAGTTTAGCCAATTTTTTCAAACTAGTGATCAAGTATATGGCAAAACCCGAAGTTTTACTAAGGGGATTGGAAGATGATTCTGTGGGTGAAGAAACTTACAACCAGCACTGATGGCCTCAGATCCCATCTGCAGAATTCACATGGTGGAAGGACAAAACCAACTCCCACAAGATATTCTCTGATCTCCCATATACCCCATTAGCAAATGTGTACACACACACAAACACATACACACACACACACACACACACACACACACACACACCTACAAAAGTAAACTAAGTACATTTCTGTCTGGAAGTGGGAAATGAGCTCAATAATATTTAACAGCATGAAAATACTATCCATAAAATTAAAGGTATGTCTCAGATGGACATTAGATTGATGCAGCTGGGGACATGGGTTAGCCAAAACAGAGCTTGGGACTTAAATTCTATCCCTATAACTATGCAGAGGCATGCATGTGTCTGTATTAAAAAGCAATAAAAAGCAGTGGTAGCAGGATCCCTGAGGCTGGCTGGCAAAACCAAAAGAAAGGAAGAACACACACACACAAAAAAAAAAAAAACAAAACAGACAAACAAAAAAACACACACAAACACACGCCATCAATTCCACCACCACCACCAAAAACAATAAAATAACAGGAATTAGCAATCATTGATCTTAATATCAATGGAATCAATTCCCTAATAAAAAGACATAAGTTAACAGAAGAGATGGGAAAAAGGGATCCATCCTCCTGCTGCATACAAGAAACACATCTCAAGATAAAAGATAAACATTATCTCTAATTGTTGAAAAAAGATTCTTCAAACAAATGGACCTAAGAAACAAGCTGCTGTACATATTTTGATATATACTAAAATAGACCTCAAAAATTAATCAAAATTAAAAAAATAATCAACATAGAGAAGGACACATCATACTCATAAATGAAAGATCCACTGGGAAAATCTTTAAGTTTTCAACATCTATGTTCTAAACATAAGGAAAAACATGCTTATAAAGGAAGTACTTCTAAAACTTAAAGGACAAGTTGACCCTCACACATTAATAGTAAGAGATGTCCATATTCCACTCTTCACAAATGGACAGGTCATCCAGAAAATAAATAAACAGAAAAGAAAATACTGAAGGTAACAGACTGCATGAATCAAATGGACCAAATAGAGTATTTATAGAAAATTTCACCCAGAATCAGAATACATATTTTTTTCTTTGTCCTTCACAGAAGACTCTCCAAAAACTGACCACATACTTGGTCATAAAGCAAGTCTTAACAGATACTAAAAAACTGAAAAAAACTGCTCTATTCTATTAACCCTCTACAGATTAAAGATGGATATCAACTACAATAGAAACATGAGAAATCCTACAAACCCATGGAAACTGAACAGCTCTATACTGGATAACTCCTAGGTCAAGACAGAAACGCGGAATCTAAAGACTTCCTAGAGTTCAGTGAAATGGATGCACAACATACCCAAACAAAATGAAAGTGGTGCTAATAGGAAAGTTCATAGCACCAAGGATGTACATAGCATAATTGGAGAGATCTCACGCTGGCAATGTAATAGCACACCTAATTGCTCTAGAACAAAAAGATTCAAGCTCACAGCTCATGCAAGTGGAATAGAAAGCAGGAAATAAACTGAAGGATGAAGTCAATAAAACAGAAAAAAAGGAGAACAATAAGAAATAATCAATGAAACAAAGAGTTGGTTCTTTCAGAAAATCAACAAGCTAGAAAAACACTTAACCAAGCTGTCTAAAAGAGAGAGGAAGCATATCCAAATGAACAGAATGAGAAACTAAAAGGAGATATTGTAGCCTTTTGTCTTTTTTTTATTTTTCTACTTTGTGGGTTCTAGGTCTAGACAAGGCTACTGGAAGAAATACCCCATGATTCCTGGCAATCCTGAGAGGCAGGGCACTCAGGGTGGCATTGCAGAAGTGTTAGCAATCTTTTATATTTTTTCCACTTTTCCTTGCCTAAGGTTGATGTCAGCAATCCTCTTTAGTTGCTCTTCTACCTTATTCATTAAGATCTCAGTCAAATCCAGATCTTGACAACATGGCTAATCTCACTAGCCAGCTTGTTCTTGGAATTCTCTGTTTCTGCCTCCCCAGGCTGGAATTACTGGTGAGCTATTAGCCCACCCTAAATTTATATAGTACCAAACAATTCCACTCCCTACTCTGTCCAGATACCATAAATAAGTCTAAACAAAAATATCCTGATATTTTAAGCTATAAAATTATATGGGAGATTTTTTATATAGGTCCATATAAAGCTATAGACCCTGATTTTCTTCTCTGTCTCTCTGTACAGATATAAATCAAATTAGACACTTATCTAGGTGTCACCACTTCTGAGTCTCTGAGGTTTAGAGAGATCCATGGTACAAAGGGGAAATGATACAAAGCCTCATTCTCTCATTCTCTTTTAGCTCATGTACTCATGCTTTATGACTCTGCTCACTCATAATACACAGGATCAAACAGCATGAAAAAATCAAAACATGCATCCCTGCAGCTCCCTTCACAGGACAAAGCTAAGCATTCCATGCTGTGGTTCTTGGAGTTCCTAATTCACAGGGCCTGGTTCCTCAGTGATCTTTGTCACATATGCTATCCAAGGCTAAACCATGTGGTTCAGACTATTTCTCTGAAGTCTTCTCTGGCTTTCTTATCACTTGATCTATGATAGCTCTCTTTTACTGTTACTTTCACCTCTGGGTTATTTAAGATCCTCTTTAGATCTTTGTTTAAAGATGAGCCTTCCTTTCTCTTTAAGGATATGTTACACTGTTTCTAATCAACAGTTTTGTTGCTCTTTTAATGCTCTCCCATATCCTCTTTTCTGAATAAATCTCACTCCTGAGGGGTAATCATGTCTCATGGATTTTCCTAAAGCCCTTCTGAAACTTCAGTCTTAGCGTTTACTCCTACCCCTACCTCCAGTGCCTTGAACTTTGCTGATTTGTGGTGGATTCTTTGGACTGGTATACGGCACATCTCTGTTCTGCATACATCCTCTTCTTTCAGCTTTGACTTGAATGATGGAGCGTTTAGCTAAGGAGAACAGATGATAAATGATAAATCAAGACGTTGATTTACTTCTGCAGCTGTGGTTTGCCTTTGGAACATCATTTAAATGCCCAAGTAGTAGAGAACTGGACACACATTTGTACTGCTGTTAAAGATGGTGGAATTTTTGGGATGTGGAGACCAGTTGAAGAGAGTTAAGTCAGGGCAGTCAAGATCTTGAAAGGCATCATTTGGAAAACAGTCCCTTTCTTGCTGTTTCCTCATTTTCATGAGGAAAACAAACCTCCTATTTTCTCATGCCCCTACCATGACTCACTGTGACACCATGGCTAAAAGTCAGTTCAAGTGACTACCGACCAGGAGCTAAAATCAACCTCTTGTTTCCTTCACTTGACTACTTGAAGTGATAGATAGCTCACTAGCCCATAGCCCACCCAGCTAAACTTATACTAAGTTAAATGAAAGAAATATGCTTCATTAAAAGAGATAACTTGGAGAAAAAGAGATAAAAGGAGAAAAGAATGCAAGAAAACATGAGAGAACAAGAGCAAGAGAGAGAAAGAGATCATTGGAACTTCCAAAAATTCTCCAAATTAAACAAAACAAAACAAAACAAAAACACCTGAAACATCTGGATTTTATTTCAGGAGTAGAAGTTCCACACATGTGATGAATTTTGGGCTAGCCTACATGATAAAAATAATAGAAGATACAGGGCCAGATAGAAGCAATAAAACCAGACCATAGCCTGCATTTTAACTCTCTGTCCATGAAGTGGGGACAGAGTGCCAGAGAAAGAGTGGTGAACTTATAACAGAATCACTATATAGAATGTATTTCAAGTATGCCATCAACAGTGTATTGATGTGTCTACATCATGTTCTGTGGGAGTCTGAAATAATAAACTGGTGTAAGCCTCTGAAGAGATGATATTTAATTTGTGGTTGTTTAGAAACATGTAGAGGAGACTGCACACAGAGAGCCATCCCTGGAGAACCATCTAACAGTATCAGAGATAACACACTCATTTTTACTCTTTGTATACACACTGAGCAGTGCCTGGGGGGGGCGAAATACTAACTGTAATCACTGTAACAACTCCTGTAGATTTATGTACTCTGTGTTGTTGCACATTTAGAAGCTCTTAGCTCAGTTTACTTGCCATTAATTGAACATTGTGTCCTGTGCCAACCTTTGTACTGATGTCTCTCAACAAGGCTGCATCTCATGGGTGGCCATGCTGCTCCGTGTCTACCTTCCTCATGCTGACTGTCTTGCAGTAGAGAATATCTCGGTCTAATGCCTATGCTAATCAGTTACATTGATAGGTTTACGAGGACTGGGATGGAGCCATTGGATCTTTTCCATAGGTAGGTGACAGAAAGTTTAGAGGACCTGTATCCTCCTTGGCATCCTGCTATTCACCACTACAGATTATCTCAGGACACAGTAGAATGCGTAGGAAATGAAAGGCTGACAAAAGGACTCCATTATACAGCTATTAGGAGATTGTCATCTATTTTATGATGGAGACTTAGAGTTGTTTAGGCTCCTCCACATTCCTGTCTTTAAACCCTTACTGATGTCCTGTAAGTAAGCCCTTACCTATACTCTGTAAGTATATTCAATATACTGAGTTCACCACATTGGACATTGGTGCACTGTTGTTGGTGCCTAATTTGCCACACAATATTTGTTCACATCTCCCCCCTAGAAAAACATCACAGAATACATATAGTATCACAAATCTCACTGTGCAAACAGCAAATCTTTGAATGATCAGATTCAACCAAATTTACCTTCCCCCTGGGCCTTCATTGTGTGTTTAATTAAGTTGTGGAAAAGCAAGTACTGTTTCTTCATATTCATCATTCACGCTGTTACTGGAGTCAAATACCAGTGACAATATAACACTGAGAATTTGTATAAACCATTGCTCACCACCATCATTTGTGTTACTTAATAAATAGCAGATAGCAAATGTTGGCATGGTAAGGCTGGCATATGCAAAAATAATAAAGAGTTTAGTAACATTTAATTAATGGTACAAGCTGATGATTATTTATGTGAGCTCATTAAAAGCTGCTGATTTTTCCCAATCAATCCATAATTTTGAAATAATAATAAGTTATGTTATGGTGATAAAATTATAACTTTGGGGGAGAGAAATTCACATATGGAAGTACACAGCGCTACCAACCCTTAGCAAGTAAGTCACTGAAAACTGTCAAAACAGCCACTTTTCCTGAATGCAATTACTTTGTAAAACTGGTTTCAAATCCTTGCTAACTTAGAAATGAAGGAAACTGTTGGTAAACGTGATTACTTTTTGTATAAATGGAACTACAGTTAAATGAAGTCAATAATAACTTCCAGGCAGTTTCTCACATGAGAAGTATTCTGCAATTAATAGTTATACCAAACTTACTTAGGAATGTGAACTTGCTTAGTAGGTAAGAGCTTGCTGTGAACAGACAATGGTTGGAATTCATATCCCAGCAGCCACATAAAAACAGAGTGTGCTAATGCATGACTATTACCCCACTGCTAGTGGAAAACAGTGGATTCCTAGGCTTCATTGGCTAGCCAAGTGGCTATAGCTAGACATATTCTGAACATGCCAAAATTACTGCTATCTGCCTGGACCAAGTACTGCTAAGATAGACTTTAACACTTAGTCCAAGATCAAATACAACTACTTCATCTAACTTTCTTTTTTTTTCCACAATTTATTTTTCTCATTACTTACATTTTGTTAATTCTGTATCCCACCTGTATCCCTCATTCTCTCCCCAATCCCACCCTCCCTCCCTCATCTCCTCCCTGCCCCTTTCCAAGTCCACTAATAGGGGAGGACCTCCTCCCCTTTCATATGACTCCCTTTTGTCAGGTATTTTCAAGACTGGCTGCAAAGTCCTCCTCTGTGGCCTAACAGTACTCATCCTCCCTTGGGAGGTGGGGAGGTCAAAGAGCCAGTCATTGAGTTCCTGTTAGTAATAGTCCTTGTTCCCCTTACTATGGGAAACCAATTGATTACTGAGCTATCACGGGTCACATCTGAGCAGAGGTTCTAGGTTTTATCCTCTCATGGACTTTGGTTGAGTGTCCATCTCAGAAAAGACCCTGTGCCCAGATATGTTTGGTCCTTGTGGAGCTCCTATCCTTTCCACATCAAACTCTCCTTCTTTCATATGATTCCCTGTACTCTGCCGAAGGTTTGGTTGTGAGTCTTAGTATCTATTTTGGAGCACTGCTAGGTAGAGTCTTTCAGATGCTTTCTGTGGTAGACTCCTGTCATACGTTCAATGCATATCCCATTTGTCTTTCTAAATGAGGATAGATCATCATACCCCGTGTCCGCTTTCTTGATTATCTTCTTTAGGTGTATAGATTTCATTATGTTTATCCTATCTTTTAGGTCTATATAAGCGAGTATATTCCATGTTTGTCTTTCTCCTTCTGGGATACTTCACTCAGAATGATCTTTTCTAGATCCCACCATTTGCCTGCAAATTTCATGATTTCCTCCTTTTTGATTGCTGAGTAGTATTCCATTGTGTAAAAATAGCACAATTTCGGGGAGGGGCAAGATGGCGGCGCCGGGAGGACTCTCATTCTGAGCAGCAGCACAGCAGGATCAGCACAGTGAACAGCAATCAGAATTCTCGGCCATAAAACACAGTCATTGTGCTTCCCAGGTGAGAGGATACCCCACGGTGGGGGATTCAATCAGCTTTTAACTCACCCAGCTAAACCGCGGAAGAGATCCCGGTTCCACCAGACACTTGGCTGCCGGCCGCCAGCCCCAGCCCCAGCCCAGAGCCACAAGCCAGTGTCTCTGGTCACGGTCCCAGACTGAACCTTGGGCACCACACTATCAGAGACTGGAATTTTCAGTCGAGAGATAACCCCAGGGTACAGGAAACGATTGGGACCGGCCTTAGGTCACCCAGACATCCCCTGGAAAAGACTCGGGCGGGTTCCACGGGCACCCCGGAGCCAGAGCCGGGGACCCAGGTTCCAGCACAGAGCCCTGCCTGCCTGCGCGCCTGATTCGCCGCCAGAGATAGAAACGGCGGGTCTGATCTCAGAGCACTCAGCTCACCCCCAACCTGAAAAGGTCCCCGGAAAATTGCCCACCTTAGGGAGCCACTCAGACTCCCAAAAGCCACAAAGGCAGACACAGGCAGTTTCTGCGCACCAGACAGCTGGCAGAGACTGAGCCGCCATCACACAGCTGTGCTCCAGGCACAGGCAAATTTCTGTGGCCAGCCAGCTGGCGGACACTGAGCAGTGTGCGCCAGGGCAAAAAAAGACACTAGGAGTCCGTGTCTCCAGAGAATCCACGGGGAAGGAAGGAAACTGTACTGATCTAAATCACCCAATCCTTCCCTAGAAAAAGTCTAGCAGTCTAGTGGGGCCGAGGCGCCAGCACTCAGCTGTGCTCCAGACACAAGCACAAACAGTTGAGGCACGCATGATGTCCAACTGGGTCACAGCAGCTGATCATTAAATTTGCAACAAGAAACCCAGAAACAGGGCAGCTGCCCTCAGGACTTCCCTGGGTGAGAGGAGAACCCTCTCCACTAACAAAGACCACAGTTACCACTCAGGTCTATATCCCTGAGGTGAGTAACTCCTGAAAAAACACCAGCCATCCAGGGACTATACCCAAAAAGCGGAGAAGACATCCTTCAGGAAAATCCAGCTTTCTGCAAAGGGGATTCTCTCCCCCACAGGATCCCCAGGAACCACCAGAAAATAACCCCAAACTCCTAAGATAACACAATGGGTAGAGGCCAGCGTAAAAGCTCAAGCAACAAAAGACAGAGCAATATGGCATCTCCAGAACCCAGTTACCCAGGGGCAAGTAGCCCTGGACACCCCACCATAACTGAAATCCAAGAAGATGACCTAACAAGTATGCTCATGAAGATGATAACAGAGGAAACAAATGAGATTCGTAAAGACATAGAGGAAGATAAACTCAAACAGAATATTGCCATCCGTAAAGAAATAGAGGAAGCTGCAGCCAAACAGTTTATGGCCTTTAGAAAGGAAATGCTTAAAACACTGAATGAAATGAAAGAAACAGAGTTGAAGGAACTAAAAGAAAAACAGGAAAGTACAATCAGACAGGTGAAGGAAGTAAACAAAACAACTCAAGACCTGAAGATAGAATTGGAAAAATTAAAGAAAACACAAATGGAAGAAATAATGGAAAGGAAGAATCTAGGGAAGAAAACAGGAACTACAGAGGTAAGCATAACCAACAGACTACAAGAGATGGAAGAAAGAATCTCAGGTGTAGAAGATACAATGGAAGAAATCGATGTATCTGTCAAAGAAAATGTTAAATCTGAAAAATTCCTGACACAGACCGTCCAAGAAATGCAAGACAATATGAAAAGACAAAACCTAAGAATAATAGGTATAGAGGAAAAAGAAGACTCCCTTCTCCAAGGCCCAGAAAATATTTTCAACAAAATCATTGAAGAAAATTTCCCCAAGCTAAAGGAGAGGCCAATTAGAATACATGAGGCCTACAGAACACCCAGCAAATTTGACCAGAAAAGAAAATCCTCCCGCCACATAATAATCAAAACAGTAAGTATACAGAACAAAGAAAAAATACTAAAAGCTGCAAGGGAAAAAGGCCACGTAACATATAATGGCAAACCCATTAGAATCACACCTGACTTTTCAACAGAGACTATGAAAGCCAGAAGGGCCTGGACAGATATCATGCAGACCCTAAGAGAACACAGATGTCAGCCCAGGCTACTATACCCAGCAAAACTCTCAGTCCTCATAGATGGAGAAAACAAGATATTCAATGACAAAAACAAATTTCAACAATACCTACAAACAAATCCAGCATTACAGAAGACACTGGAAGGGAAAATACAACCCAAGAAAGCTAGCTACATTCAAGAAAACACAGGAAATAAATAACCTCACTTCAGTAAAACAAAAAGCAACCAAACACACAACCTGATGACCACAGCCAACATCAAAATCAAGAGATCTAACAACCACTGGTCATTAATCTCTCTCAACATCAATGGACTCAACTCTCCAATAAAAAGACACAGATTAACAGAATGGATACGTAAACAAAACCCAGCAATCTGTTGCATACAAGAAACACACCTAAGACACAAAGATAGACATTACCTGAGAGTAAAGGGTTGGAAGACGACTTTCCAAGCAAACGGACCCAAGAAGCAAGCAGGAGTAGCCATTCTAATATCTGATAAAATAAACTTTCAACCAAAATTAATCAAAAGAGATGGGGAAGGACACTTCATACTCATCAAGGGAAAATTCCACCAGGAAGACATCACAATCCTGAACATATATGCCCCAAATACAAGGGCACCCACATTTGTGAAAGAAACATTGATAAAACATAAACCACACATAGATCCCCACACACTAATAGTGGGAGACTTCAACACCCCACTCTCAACAAAGGACAGGTCAACCAAACAGAAATTAAACAAAGAAACAATGTCTCTGACAGAGGTCATGAATCAAATGGACCTAACAGACATTTACAGAACTTTACACCCAAACAAAAAAGAATTTACCTTCTTCTCAGCACCTCATGGAACCTTCTCCAAAATAGAGCGCATAGTGTGTCACAAAGCAAACCTCAACAAATACAAGAAGATTGAAATAATCCCATGTATCTTGTCTGATCACCATGGAATAAAGATGGACCTCAACAATAACAGAAATAACAAAAAGCCTACACACACATGGAAACTGAACAACTTGTTACTAAATGACAGCTGGGTCAGGGAAGAAATAAAGAAAGAAATTAAAGTCTTTCTAGAAATCAATGAAAATGAAGACACAACATACCCGAACTTATGGGACACAATGAAAGCAGTGCTAAGAGGAAAGTTCATAGCACTAAGTACCTTCAAAAAGAAATTCGAGACAGCTCATTCAAGCACCCTAATGGCTCACTTAAAAACCCTAGAAAAAGAAGAAGCAGACACACCAAGAAGGAGTAGACGGCTGGAAATAATCAAACTCAGGGCTGAAATCAATCAATTGGAAACAAATAAAACAATTCAAAGAATCAATGAAACCAAGAGCTGGTTCTTTGAGAAAATCAACAAGATCGACAAACCCTTAGCCAGGCTAACTAAAAGGCAGAGAGACACCACCCAAATCAACAAAATCAGAAATGAAAAGGGGGATATAACTACAGACACTGAGGAAATCCAAACAATCATTAGGACTTACTTCAAAAGTCTATATGCCACAAAATTTGAAAATCTAAATGAAATGGACAATTTTCTTGATCGATTTGACTTACCAAAGCTGAACCAGGACCAGGTAAATCAACTAAATAGACCTATATCCCCCAAAGAAATAGAGGCGGTCGTCAAAAGTCTCCCATCCAAAAAATGCCCAGGACCAGATGGCTTCAGCGCAGAATTCTACCAGACCTTCAAAGAAGAGCTAACACCAATTCTCTTCAAACTATTCCACAAAATAGAAACAGAAGGAATATTACCAAATTCATTCTATGAAGCCACAGTCACCTTGGTACCTAAACCTCAAAAAGACTCAACAAAGAAAGAGAATTTCCGGCCAATCTCCCTTATGAACATTGATGCAAAAATACTTAATAAAATACTTGCAAACCGAATCCAAGAACACATCAAAGATATTATCCACTATGACCAAGTAGGCTTCATCCCAGGTATGCAGGGGTGGTTCAATATACGGAAATCCATCAATGTGATCCACCATATTAACAAACTGAAAGAAAAAAACCACATGATAATCTCCCTAGATGCTGAAAAAGCCTTTGACAAAATCCAACATCCATTCATGTTCAAAGTATTGGAGAGATCAGGGATACAAGGCACATATCTAAACATAGTAAAGGCGATATACAGCAAGCCTATAGCCAACATCAAACTTAATGGAGAGAAACTTAAAGCAATCCCACTGAAATCAGGGACAAGACAAGGCTGCCCACTCTCTCCATATCTCTTCAACATAGTGTTGGAAGTCCTTGGTAGAGCAATAAGACAGTTGAAGGAGATCAAGGGGATACAAATTGGAAAGGAAGAAGTCAAATTATCACTATTTGCAGATGATATGATAGTATATGTGAGTGACCCCAAAAAGTCTACCAGGGAACTCCTACAGCTGATAAACACCTTCAGCAAAGTGGCAGGATACAAAATTAACTCAAAAAAATCAGTAGCCCTCCTGTATACAAAAGACAAAAGGGCTGAGAAAGAAATTAAGGAAACAACACCCTTCACAATAGCCACAAATGACATAAGGTACCTCGGAGTAACCCTAACCAAGGAAGTCAAAGACTTGTATGAAAAAAATTTCAAATCTCTGAAGAAAGAATTAGAAGAAGATATGAAAAGATGGAAAGATCTCCCATGCTCATGGCTTGGTAGGATTAACATAGTAAAAATGGCCATCTTACCAAAAGCAATCTACAGATTCAATGCAATGCCCATCAAATTACCAACACAATTCTTTACAGACCTGGAAAGGAAAATTCTCAACTTCATATGGAATAACAAGAAACCCAGAATTGCTAAAACAATCCTCTACAATAAAAGATCTTCTGGAGGTATCTCCATCCCTGATCTTAAGTTGTACTATAGAGCAACAGTTTTAAAAACTGCATGGTACTGGCATAGAAACAGAATGGTGGATCAATGGAACCGAACAGAGGACCCAGAAATAAACCCACACACTTATGGACACCTGATCTTTGACAAAGACGCCAAAACCATACAATGGAAAAAAGATAGCATCTTCAACAAATGGTGCTGGTCTAACTGGATGTCTACATGTAGAAAAATGAAAATAGATCCATACTTGTCACCCTGCACAAAACTGAAGTCCAAGTGGATCAAAGACCTCAACATAAAACCAGACACATTAAATCGGCTTGAAAAAAAAGTGGGAAATACCCTAGAACTCATTGGTACAGGGGGAAACTTCCTGAACAGAACACCAACAGCACAGACTCTAAGAGCAACAACCAATAAATGGGACCTCATGAAACTGAAAAGCTTCTGTAAAGCAAAGGACACTGTCATCGAAACAAAGCGACCACCTACAGATTGGGAAAGAATCTTCACCAACCCTTTATCGGACAGAGGACTCATATCCAGTATATATAAAGAACTAAAGAAGCTGAAAAGCAGCAAACCAAGTAATCCACTTAAAAAATGGGGAACAGAGCTAAACAGAGAATTCTCTGTAGAGGAATACCGAATGGCAGAGAAGCACTTAAAGAAATGCTCAACCTCATTAGCCATTAGGGAAATACAAATCAAAACAACCCTGAGATTTCACCTTACACCCATGAGAATGGCCAAGATCAAAAACTCAAGTGACAACACATGCTGGAGAGGTTGTGGAGAAAGGGGAACCCTTCTCCACTGCTGTTGGGAATGTAAACTTGTACAACCACTCTGGAAATCAATCTGGCGCTTTCTCAGACAACTAGGAATAGCGCTTCCTCAAGATCCAGCCATACCACTACTGGGCATATATCCAAAAGAGGCTCAAGTACACAAAAAGGACATTTGCTCAACCATGTTTGTAGCAGCTTTATTTGTAATAGCCAGAAGCTGGAAACAACCCAGATGCCCTTCAACTGAAGAATGAATGCAGAAATTGTGGTACATCTACACAATGGAATATTACTCAGCAATGAAAAATAAGGAAATCATGAAATTTGCAGGTAAATGGTGGGATCTGGAAAGGATCATCCTGAGTGAGTTGTCTCAGAAGCAAAAAGACACACATGGTATATACTCACTCATATAGACATACAACATAGGACAAACCCACTAGAACCTGTGCATCTAAAGAAACTAAGCAAGAGAGAGGACCCTAACTAAAACGTCCAATCCCCATCCAGAAAGGCAAAGAGGATGGACATCAGAAGAAGAAGAAAACAGGAAACAACCTAGGAACCTACCACATAGGGCCTCTGAAAGCCTCTGTCCTTCAGACTATCAAAGCAGATGCTGAGCCTGATGGGCAACTGTTGGGCAGAGTGAACGGAATTTTAGGTAAGAACTGGGAAATAGTAAGAGCTGGAGAGGACAGGGTCTCCACAAGGAGACCAACAGAACAAGAAAATTTGAACACAGGGAACTTCCCAGTGACTCATACTCCAACCAAGGACTATTCATGGAGATAACCTAGAACCCCTGCACAGATGTAGCCCATGGCAGTTCAGTGTCCAATTGGGTTACATAGTAATGGGAAGAGGGACTGCCTCTGACATAATCTGATTGGCCTGCTCTTTGATCACCTCCCTCTGGGGGGGGGGGGGTGCAGCCTTACCAGGCCACAGTACAGGACAATACAGCCACTTTTGATGTGAACTGACAGACTAAGAACAGAAAGGAGAGGAGAACCTCCCCTATTAGTGGACTTGGGGAGTGGCATGCAAGCAGAGGGAGGAGGGAGGGTGGGATTGGGAGGGGAGGAGGGAGGGGCTTATAGGGGGATGCAGAATGAATAAAGTGTAATTGATGAAAAATTTAAGAAAAAAAGGGAAAAAAATAATTTAAGAACCTTAAATGACTTTCAAAATTGGAGGAAAACATGGAGTTAGTCAATTGGCATGGAGCACGTCTCGCCCCTGGGGGCAATGGTCTCCTGAACCTACTCAGACCTCGGACACCACCACTGCTAGTTCTAGAACTGACACAGGATGTTCCAACGAGGGGTTAAGGCTTCTCATAATATTTCCTATAAGCCCACACCTGTTTGTCTATATCCCCCATTTTTTATTCATTATTAGCCAGATAGAGCCAAGTAATTGTGGTAATGATACTCGCTTTTTTTTAAACCCCAATGCTAGTAAAGTTAGGTATGCCCTGGTTACTCGCATGCCTCACTGGGTGCCTATGCCCATTGATGCCCCTCACGCTATGACTCTCTTCAGACAGAAAAGGGATCTTGGAACTACAGCCACCATTGTTACTACCATCTCATTGACGGCTGTTGGAGCTACCACCAGGGCATTAGCCATGAGTCATACTGGGCAGACTGCTCAGACCCTGAATAATCATTTAGCCAATGTAGCTCATGCCTTAGTTGTACATAAAGGAATTAATGCTCAACTAAAAGGAAGCTTGATGGTGTTCAATCAGAGGATTGACCTCTTGCAGGAGCAAATTGATACCCTATGGCAAATCGCTCAACCTGGCTGTCAATGAAAGTATGCTGGACTTTGTGTCACTAGCATACAACATGAGAATTTTTCCTGTGCTGCAAATCTGTCTAAACAATTGTCGAGCTATATTTTAGGTAATTGGACTGGAGAATTCGATACTACGATGGAGCAGCTGAGAGTGGCCATTGTCACAGTAAATTCTACCGGAGTGGACGCAGGACTAGCCACAGGATTATCAACATGGATTGCTGCAGCCATGAATCATCTGAAGGAATGGGCGGGCATGGGAGTGTTAGCAGGCCTTCTGGTGTTGGTCTCCTTGGTTTGCCTGTGGTATATATGCAAGATTAGAGTCTCACAACAGTGTGATGCAGCCATGATCATTCAGGCCTTTACAGCCATTGAAGCAAGACATTCTCCCCAAGCATGGCTGGATACCATAAAAAGCTAAAATGATACGCTCAGGATGTGAGGCTAAGCACCTTACTCAGGGTCAGCCGCTTTGGACCCAGAGAAGAGCATGTCTGATTGCATGCGGGTTGATGCCCCAGGTCCCGCCTCTGAGAAAAAGGTATCGGACGGGTCCGATGCTCTTTGGGTGGATGACACCTAAATGAACATCTGTACAAAGTCCCAATTTATTTCTAATATCAGAGATCAGACCTCTACTCTTGCCTGATGCGTCTAAAACAAAAAGGGGGAACTGTAGAGAGCTGCAGAATGCTATGCCTTAAAGATGGAGCTGGTTTCCGCCCTCCACCTTCCCGATGGTGAGTGCTCTCTGTCAGGAACAACTCCACATTTGGCTAAGGCCGAGGATCTGGCTTGCTTCCATGTATGTGGACCTATCTGCATTGCCCCCGTGGCACGCCTGGGTTGGCTACCCAGAGGCTATTTAAGCTGTGGGCTGGCTTTCCCCGGGGTCCGAGGATTGTTCAATGTTCCTGAATAAACTGCATTGAAAAAAAAAATAGCACAATTTCTGTATCCATTCCTCCGTTGATGGACATCTGGGTTGTTTCCAGCTTCTGGCTATTACAAATAAAGCTGCTACAAACATGGTTGATCAAATGTCCTTATTGTGTACTTGAGCAAATTTTGGGTATATGCCTAGCAGTGGTATAGCTGGGTCTTGAGGAAGCGCTATTCCTAATTGTCTGAGAAAGCGCCAGATTGACTTCCAAAGTGGTTGTACCAGTTTACATTCCCACCAGCAATGGAGGAGGGTTCTCCTTTCTCCACAACCTCTCCAACATGTGTTGTCATTTGTGTTTTTCATCTTGGCCATTCTGATGGGGGTAAGGTGAAATCTTAGGGTCATTTTGATTTGCATTTCCCTAATGGCTAATGACGTTGAGCATTTCTTTAAGTGTTTCTCTGCCATTCTATATTCCTCTACAGAGAATTCTCTGTTTAGCTCCGTTCCCCATTTTTTAAGTGGATTACTTGGTTTGCTGCTTTTCAGCTTCTTTAGTTCTTTATATATACTGGATATTAGCCCTCTGTCTGATAGAGGGTTGGTGAAGATTCTTTCCCAATCTGTAGGCAGTCATTTTGTTTTGATGATGGTGTCCTTTGCTTTACAGAAGCTTTTCAGTTTCATGAGGTCCTATTTGTTGATTGTTGCTCTTAAAGCCTGTGCTGTTGGAGTTCTGTTCAGGAACTTGTCTCCTGTGCCAATGAGTTCTAGGCTGTTCCCTACTTTTTCTTCTAACAGATTTAGCATATCTGGTTTTATGTTGAGATCTTTGATCCACTTGGACTTTAGTTTTGTGCAGGGTGATAAATGTGGATCTATTTTCATTTTTCTGCATGTAGAAATCCAATTAGACCAGCACCATCTGTTGAAGATGCTATCTTTTTTTCCATTGAATGATTTTGACACACATGCAATAAGTATACACACACACACACACACACACATACAGAAAGAGAGAGAGAGAGAGAGAGAGAGAGAGAGAGAGAGATTATGTGTGTTATGAAGACATGCACACACATACACACATACTTATATACAGACTCACTACTATACATACCAAAGCATGGTGACAGGAGGTGACATGTACACCTGTAGCCATCCTCATTTTCCTGGTTATATCTTTTCTCATCTTTAACCCTCTAGGTCACCGTATTTTGTGCTTCCAGTCCTGGCTGAAGGACCCAGAGTAAACAGAGAAGGCCAGGCTGCTCTAGGTGCCTGAGCATTGACAAAAAAGCCTAGGACTGAGAACAAGTCAGAAAGCAGAGAGGAAGACTGTAAAACCTGGAGCAATAGCTAATCTGCCTGAAGCCTCGAAGAGCAATGTGGCTGTGCACACTGGTTTAAATGTGTGTTCATATATGGTGTGTGTGTGCATGCACATGTATGTGATTGTGTACATGTGGGGGCCAGAGCTCAACCTCAGATGTTATTTCTCTGGTACTGTCCACCCTGTTTTTGGAAGTACAGTCTTTTACTCCCTTGAAATTCATCAGTGAAGCCCTGTGGACATATCTGTCTCTACCTCTGGAATGGGAGGTTTAGGGTTATAAGCATGTTCAACCATACTGAACGTTTTACATGAGTTCTGGGGTACAGACTCATGTTCTCCTTATTGAGCCATCACCCCACCTAGATACTCTTGCTTCAGCCCTTCTAAGTGCAACATGTAAGGCTAGGAAAAAGCAAGGTAGCCTAGCAGAGACTCATGGGAGTCATGGAGTGGACCATTTATCTCCAGAGTTATGTGGGAAACAGGTCACATGAGGGTAAAACATACATTCACTCATTTTTTAAAAAGATTGAGAGAGGAAAGAGGCTCATACCTTTGCCATCCCATTTGATTCTCATATTGGTGACAGTGTGGAGACCTTGCCATTTCTTCATAGCAGCATTTGGGAAAATAGTTAGTCATTCCTTCCTTAACCACAGTGAGCTAAAGCAATTAACTTTTGGGAAAAGACTGTGTGTGTGTGTGTGTATGTGTGTGTGTGTGTGTGTGTGTGTGTGTGTGTGTGTGTGAAAGAGAAAGAAAGCAAGAGAGAGAGAGAGATCAAAAGGAAGGAGGGGCATATGTTCTTCAGTCAAATTTAATTACTCTCAGATGTCATGTTAGTGACCTCAAAAACAAAAACAAATCAGTGATTCACCTAGCAAGTTGAAGGGTCTGGATAGAATGTGGACTGATGGGTCCAAGATTTATTGTTTTGAAACTGGGAAGATCTCGATCTCTATCTCTATCTCTATCTCTATCTCTATCTCTATCTCTATCTCTATCTCTATCTCTATCTCTATCTCTAGGCACTAAATTTGATAAGCTTTGTCTTTTATGTCTTACTTAATGGTGCTTTTGAGAATTTGACGATTCATCCTGTCACATTTTGCATAGAAATCACAGAAAATAAAAACAATAAGGCTGGGTTATAAAACAAATGTATTTAAACAGCTTGATCTATTACTGCTAGAAATGTAACCACTTTAGAGTTTATGATCTGATTTTTTATAAAAACTTATCTTTCCTTTCAGCCTATTTAATGCCCATGGAGGACAAATATTTTTTAATTTGATTGTAAGATTTATGCACCCATAATGCAAAACCCAATTTATACCCATAGAGGACGCAGAAGACAGAGCAAGGACTCATATTCATGCAACTGCGTTGCCCTGTGTCACTGACGACACCTGGACCCAGCTCAGAGCTGTCTAAACAGGAGAGCAGAGATGGGCAACTCTTCTGGTAGCATAGCAGGAGGTGTGACCCTTCTGTGAGGGACATCCTTTGTCCCTGTTGGAGGAGACAATGGGCCAGTTGCTTAGTAGGGAGATGGTGGATCTAGGCTCTCCTTCCTTCTCCTAATAGCAGATGCAGTCTCCTGGCCTCTCTGGCTTGTAGATTCTAAACATTTGCTCATTAGGATCTCACAGAAATAAATCCTTCAACCTTTTCTGTGTAACAATTTTCTCCTAATTGAAATGTTAGGGAGCCTCATTCCATCACAAAAAGCAAACAAAGCCCACAAGTCTCAGAAAGCTCCTGAGATGTAAGTGGTTCACAAGGTCCTGACTCAACAAGCTGTAGCAAGTGTCATGGAGAAGAGTCCATGACCTGCTAAGGCGCCTGCTATTGTGAGTCACCACCCATGCTACAGCACAGTTTGTGATGACTCAGCTGCAGTGTGTCATTCATCCCCCAAACCCTATCCCATATGCTTCTAAGTGAAACCAATATACTGATTGGATCCCTAAATTGGACCTTGATGATACTGTTTCATTGGTCTGTCACTGGTGCTGTATGTGGGGTGAGTAAATGTTTACATTCCACAGATAAGCATCATTCCAGATGAGTGGTGATCCTCCAGTCTGCTCCAACACCACTTCCTATTCATACTCCACTTACTGTGCTCATGGCACTTCCTATTGCCCTTCTCTGTGCTGTCTTACTGCCCATCTCCACCATGCCCACTACAAAGTGAGTGCAAGGACAGGCAGATAAGCTTACCTTCTCAGCTAGCATCTAGATTGCAGAACTCCTGTCAGTCACTGAGGCACTTGATGAAGAATATGTACGACCTAGGACTGTAATCTTCTTCATTCTGAGGATAGTATGTGTGACTTCAAGAAACTCAACATGATCAGAAGAGAAGACTGTTTAGCTCTGGTGATGGTTCTGTGGGTCCACAAAATATAAGTGCACAGAGGGGAAGATGAGAGTTCTTGCGATAATCTCCATGGTATATATATTTTTAAATTTTTATTTTATTTTTATTAATTACAGTTTATTCACTTTGTATCCCAGCTGTAGCTCCCTCCCCCGTCGCTTTCCAATCCCACCTTCCCTCCCTTCCTCCTCTTCTCCTATGCCCTTTCCCCAGTCCACTGATAGGGGAGGTCCTCCTCCCCTTCCATCTGACCCTAGTCTATCAGGCCTCATCAGGACTGGCTTCATTGTCTTCCTCTGTGGACTGGCAAGGCTGCTCTTCATGCTGGACTTAATCAGCTGCTGCTGCCACCTCTGCCAGGTTATCTGTCACTGCCTGGTTGACACTATAAGCAGACCCATGTAGTTCCACTCAGGAGCCTTTGTGTGAAAGAGACTCACGCTTTCCTCTTACACTCTTCATCCTGTGCTCCACAACCCATCTTTGTCCTGGCCTCCCACTGTATTCTTCCACCTCCTTCCTCATCCCTGTCTTTTCAGCTGGACTGTCCAGTCCATTACAGAGACTTCCCATGGGAGAGATGACATGAGTTTTTCCATAAGCAGCTACTTTCCCAGAACACGGCTGGCTCTCAATTATTTTGGTTGCTTCTGAAATCTTCACTAATGAGTACATACCACATTTTCCTGCCTCCTACACATGTTTTGATGAATGAAAGAAAAATGAGTTCCAATCAAGCAGTTTTTTGGAAAGTATTTGCATATATTATCTTTTTTGGAATATCTACTAATATAAGTCTCTTGGATCTGAGTCTAAAAGAAGTCATTCTATTCTTCATTTGTTATCTTTTCATTTCTTCTTTTTTTTTATTTTTTCCTTTTATATTGATTAGAGTTTATTCACTTTGTATTCCAACTAATCCCACCCTCCCTCCCTCATCTCCTCCCAAGCCCCTCTCCAAGTCCTCTAATAGGGGAGGTCCTACTCCTCTTCCATCTGACCCTAGCTTATCATGTCTCATCAGGACTGGCTGCATCTTCTTCCCCTGTGGCCTCGCAACCTTGTCACTCAACATACCCAACTTTGCCCTTTGCTAAACTACTGTGTATACCAAGGTTTCAAAGTTTCTCTACCTGTACTCTTCCCTGTGCCATATAGCAAGTTTTATACTTTCTTCTGGATGCTTTGGTCCCACTGTGAGCCCAAGCATATGACATCTGGTAAACTAGTAGATGAGCAGTGTCCACATGTACTGAAAGGAAACACTGAACAAACGTAAAAAATGATAAAAGAAAGAAGAAAATGCAAGAGAATGTCTTAGCTTCATTTCTGTTGCTTTGACAAACATCTTAACAAAAGGTTCTGCAGGAGAAGAAAGGCTTTATTGCTTTACAATTCCAGGTTATTATCTGTTTGTGCAGGGAAGTCAAGGCAGGAACTTAAACCATCATATCCATAGTCAAAAAGAGAGAAAAATTAACTCATGTACCCTTGCTCTCCTGCTTGTCCTCTTTACTCTTATGTAGTTCAGGGCCTGGTCCAAGAGATGGTACTAAATTCATGTGATGGGTCATCCTACATTAGTTAATAATCAAGAAAATCCTCCAATGACCATAGCTCATTCAAATCAAGGCAATTCTTAATTTCAGATTCCATTCTTGGGTGACTGGAAAATTTGATGTGAACTTAAAATAGACCAACACAGGAGTTATATCCCAAGAAAAGTGATTATGCAATACTGATGATTATTAAGAGGGACCTAGGTTTCTTGTGTTGAAACATTTAAATGTATAGCCTGAGTAATAGCAGTCTTTATAGTTCTGAAGAGAATCCAGAACTGGGATGAAAAGAAAACAAACCAAAATGTTGACAAAACCACCACCAAATCCTTTGCTTTGTGTACATACTCAGAACAATATCTATTCTACCCTACAGAGGCCTAAATAAAGATACCCAAACATCTGCCTCAGGCACCAGTACAATGGGGGAATGTGTGTTGGAGAAATGGAGTATACAGAAGAGAGACAGAATAAAAATCAAAGTAAAGTGACTCATACACTGTGTGGATAGGTGGACCTGGAGACTCAACATTGTTGACGTTTGTGGAAAGTTTCCACCAAAGGCTGAGAGGATATCCATGGTTGGAGCTCTCACTACAAACCACGTAGATTTCTGAGGGATGTTAAAAGGGTACAGGAGAGGGGTTGGGAGGATATGCTTATCTGAGTGACCTGTGTAACCACTGGAGGCCATGGGTACATCTGAGCCCAGGATGTTGCTGGTGGTAGAGGTGCATATCTGGAGCCATGGTCTTATAGCAGCCAGGGTCTGTGTGGATGTTCCAGGCCCATGTGACCACCAAAGGCCATGCAGATGTCCCTGGTCTGTACTGCCAGCTGAGGCACTGTGCTAAGCTGGCACCTCCCCTCACCATCCACGACACTTGGATAAACGGCCTTGGCCCTCACCAGGGAAGCACAGTAGAGCTGACCTAGAGTGCTGGGAGCAGGCAAGCTGGCCCATAGACAGTGAGCTCTCAACAGAGCTAGCCCCTCCCCTAGTCTGATATGGATGAAGCCTTGAGGTCATGAAAGCTGGAAAGCTGCCCTTGCCCCTCACCAGTTGCAGCACTCTGGAGAGTGGGACCTTTATTTTTGCCTGCGTAACAGAGTAGACCTGACTCTGGTGGCTGGGATGAAGGGTGGGGGTGAGCCTGTCCTGTCCCTCATCTCTCATGGTATGGTGTGGACAATGGAAAGATGCCCTTGCCCTTCCCCACCCCCACCTCAGGTGGGTGAGCTGACCCTGAGGTCAAGAGATCAGGACAGCTGCCCCTGCCTCTTGCTGGCTCTAGCACTGGATGAATTAGCCTGGGGGTGCTGCAGAGCTCACTATGGTGCTGAGTGTGAGAGAGAGAGGAGGTGGGCTGGCCAACTCAGCTACCTCTCAGGGCTACACCCAGGGTTTTGAGTTGTCCTACACCAATATATACCAATACCTATTATCTGTTGAAGCACATGAAAAGCCAGTCTTACAGACCCAAAGCTCTAAGATCTCCATGACACAGGGCAACAACAGGATATCTGAGAATTCTGTGAGGATCCAGTATTAATTATGCAGCCAGAGGCCTCCAAATAGACCAATGTTTCATTGAAATGAACATTTGCAGATAAAGATGTGTGGACAAAAGGGTATATAGTGTGATACACTGACATTCCACTGGTTTCCTGACAATTTTTTTTCCTATCTTATGAGGGAGGATATGAAGGGATGGGGAGATGAATGGGATTGAGAGGCATGAGGGGCATGATGTGAAATTTACAAAGAATAATTAAAATTTAAAAATTAAAAAAACGATATCTAGTGGATATTACACATTATCTGGGGTGCAATTTATAACCCAATTCAGGCTTTTCATCTTGGTAAGTACAAAGGAAAATTACAAGAGTCGAAGGACCAAATAGGGAAGTAAGAAGTACCTCTAGCTGAAGGCAGTAGAGTTGGGATATTTCCAAATTAATGATCTCCCTGAACAAAGGAAGTGTCTGAATTTACAGGAGGACTTTTACATATTCATGTAGGGCTGCGCCATATCTAAGCGTACTCAGTTTAGGAACAATTCATGAGCCTGCTCACTTTGCAACATGACAGTTTAGCTGAAAATAAATGAAGCTGCATCGTTAAGATGCACTAACACAGGATCCTTCCCCAGTAGGTGTCAACCTACAAGATGTGCTCACTGGGACACATGTGAAAACCTACCGCCTGTCATATCTAGTCCAATATTACAGAAAGAGCTCTGCGTTCTGAGAACTTTATAGAGGAAAAAAAATGAATATTTCCTCTGCAAGAAGTTTGCTGCAGGGGCTGGAGCTATAGTAAAACTCAGCTGGCAGAGGGATTGATTGCTTTGACAATCACAAAGCCTAGGGCTCCACCTCCAGCACTGCACAACACTGGGTAGTCCAGAGGTGCAAGCAAGGAGAATCAGAAATCCACTGCCATCTCGGGTACATAACAAATTTCAGGCCATGTCTGAAGAAATATTTTCATTTGGTGAAATCATGTATGTATTTCTTAGTGCATGGATCAGATCATGAGAAGAGCAGAGTGAGACAAGGGCTTAACCCTATGAGCCTACACAAAGGCATGTGACCAAGGTTAGTCACAGCATGTGGCCTTTCGATGCAACCCAAGGATACTGTGATCAGGAGCTGTGTGTGGTTGCAGGTGTGACACACATTTATAATAAATATTTTTAATTAAATAGTATATAACATGCCAAACCATTGATAACAGGTAAAGACTAGTAAAAACATAAACCAGAAACGGTTATTTGTACAGATTATTGGAGATGTGGTACTGCATGTGTGTTATTCAATTATGTGTCAGGTGCTGTAAATGTGCTTACAAAAACATCAGCATAAACTCCCACCTTGAAAAATAAACCCTGTGCTGGATTAAAATAGCTATGGCATTACAGGGGAAGTGGGGCATTTGTCAGCTCCATTATAAACTTCCAGACCAAACATTTTTGTTGTCTGTGTGTGTTCTTGGTTTGGGATAGGATGTCATGTATTTCATGCTGACTATAAATTCCCTATGTATTCAGGGATGAACTTGAACTTCTGATACCACTGCTTCTGCCTGTCAAGTCATGGGATTATGGGTGTGGATCATGTGATTTATGCAATGCTGGAGACCTAACCCAGCACTTTTGCATATTAATTATGGATGCTATTAGCTGAGCTATATAAACAGCCTCATGACCAATATGTTTTATATAATGAGTATGTTTTTGTGTGATATATATTAAGTCATCCAGATGTATATATTAAATAAATTGCAAACATGAAACATGCTCAACAAGAAGCTACTTATAGAAGAATCACATGTCACTACAGATTAAGCTGACACACAGAATCCTGACTGACCTGAGTGATTCATAATTAATTTCCATCAGTGGATTTCCTCAGAAGTGAGATAAAATAATGTCTTGGAGTAAAGTTATTAAGTGATATATCAACAAAAAATAGTAAATAGTAATATCACAGGAAAATCGAAGGAGAAGGAAGTGTGAAACTTTTGTTTCTTGGAAAAAAAACATGCTACTAATGATTTTCTTTTTTTTTTATTTTTTATTTTTTTTTATTTTTTATTTTTTTTATCAGTTACATTTTATTAACTCTGTATCCCAGCCGTGTCCCGATCCCTCATTCCCTCCTAGTCCCTCCCTCCCTCCCTCATCTCCACCGTGCCCCTTTCCAAGTCCACTGATAGGGGGGACCTCCTCCCCATTCATCTGATCCTGTTTTATCAGGTATCTTCAGGACTGTCTGCAAAGCCCTCCTCTGTGGCCTAACAAATTTCTAAATTGCCAGGAATTTACTGGCACAAAAGAGCAATTTCTGGTATTTTGTTCATTTGTGTTTCAGTGATTCTTGACTGTGACTGAATGAAAACAGGTTGAGAATAGTACCATGAGTAATCGCAGCTGAAGGTCTGAGGCTGCCCAGGTTGGAAGACAAGACGTGGCTTTGTCTTGGCATATGATGCCATGTCGCACTGTGTGTGCATTCAGAGACAAGCACTGTGCTGTGTTCTCAGAGCACAGCAACACAAATGTAGGTTGCTCCACAGAAAGTGATTCTGTGGGTGTGCTGGACACTTTCAGAGTGACTAGAAGGCTAGAAGATATTTTAGGAAGTGAGGAGGAAAGACTGGAGAAGAAAGATTTAGGCTGTGGGTGTGCTGCATGTTTAGCTTATTTTTAAGTATGATGGTGTTAATTGTAGAGACCCAACAGGTAGTAAATTGCTTAATTTGCAAGGCCTGATATTAATCTCCAGCATATATGGAAAAAATTCAGATATGACAGGGGCATTCACTTGTTGTCCTGGTACTCAGGGAGGGAGGGAGGTGGCAGAGACAGTCTGGCCCCTGGTGAGCTAGCTGTGTTGAAATAGAGAGGTCTAGGCCAGTAAGAGACCCTGTTTCAGAAAACAAGGTAAACAGTTCTTGAAGAAGAAAACTCAAAGCTGATTTCTTGCCTCCATATGCCATTACACATACATTAAGCACACTCACACAAAATTGTACTTACGCAGACACACACACAATTGAATTTAATTGAATTAATTGAAATTGAATTCACTGAAATGAATCAATTGAACTTAATTCAATCAGTTAAAATGGATGGTGTAAACTGTTTTTAGCAAGCTTTGATAAGAATGAGATTTAAGCATCCTACCTAGGGTCCTCCTTGTTGTTTAGCCTCTTTATGTCTGTAGATTTTAGTATGGCTAGCCTATATTATATGGCTAATATGCCCTTATAAGTGAGTGTATACCATATGTGTCTTTCTGTTTCTGGTTTACTTCACTCAGGATGATCTTTTTTAGTTCCATCCATTTGCCTCCAAATTTCAAGGTTTCCTTGTTTTTAATTGCTGAGTGGTGTTCTATTGTGTAAATGTACTACAATTTCTATGTCTATTCCTCTATTGGTGGACATCTAGGCTGTTTCAGAATGGCAAACAGGATAGACACCAAAATCAGTGAAAGAGAAGAAACGGGATGGGAGTCTACTATAGAGGGTCCTGTGAAGGGCTCCACCCAACAGGGGATGGAAGCATATGCTGAGACTCACAGCCAAACTTTGGGCAGAGCACAAGGAGTTTTATGGAAGAAGGAGGAGATAGGAGAAGGAGGGGACAGGAGACCTACAAGGAGACCAACAAAGGCAAAAAATTTGAGCCCAGGTGGTCCTGCAGAGACTGATGTACCAACCAAAGACTATACATGGAGAGGACCTAGAACTCCTGCTCAGATGTAGCCAATTGGCATCTCAGTCTCCATGTAGATTTCTGAGTAAGGGGAGCAGGGGTTGCCTCTGTCATGAACTCCGTTGCTTGCTCTTTGATCACTGCCCCTAGCAATGCAGCCTTACCAGGCCACAGAGGAAGAGGATCCAGGCAGTCCTGATGAGATTTGATAAGCTATGGATAGATGACAAGGAGGAGACTCACCCTTTCAGTGGAATAGGGGAAGGAGATGAGGGCAGCTGGAGGGAGGGTGGGGCTGGATGGAGTTGAGCGAGAGGGCTTCAAACAGGTTATATAATAAATAAATTGTAAAAGAAAAAAGAATCTATAAGAATGAAAAGAAGCAAAAGAGGGAAAGAAGGAAAGAAAGAAGAAAGGAATATTGAGTAATAATAAGATTATGGGGTGTGTATTCTGTCCAAACAACACTATATTAAATTTTTTTTTTCAAGAACCTGTTTTCCTAAGGTCACCATCATCCTTTACTATTGATTGAATCCTGAATGATATTTTACCTGACTTCTGTTAGTCTTTAGCATAAGTTCAGCTTCCAGTTGCTAATGGATTATGAAAAAGAACTCTGAAGTCGTTACCATGGAAAGTCAATTCCATGTGCTGGCGCTATGGGTAAAACACTGGTAAATTAGGGTGTTTTGCAGGTAGCTAGGCAAGTCTGTTCCACCCACAGCACAGGATCCTGCTCAAGAGCAGAAGGTTCAGTTCACTGCTCTAATGGCCGCAAGAGTTTCCCATCCTTCCCAATGGGCTACTTTAGCTTACTTGCTGTCTCCACTATTCCTAACAATGCCTCTCCTTTGCTCCTGAGTATTAGCATGGAACTTCTCCAAAGCTGTTGAGGGAGGTCTTAGACAATTGTAAAATTGTGTGACGACATCTGTGGTCATTTGCCTGGCATGCTCTGACAACGGCTCGGCATTCTCTTAATGTGTTCTCTCATTCACCCATTTGCACACTGTGTCTCAGTTATCTTTCCATTGCTTTGATAAAATTCCCTGACAAAAACAATATAAAGCACATATGTGCTCTATGCCCCAGTCAGCATTGCTCACACATGCCATGGTACATTTATGAAACTCAAAGTTCAACTTGAAGAAGTTTATATTCTCTCCCCATTATCCTTGCCTCCCTTTCAAATTTTGTTGTCAGACATAGATTTAGACAACTATCCTACTGAGATATCTCACTGCCCTAGGTTTCTCATAGTTGGTTGCTTTGTTTGTTTGTTTGTTTGTTTTAATTGGGGACCTAATGAGTTTCATTAGGGTCATTTACTGGAGGATTGGTGAGAGACTGAAGGGAGAAAGTGCTCTGAAGGCTTTCTTCATCTCACAGTGTCATGCTGTGAAGCATGTGCTGCTGGATGGTAGCACTGGTTGTATCTGATAAGCCTTTCTCATTTATGTTTTTTTCTAATTTATTTTAAGAGGTTTGTGTGCCCAGATTTTGAATTCAGAATATAAAGGCAGATAGGCAGATGTTTCTGGGGTTGGATAGCTGGCTCAGAAGGTGAGAACACTTATTGCTCTTGCAGAGGATTAGCATAAGTTTCCAGCACTGACATGTTCACAACCATCTGTAATTCCAGGTCCAGTGCATCCAATACTTCCTTCTCACTTCCGCAGGCACCTGGTTCATACCCCTACATGCAGACAAAACAGACACATCCATAAAATAAAAACAATTACATCTTTAAAATATTGTCTCTGACACAGGTAAACAATGTTATGAAGTTTTATTAGTATGTATTAATTATATAAAATAATGGGTTTGCTGGACTTTGAGTCACTAGCATATTAACATGAGAATTTTTCCTGTGCTGCAAATCTGTCTAAACAATTGTCGAGCTATATTTTAGGTAATTGGACTGGAGAATTCGATACTACGATGGAGCAGCTGAGAGTGGCCATTGTCACAGTAAATTCTACCAGAGTGGACGCAGGACTACCCACAGGATTATCAACATGGATTGCTGCAGCCATGAATCATCTGAAGGAATGGGCGGGCATGGGAGTGTTAGCAGGCCTTCTGGTGTTGGTCTCCTTGGTTTGCCTGTGGTATATATGCAAGATTAGAGTCTCACAACAGTGTGATGCAGCCATGATCATTCAGGCCTTTACAGCCATTGAAGCAGGACAGTCTCCCCAAGCATGGTGGCTACCATAAAAAGCTAAAATGATACGCTCAGGATGCGAGGCTAAGCACTGCACTCAGGGTCAGCCGCTTTGGACCCAGAGAAGAGCATGTCTGATTGCATGCGGGTTGATGCCCCAGGTCCCGCCTCTGAGAAAAAGGTATCGGACGGGTCTGATGCTCTTTGGGTGGATGACACCTAAATGAACATCTGTACAAAGTCCCAATTTATTTCTAATATCAGAGATCAGACCTCTACTCTTGCCTGATGCATCTAAAACAAAAAGGGGGAACTGTAGAGAGCTGCAGAATGCTATGCCTTAAAGATGGAGCTGGTTTCTGCCTTCCACCTTCCCGATGGTGAGTGCTCTCTGTCATGAACAATTCCACATTTGGCTAAGGCTGAGGATCTGGCTTGCTTCCATGTATGTGGACCTATCTGCATTGCCCCCGTGGCACGCCTGGGTTGGCTACCCAGAGGCTATTTAAGCTGTGGGCTGGCTTTCCCTGGGGTCCGAGGATTGTTCAATGTTCCTGAATAAACTGCATTGAAAAAAAAATATAATAAAGAAATAAATTTTTAAAAGAAAAAAAAATAATGGGTTTAATTATAATATTTTTGCACATGTATATAATGCCCTTTACCATAGTCACTCCCCAATACCTTCATCTTTATATCACTTTCATGAACTGCTTCTTCCTTTTCTCCATTAGTAGATTTTCAAATTGTATATATTTCAAAACGTTTTTTTTTTAATTGTGTGTATGTGTGCATTCTGTAGCTCACAAGGGGCCAGATAAGGGCACTAGATTTCACAATTAAAGCTAAAGAGATTAGACACATTTCTGGCTGGATACGTGTGTGCCAACTCTAACTCAGAGACTCCAACCTCTGCTTCTGTTGATTGTTCAGTAAGCATTCTTTTTTTTTCATTTCATTTTATTTTTTATTAATTAACTTTATTCACTTTGTATCCCCCCCATAAGCCCCTCCTTTCTTCCCTCCCGAGCCCATCCTCCCTCTCCCTTCTTCACACATGCCCCTCCCCAAGTCCACTGATAGGGGAGGTCCTCCTCTCCTTCCTTCTGATCTTAGTCTATCAGATCACATCAGCAGTGGCTGCATTGTCAGCAAGCATTCTTAACAGCTAAGTCATCTCTCCAGATCATGTCTTCTAGGTTTTCATTTTTGGTGGTAATTACTTATTTCTTTGTTTATTTATTTATCTATCTATCTATTTATTCATTCATTTAGTGTGTGTGTGTGTGTGTGTGTGTGTGTGTGTACATGTTTGGGGGGGCATACACATGCCATGGTACAATTATGAAACTCAAAGTTCAACTTGAAGAAGTTTATATTCTCTCCCCATTATCCTTGCCTCCCTTTCAAATTTTGTTGTCAGACATAGATTTAGACAACTATCCTACTGAGATATCTCACTGCCCTAGGTTTCTCATAGTTGGTTGCTTTGTTTGTTAGTTTGTTTTAATTGGGGACCTAATGAGTTTCATTAGGGTCATTTACTGGAGGATTGGTGAGAGACTGCTTACAGACATGGGCAACTGGGATAGCCACCACTAACCACAATGTAAATCACCATTTTGTACAGAACTATGTGCGTGGAGTATGCATTTATCCCATAAAAATGTATTAGTGACTTGACATAATGGGAGAAATGATCAATTTTTCTCACTAATAAGTGGAAGAAAGTGGTGAGCCCCATTTTACCACAAACATCATTCTTTCACTTGTTTGGGTGTGTTGTTCTGTGAGTAAATGTATTAGCTCCCGGGAGCAGAAGGATTGATCTTGTTGGGAATAAATCAGTTCTTCAGGACTCTATAATTTCTCAGCATTCAATTTGATTGAGCACTGAGAATGCAATTACTTGATGACAATAATAGCCAATGCACATCAAGCCGAGTTCACAGAGTGATCATACCCATAATTTGCCCTAAACAAGTAATTGTCACTTTAAATGAAGAGGGAAAGAAATCACATTCATACAGAAACAAAAGGGAGATTTTTTTTTAATTTTTAATCTGTGTATGATTCTTTTTTGTTTTTATTTATTGTTTTTAAACTCAATTATATATTTATTTGTTACTATTTATTCACTTTGTATCCTTGCTACAGCCCCTCCCTCATTTCCCCCAATGCCACCCACCCTCCCTCTTCTCCCACTACGCCCTTTCCCTAGTCTCTTGATAGCAGAGGTCTTACTCCCCATCTATATGACCCTAGCCTATCAGCTCTCATCAAGGCTGGCTGCATCATCTCCCTCTGTGGCCTGAAAAGGCTGCACCCCCCTGTGGGAGGTGATCAAAGAGTCAGCCACTGTGCTCCTGTCAGAGACTACTGTACCCTTTAGTAGGGAACCCACTTGGAAACTTAGCAGCCAATTGGCTTCCTTTGAAAAGGGGGTCTAGGACCTCTCCATGCATAGTCCTTAGTTGGAGTATCAGTCTCTGCAGGTATCCCTGGGCCCAAGAAATTTGGCTCTGTTGTTCTCCTTGTGAAGTTCTTGTCCCCTCTAGAACCTTCTATCTCCCTCTTCTTCCATAAGGATTCTGGCACTCTGGCCTAATTTTGGCTATGAATCTCAGTATCTCTTTCCATACCCTCGTGGGTAAAGCCTTTCAGAGGTCCTCTGTGGAAGGGTCCTGTCCTGCTCCTTATCATCTCATACTTCTGATGTCTATCATGTTTGAATTTCTGAATGAGGATTAAGCATCTTCCCTAGGGTCCTCCTTGTTTAGCTTTCTTAGGACTATAGATTTTAGTAGGTAATCTATCACTTTCTCAGAAAATTAGGAATAGTGCTACCTCACGATACAGCTATATCACTCCGAGGCATATACCTAAAAGATGCCTAGGTATTCAATAAGGACATTTGCTCAGTTATGCTGATAGCAGCCTCATTTGTAATAGCCAGAATCTGCAAACAATCTAGATGTCCCTCAATGGAGGAATAGATACAGAAATTGTGGTACATTACACAATGGAATACTACTCAGCAATTAAAAAGAAGGAAATCATGAAATTTGCATGCAAATGGTGGGAACTAGAAAAGATCATCCTGAGTGAGGTAACCCAGAAACAGAAGGATACATATGATATATACTCACTGTGTATGACTCTTGAAAATGGAATATTAATGGTCTTGGGAGGGGAAAAATGAGAGAATGAGGGAAGCAAGAAGGAAAACGAAGAGTGACGATAGAGAGGGGGTGGAAATGGAGACGGAGACAGAGACAGAGAGAGAGAGAATACCAGTCTCTCTCCAGGAGTAGGGCTAATAGGGATTCAAGGTGTTCAAAGCATTTCAGGTGATCTTGGCAACAGTTGTCTTGTCCCTAGCTTGTTTGTGGAGGTGGATTCACTGGTGTGTGCACAGATAAAGCTTTCTCTATTATATTAAAAGTTAGCTGCACAAATGTATTATAGGCAATTGCACTTCAAAGAGATATTTCAGATTCTGCTCTTAAAAATGTTTTCATCTGAACTAAATATAATTTTTACCTACAAAGTTATACATACCCCACTGCTCTGGCCATGTACCATGTCTAGCCTTTTGGTCTTCCACACCCTTTAACGAGGAGAAAATAAGGTCTCCGAGAGCCAGCATCAGCCTTTATCCTTTTCTATTTTTGATTTTAGCACCAGAAGACCTTATTCCAATGCAAATATTTGAAGTAAATCAACATTATATTCAACACAAAAAGTATCTCAGAACCCAAAAGACAATTTTCTTCTCTCTCTCCGATTTGCTCTTTCTTTCACTTTCTCTTGCTCCTTCTCACATTTATAAACTCATTTCTTTTTTATGTGTGTGCTCATGTATGTCTGTCTGGGGGAAAGTGCTTGTAGAGACTAGAGGAGAACATCAGCTATCATTCCTAGAATGTCTTTCAACTTGCTTTGTAAAATAGTGCTTTGCACCAGCCTGGAGCCCACCAAGTACACTAAGCTGGTCATGCAATGGACCCTGTCTCCACTTCCCCAAGACAAGATTACAAGTGCCTCCATCACACTCAGCACTTTTATGTAGGTGCTGGATATCAAACTCATCTTCATGCCTGCAAAGCCAGCACTTCATCCACTTAACCATCTTTCCCTTCCACTTACATTCATTAGATATGGACAAGGCCAACCAACTTGAGCAAAATTTAGAATGTAATGGATGAAAGTTGGAGGTGATAAGTAGAAACAAATATGAGTGGTGTGTTAGACAGATCAGCCCTGCTTAGATTCTGTGTGTGAGTCCACGTGCTTTTCTGCTTGATTATTTATGCAGCACATATGTTTAATGAGTACTTTGAGCAAGACCTACAACTTCCATCATGATTCAGAGGCAAAAGCTAATCTTCATTTCTCTCTCTGGTCTCAGATGAAACAGGGGTACACCAAACAGACTTGTAAGAGAAGTGCTGTGTGAGCGATCAGACAAGACTACTGGCAAAACCTTAACCTTACATCCTCTCTTCCTGGACTATGTGCTACTTTGTGCCCATTTATGGAGTGCAAAGTAGGCAATTTTGATTTGTATTTATACGTATAAAGATTTACAGAATATTTTTTTACCCTTGGAAATTAGAAATAAATCTTTGCAAAAAGGCTAATCCTATTACTAAGTATTGAAATGTTCCCCTGCTATGAGTCTTTTACTTGTGTTTTAGTATAAAATGTGAATGGCTTTACAAGGAAACCATTTGATTGATTTTGTGACTTCATTAAACTCTTGTTTATCCTGTGATTCCAGTATTTGTTTCAAAGCTGTATGGCAAACAAATTATGTAAATGAGCAAAGTCCTCCTGCTATATTTTTAAATAAAGACGTGGTAGGTGAGATGGCTCAGCATGTAAAGGCACTTGCCCCGCCAAGCTTGAAGACCTGAGTTCAATCCCTGAGACCCACGTTATGGAGGAGAGAAATTAACTCCACATATGCAAGCCTCCCCAAGACAAATAGACACATAACTTGTGTACAATGCTAACATTTAAAGAGAAATTTTACTTTTAATTTTACAAGATTTCTTTTTTTCACTAAGGTCCAAAGACATGATTGTCTTAGAGAACAAAATGAAGACATCAGCAGGAGCAGGTGCCAAACCATAGTCTGTGAGCCACAGTGTTGCAAAGTTTATTTCAAGGGCAATTCTGGTATTAGCAATATTTTTCTTCTCTACACTGATTTTGAGAGAGGTCTCTGAGTCAGTCTCCATACAGGGATTATAATGTTGACTTATTGTGCTTTGAGGAACAACACTGTTTTCAGAAATTTGGAGAAACTTCAGGCTACCTGAGAATTCCACTGTTAGTAAGGAACAAAAACAAATAAAATCTTTCTCTACAGCAGATTGCTTCTTATTTCAGGTGAGGACTTTTGTTCCAGGCAAAGCAAGACCTGCTATAATTTCAAGAAATAAAAATCAGAAGTAAGCATAGTGGGGCCTGCAGTAACTGGGCAATGAATCAGGGTTAGCACACACACACACACCCCTTTAACCCCAGGCTGCTTCTCACAACTAGAATATATCAGAACAAATTTCTGTGACAGGGTAGCCAGGTGATTTCATTCCACACATACCCTGAAAGATTGTCAAAATATTCTATGGTCCCTTGTGAAGACTCTGATGAGAAGGAATCTCCTGCAAATAAAGAAAAAAAAATCTCGAAAATCTAAGTGGGGCTGTGAGATGACTCTGGGGAGAGTGCTCGTTAGGCATGGTAAATTGAGGTTAGAGCCCCACTGTCAGATGTGACAGTGCATACCTATAACCCAAAGACTGGGAACAGGTGGGGGATAGAAACAGGCTGGTACTAGGGACATACCAGTAAACACTACAGCTAATCCACGAACTCCAGGCTGAAGGAGAGACCATGTCTCAAAAGTTAAGATTGAGAGACAGGGGTTCAACTCCCAGTTTCCACATGGTGGCTCACAACTCTGTAACTACAGTTCCAGAGGAGCGAAAGCCTCTTCTGGACTTTGTGGCCACTGCATAAACATGCTGTTCAGATATATATGCAGGCAAAACACCCACCCACACACACACAAAAGGAAAAGAAATAAATCTCAAAGTAAGTAAAGAACTAAGGAAGTCACTCCCCTCTGACCTACACACATACATACACCACAAACACATTCACACAGACATACGCCACACATATATGCACACGTGCATACACTACTGCACACACAGAACACACACACCTCCATGTTCATTCACATGTGCATACTTGCATACACCATACATACATACAGATGACATACACACATACACCATGCACACTTGCAAACAGCATGGCACAAACATATACCTTGAGCACATCCCAAACACAGCACTCAATACACGCTTGCCTAAACACATGCACAATTTACACACACACACACACACCTCTATCCAGCATACATCATAAAACCAGAAGCTTTCAGCTATGCATTTTATTTGAATGTGTAGGCTTTGTTCACAGTATTTAGAAGAGAGAAGTTGGTGTCCCACTGTTATTGCTGGTCTCCCTTAAGGGCATCTTGTTAAATCTTCTCCTTTCCCCCACACTTCTGACTCTCATATTTCCCTCTAATAAACAACACTGGGAAGCAATTGCTGATTTCATTTTTTTTTTTCTTCTTCTTCTCTTGTTGCTGCTGGGAGCAAAAGCCTTGTGACATTGATCTCATTCTGAAGATGCCCTGTCCTGAGGCTGCTAATCAGTGCAAACCTGTCAGCTATAATTCCCTGGGAACTGCGGCTGGCTCAGGGCTGTATGTGAGAGACAGAAACAGAAATTATCTCTGTCCGTGGAGGAGGCTTTCCTCCCTCCACATCTTCTACACAAGGGCCTAGCAATGTCATCACTAAGTGAACCCATAGTTATGTGTTGCTTTCAACTTTCTTTTTTCAAGTAAAATGGTGAGAGATGAAAGGGGGATGGAGAAAGGAAGGAAGGAGGAAGTAGTGCAATGTAGAAAAGGAGCAACTATACCATTGATGCAAAAACAAACAACTCCCCCCCAAAAAAACCCAACATGAATGTGCCCCATAAACAAATAGTAGCCTCTTTAGATGTATTATTTTGAGTAATTTCTAAAGAGGTTTTGTTTGGTTGGTTTTACAGTTTTGTGTTGGAAGGTTTTGCTGCTTGTATGTGGATGTGTAGTATGTATGCCTATATGTCAGTGCAGGTCAGCAGGATCATTGAGTCCCTGGAACTGAAGTTATGGATGGTTGTGAGCTGCTGTTTTGAGGCTGGGAACTAAAGCTGAGCCTTCTGCAAGAATAGCACTTGATCTTAAATGCTGATCCATCCATCACTCCAGCCCCTGCTTAGCTGATGATTATGTGAACAAACTAAAGAATCCTGTTCACTCCCTTCTTTGTTCTTGATTAACTTAAGCTACATAGAGAAAAATGGGTCAATCTGATTACAATAAAGTCAAACTTAGACTATGTATCAGGAACTCTACTAAATTTAAAAGTTATTATTATTATTATTACAGTTTAATTTGTTGAAATGGAGAGGGAGAAGGGAAGAGACTGGGAGAGAGATAGAGATAAGCGGACAGTTTCGGAGAATGTTGATCTCCTTCCACCACATGGGGTGGACTCCAGCTGTCAGGCCATGTAGCAGGGCCTTTAGGAGTTAGGCTGTTCTGTTATCCTTAAGAGCTCTGTTTCATACAAAGTTTTTTGGCTAATTCAGTGGGATGAGCACACAGAATAATACTTCTTAAATAGAAATGCTGAAAATAAATAAATGAATAAATAAATAAATAAAATGGTATGATATTTGCTTGAAAAAAAAGAGAGAAATGCCAAGTGTTTATTTTGTTGCTTACATATCACCTATAATCTAGGTTGATGCATGTATGTATTTGAATCATATTTAAGTCAGGCTTAATATGCATATATCCTGAAACTTCTATCACTTCTTTGCAGTATACCTTTTGAATTCTTGTGTTAGCTTTTGGGAATGTGTTGACTGTTAACTGTTAACTGTTAGCTTATCCAGAGTGTACTGCATGCCACAGAGAAAACTTTGGCTAGAGGAACTAGACTTCCTGAAACAGAAGCAAGAAGTTCTCTGAAATGCTTTAAAGACGAGTCAAACTTAAAATAGATGATGAGCTTAGGAAATATGGCTTTGGAAAACAAAAAAATAGATGATGAGCTTAGGAAATATGGCTTTGGAAAACAAACATATACAGATCAGCCATATGGGAGGTGGACAAATTAGCATAAATAAGACCTCCCCTATCAGTGGACTAGGGGAGGGGCAAAGAGGAAGAAGAGGGAGGGAAGATGGGATTGGCAAGAGACTAGAGAGGGGGTCAGAGCCAAAATGCATTGTAATAAATAATAATAATTAATAATAAAAAAGAAAACAGTAATCCCTGATCTCTTTCTCTGGTCTTACAGCTTCTCTTGCACTGCCTTTTTTTCCTGTGATGATTGATCTCATTCATAAAAAATAACATTTGAATGACAGCAGAAACCACATGCTACAACTATCCAGTGAACAGGAGAATTTTCTCCTTGAGACTAATTGGGCCTAACAGAAAGAAGTGATTCTTTTCTGATGCCACGGTTATACTGCAAGCTTTCAGATCAGCTCTTGATGTACATATATTTGGATCATTAGATCATTTATGTACAGCTGCTTCTAGAAACTTCATCTTCCATAAAAGCCACAAAAAGTTCAAATCTGATGAGGCTAGTATGCCCAGTGGACCTCATCAAAAACTACTCTTTTCTCTTTTCAATGCCCTTGACTACAGTTCTCAGATTGAATGGAGAATGCTCAGGGAAGCACTGCTGTCTAGACACTGTGAACAGAATGTCTGCTTTCCCAGAGTATAAACAGTCTGTGTTCCCTCTGATGTTATCAGTAACTGGAGGATGACAATCTCCGGTTATCATCTGTTGGTTGTCAATCTATTGTCTGACTAGGGAAATTTGTATTTTATCCTTATATCCATCCATGATCAGAACAAAACAAAATGTCTAACTTGAGTTTGAATGTCAGCATGTATTTTAATCATGTTCAACAGCTGCCACATGCCTTCCTTGCCATTGTCAGTTTCTTGGAATGTATGGTCTTTTATTTGGTGTACACATTACTTTTCTCTCATAGTCAGGACAAACATGCCCAGTCAGCCAACTTATTTAGGAGATTTCTGCCTCATCAGGGCACCCAGATTATTTGTTTGTTTTCAGATATTAGGACCTGTTCATTTTTGTTTCTTTACATACTTCTCCTTAATCTAGAAGAGTCACAGGTTTAAAAATCAATCCAAGGACAATTCATGGATATAACTTAGAATCCCTGCTCAGATGTAGTCCGTGGCAGCTCAGTATCCAAGTGGTTTCCCTAGTAAGGGGAACAAGGACTGTCTCCTACATGAACTCAGTGGCTGGCTCTTTGGTCACCTTCCCCTGAGGGGAGAGCAGAGGACCAGGCCACAGAGGACAATGCAGCCAGTCTTGATGAGACCTGATAAGCTAGGGTCAGATGGAAGGGGAGGAGGACCTCTCTTATCAGTGGACTGGGGGAGGGGCAGGGAGGAGATGATGGAGGGAGGGCAGGATTGGGAGGCAATGAGGGAGGGGCTACAGCTGGGATACAAAGTGAATAAACTGTGATTAATAAAAAAATAAAAATTTAATAAAAAAATAAAAATTAAAAAATCAATCAAAGCAAAACTTTGGACATAATGCATGGAATTTTATGAAAGAAGGGGGAAATACAAAGACCTGTAGGGGACAAGAACTTCAAAAGGAGACCAACAGAGCCAAAATAACTGGGCCCTGGGAACCCTGCAGAGACTTTTACTCCAAACAAGGACAATGCATGGAGAGGACCTAAAACCCTGGCTCAGACGTATTCCATAGGTTCAGTCTCCAAGTGGGTTCCCTAATAAGAGGAGCAGAGGCTGTCTCTGGCATGAATTCAGTGGCAGGCCCTCTTATAACCTCTCCCTGGGGGGTGCAGCCTTGCCAGGTCACAAAGGAAGATAATGCAACCAGTCCTGATGAGAACTGATAGGCTAGGATCAGATAGAAGAGGAGGAGGAACTTCCCTCCCCTATCAGTGGACTAGGGGAGGGGCATAGGGGAAGAAGACGGAAGGAGGGTAGTATTGGGAAAAGACATGGGAGGGGGCCACAGCTGAGATACAAATTGATAAATTGTAATAAATGATGATGATATGATAATAAAATGTAAGATAAATAAATAGTAAATAAATAAAGTCAATCCACATTCAATCAATTAGTTCACAATATGTTTATTTCATTTAGCATCAGGCTGCTCTTTAAACTTTTTATCTCCTTGAGCACTGGGTGTAGCCACAGGAAACTGTTTTTCCTTTTTCTTCTCAAACTGTGCATTTTATGTTTTCTTGAGTAGCTTGCTCCCTTTAATTATAGAGCTGCAGAAGAATGTCTACTAATAGACACAAACACAAGGCACAGTCAATACTAAGCTATCTTAGAATCTCCTCTGCCAATGCCATTAATCCAAAACTCTTCAATTTAACCTCAAACAGATTTCTTTTGGACAGGAGCAAAAAGGATCCACATTTATTTTTTTGAACTAAAACATCACATGAATTAGTCTCTAGGTCACATACTAATATTCTTCTCCTCTAAAACTTCTTTGATCAGGCCACACATTTCAAATCACCCTAAGTACCATTGTCCTTTCTTATTCCTTCAAGTATGGCTCATGAAGCCCCATTTAATGCATTCAAATGTTTTTCTAATCCAAAGTCCTCATTTGTCCAACAGCCTGCATGTTTAGGCCTATCCCGGCAATACCCCACTCCCTGGTACCAGCTTATGACTTAGAACTCTATGAAGAAACACCACACCTTAACTATGATAACTCTTATGAAGAAAAGCACTTAATCATGATGGAAAGCATGCTGGCATGTTGAAAGGCATGGTACTGACAAAGTAGCTGATAGTTCTACATCCAGATTCACACGCAGCAGGAAAAAGAAAAGCCACTGGGCCTGGTTTGGGCTTCAGGAACTCCAGTGCCTACCTCTAGTGACACATTTCCTCCAGCAAGGCAACACTTACTCCAATAAGGCTACACACACCAATCCTTCCCAAGTAATTCCACAACTTGTGAAAGGGATCCTATAGCTGGCCACAGCAGACAATGGGGATGGGAGGTTGAACTGGGAAGAGGTGAGAATGAAAACTCTATCCAGATTGTTGTCACTCTGGATCAAAACTTCCAGGAGTCTGGTTCCTGATGATTTATTCCTGACAATTTTAAAGACAGTATAATCTGGAAAAGAAAGTTTCTTGGTATTACATACTCCCTGGTGCACCAGGAAGCATACTTACATCAAAATGACTCGACTCAGGGTGCATGTCATTTTTTTCTCAAGAAGATGGGTTCTATAGATAGGCTACTTGAATCAACTTTAGACATAAGGAAGGGTTTGGCCTGGTCTACAGATAGTGTAGAGATCATTTGTACTGTTAGCTACCTTTGGTCCTGTTTGTGGGAGCTTCAGGGAGCTTCATGCTATACAGACAAGGTAAAGGTAATTTAGACTATTAGGTATCTCCAGTCCTGATTGTCAAAACTTGGGGATTCGCTGGCTTAAGGGTCATCTAGATTACTAGCCGCCTCCAGTCCTGTTTGTAAAAGATTAATATTGCCTCGCCCAACAGATAATGCAAATCACTGAGCTATTAATCACCTCCAATTTCCAGCTTCCTGTATGGAAAAAGAGATTTTGCATATGTCCTATTGGAAAGACAGTTCTATGTTGTTAACATTCCTGCACTCCCTGGATATCTGTGGGTTCAAGGACCATAATTTTATTTCCTTTTTTTATTTTTTTTATATTAATCACAGGTTATTTATTTTGTATCCCAGCTGTAGCTCCCTCCCTCATTCCTTCCCACTTCTACCCTCCCTCCTTAATCTCCTCCCTGCCCCTCTCTAAGTCCACTGATAGAGGAGGTCCTCCTCCCCTTCCATCTGATCATAGCCTATCAAGTCTCAGCAGGACTGGCTGCAATGTCCTCCTTTGTAACCTAGCAAGGTTGCTCCACCCTAGGGAGGAGAGAGGGAAAGGAGGTCAAAGAACCAGAAATTGAGTTCAAGTCAGAGACAGTCCCCTGTTCCTTACTAGGAAAACCCACTTGGATGCTGAGCTGCCATGGCCTATGTCTAAGCAGGGGTTCTAGGTTATATTCCCGATCTCCCTGCTGACTAATAAGCCCATAGGTGTCATTTTCCTTCAACCACCATAGGGAGCAGGTTGGAAATTCAGAAATATTTCAGGGGAAAAAATCAGGAATTGGAGAAGAAAGAAATGATTTAAAGAACTGAACATGAGACTAAAGGTGAATAGAGATACCATCCTTCAAAGTTGGCTTGTGAGAAGCTAGTTTATAGGTAAGAGATAGAGTAAGTAATGGCATTTATTTTGTGTATGATGTTTGAGGTATTGGTCACATGGGGTTATGTAAGCACATGTAAGTGTGTGTTTACATAATGACTATGTGTGCATGCTTGTATGTGTGTATGTGTAAGTGTGTGTATGTTGTGTGTGTGTGTTCAAGAGGCTTGTTAACATTAAAAGTTATTTCCCTTAAAAAATATTGCAATAGAGCAACATACATTAGAACAGAGAAGATTTATATAAATGTTAGTTTATTAACATAGGTACTGAAAATTAATTAAGCCACAGAAATAAGTATTAATATTCCACCTTCTTAAAACTTTTATTTTCATTTTTATTAATTACAATTTGTTCACTTTGTATAGGAATATGATTTAAAATGAGTACATTCACATTCTAAAATCCACCCACAGATCAAAATTATTCTCTTATTGTACTTTTTTTTATTTTTTTACTATTAATTACAGTTTATTCATTTTGTATCCCCCTATAAGCCCTTCCCTCCTCCCCTCCCGATCCCACCCTTCCTTCCCCTTCCTCATGCATGCCCCTCCCCAAGTCCACTGACTCTTATTGTACTTTTGATGTTAGTAGGTAAATCACTGGTGACTTGGGGCTACAAGGAAATGATAGGACCGAGTGAATACAGGTAAAAAAGAAGATAGTGAAGGGCAGAAAAGAGTAACCTGCATGAAGCATTCGTGGACCAGGGCTAGTGGGAGAGGTTGACATATGGCAATGCAGGGTTGTTTGAATAGCTTTATTGTTAGGGGATGTGGAGGTAACTCATCTCTATGAATTCTGAGTTCCATTCACAAGTTCCTGAGTTCTCTCGCAGCATCTTTGTAAAAAGCTGGCTGATGCTCACATTCTTATTTCTCTACAAATTAGTGGAGATAGGAGGATCATTGGAGCTTGCTAATCAGCTTAGCAGAATCATGAAGCCCTAGGGAGAGATCCTGTCTTTAAAACAAAGTGGACAGTTCCTGAGGAACAACACCCAAATGTGCAAGGTGGACTTCTGGACTCTACACAGATATGTGTGTGCATGTGCATGTGCAGGCACTTACACACACACATACTTACACACACACATTCTCACACACACACACACACACACACACACACTAATAATCAGTATATTCTAATGTATTTTAAAACAGAGAAACCTACAGTACATAGTCTGTAAGATTAAGTTTCACCATCTCAAGAAACTAGTGATAATTAGAGTAAGATTCCAAAACTGGCTACAACATTCATTTCCAGTAGATTATTCTGGGGAATTTTAATGGAACTCTCTTATGAGTGAACTATGTGCAGCTAATGTCTGTATTTTATCTTGCCTCTTGTATGTAAAACTGACATTCATCCTTCCCCTAAGCAAAGACAAGGTAAGTGTGCAAAGATCATCTCCCCTTAAGAATGAAGCATGAAGACTTTGCTCTCAGTTGCAAAAGAAAAATCTTAAGGTGAAAGAAACATGAAGATTTTTCTCTCAGTGGCAAAAAAAAAAAAAAAAAGATCATCCGACCTTATGAAAGAAGCATGCAGACTTCAGTCTAATGGCAGTTACCGTCAGCCAAAGTGAAATGTTGCTACCTGTGTAGAACAGGGTAAAGAAAGTCCGCTGGGACTTTAATGAGAAGTTTTACAAAATTACAAAATACAAAATGTAATTATAAAATTACAGAATTATAAAATATTATTAAGTCCTTGGTTTTCATATTCGTCACCTGATAAAGTTCCCGTTGCATCCTTCAGGGGACAAATACTGAACATCACTTTCATTCCAATTTAGTACAGAAACAATTGCTGCAAAGGACCTCTGCCTTAGCTTCAATACAAGTGCATATTTTAATAAAAACGAGCAGATTGAGGTCATACCTGTATGTCTTTTTATCTCTGTGTGTACATGGGTATATGTATGCCTCTTCATGGACATGTGGAGGCCCGAATTCAATTTCAAATTCGTTCTTCAATCAATTGCTTCTGTGTTATTTGTTGAGACAGTATCTCTTATAAGCTTGGCTAGGCTGGCTAGGCATAGTGTCCCCAGAATCCTTATGTTTCTGCTCCTTAGTTCTGGGATTACAGGTGCACATCACCACAACTGCTTTATAAACTGGTTCTGAGGAGCACAGTCAACCTTATGCTCACACAGAAATAACATTGCTTACTGAGCCATCACTCCAAACCCTGTTTTCCTGGTTTGCACAAACGCAAGCACACCATATAGGGCTCCCTGAAATGCAGGTCTCTATGCAATTAATGAAGATGTGGCTAGTTATTACAGGATGGGATACTGTCTCTGAACACCGTCAACACATGCTGAAAACTTGAGCTACCGCTTCTTTCTTTGAGCACCATTAGAAAATGTATAGTCTTGGAACGAACCACTAACACAGTGGACAGGTAACTCCTTGTTTAGGTCAGCATTAACAAGCACACACCAGGAGAAGAGCCACAGCTCTTGCCCACTAGTGCCGCTGTGCAACCTTGGCAGAGCATCCCAAAAAAATCAGAGGCAGTAGCAGGGTGTGCTCGTAGTGTTTGTAATTTTAGTGTCTTTCAGAATTTCACTTTTAAATTAATTCTTGGAGAATTTCATACATTGAATTTTGATATTATTCACCTCCTCTCTCCACTCCAACTCTTCCCAGATCTACCCTGTTTTCCACAAAAACAATTTATCCCCCCCCCCTCTGTGTGTGTGTGTGTGTGTGTGTGTGTGCATGCTGTTTTTATTTTCTCATATATGTGGACTTCCATTGAAGCCTAGTTGACACACCAGGGACCTCATCTTTGAAGGAAGCTGGATCTTTTGCCATAGTGGCTATCAATGGCTCCTGATCTCAGGGCAGGTCTTTGTGTGACTGCCTCCCCTGCCCAGGCTGTGAATTTTGTCTGGTTTGAGCTTGTGAAGATCTCTTGTATGCTGCCACAACTACTATGAATTCATATGTACAACAAGTCTGTTGTATCCAGAAAGCAACATGCCCCTATAGTTATCTGTCACCTCTGGTTCTCCCAGTCTTTCTGTCCCTCTTCCACAACGATGCCTGAGTCTTATATATTATTCACTTATAAGTAGATATTAACCATACAATATAGGACATTTTCATTTCTCTGCTATTGCTATCATGATTCTTGGTTGTTGACAATTTATTTAATGTTATTTCATAAAATTTTCTGGCCTGCTTTCTGGATCTTGCCAAGTCCTGGCTGTGACCCACAGAATGGCATGGAAGAGATACCTACAAGTTTCTGATATTGTTGTCATCCCATGTCTTTTAACACTTGGGCTGCTTGTTGTTTTCCAACCCGTTCCTTGCCTTTCTCTTACAATTTTATTGATTGTGAAGGATCAAAAATGGCCACAATTTCTTCCATGCATTTTCCTGAAGATTTTCTGGCCTATTTTCTGGATTTCCCCAGTCTCTGGCTTTGACCCTTAAAGTAGAATGGAAGAGCTATTTACATGTTTCTGAGTACAGACGGTAATTGAAATTCTAAGATTGTTTATTAGAATGCTGATAATTGTGGATGTTGTCAGTATATAACAATTCTCATTATCTGAGAAATGAGGGCTCAAAGTAACCACACAAATTGATCACGTTGTCTGAGACATGATCTGCTACTTATATTTAGTGAAGACACCTTTACTGCTGGCATGTAATGGTTTCCTTTGAAAATAAAACCTTCCATCTCTGAGAGAAGCTCATTAAGACATAGCGTATTTGCAGGGATATAGAACAACAGGATGTTCTAAGAGGAGGTGAAACATTTAATCATGCAGGGAAGTTCATTAAAATCAGGAAATAAACAACTCAGTAGCTTTAAAAAGATTCTAAAACTGACTGGATACACCAGGCCCCTCTGTCGCTAAGCACATATGAGCTGTAAGGACTGCGGAGAACCACTCCTAGAACAGCAGACATGCCTGGAAAAGACTGAGAAAGGATACTTTTCAAACTGGAGAGCTGCCTTCAGGCTCTACAATATAAGATATCACCCATGCTGGGGAGTTGAAAGAGGAGGTTGGTGATACAGCTGTCTTTAAGTCATCTCTGCCCTTATATGTAACTTCTTACCCATAGTTCTGCAATTAACCACAATAAAACTAATTGGTTCACCAAATTTGCGACTTTGTTGGTATCCTTTTGTTGGTCTATTATCAGTTTCCTATTGGGTAAGTAGATGTTTGCCCATGTCTCCATTTCATAGTGTCACACAATAAGTGATAGGATAAAATGCAGTGAGGGTGAAGTTCCTTTGGCAGGTTGTGCCAAATTGTACTCTTGAGAAATCATGCCACACTACAGATCTAGTGTAAGATGTTGATTGGGAGAGGGGAGAACAAGACACCATCTCAAAGTAGGGACATGAGTGAGAGAGAGAGTCAGACAGACAGACATGGAGACAAAGAATAGGAACAGGAAAGAAACAGACAGATAATGAATGAAGGAGGCAAGGGATGGGAGACACACATACACACACACACACACACACCACATGTATGAAAGAGAGAGACTACATGAAAGAGGTCTGGGGTGGCTGGGGGCCCTTGTATGCACAGCAGCTGGAACACCTGGTGGACCTGGTGGCTGACCTGATGACATAAGCTTCTGCTGCGTCCCTGTGGACAGGCCAGTGTGAATGCCTGTTTGCCAACAATAGCTGCCATGAGAAACAACCTAGAGTTCTGCTCATCAAAGTGTGGTTCTGCCCATTGCTTCTCTAATAAAGATGTTCTTAACAAGTTGTAAATCTCTTTGGGGGAGGAAATTCTTGGATTGGCCAGTCTAAGCATTAGGCTTTTTCTTCTCTGAGCATGAGATTCCTGGAGGCATTCTACTTTCTCAGAGTCCATTGTTTCAAGGGCCTCATGGCCAAAAGGAGTGGCACAAGTGTCTTTTTAGAATGTCTTTCACATTCCAGGTTGAGTGCAGTCACTTTGAGAGAGATTCCCAGTGAGTCCCCTGTGTTCAGTGAAGACACTTTGAGGTTCCATCTGACCCAGACATCATCTGGCTTTAAAATGTGAGTGGCATCAGGCAATGTCTGTTCAGGCAAACTTATAAACACCAAAGGTAACAACCGTGGAATGGGCCGTGTAGCAAGAGAGAATGGGGCATAGATATTTATTCTGCTTTGCAGATTTTAGCTTTTTGGATCTACAACTTGAATTTGTTTTGACTGTGGTTGGAAATCAATCATGTTTTATGTTTACCCTTAATTAAGAGTCAGACTCTGTAATCAGATATTAGCTTTATGAACGAGCATCTTTGCTAATGGATGAGTTCCTTAGAAAGAAAAGAGCAGAAACTACGTGGTGCATTGGGGCTCTATGTCTACAGCTTCCCCAGCTAGGGGTCCCAGAGAAGACAGTGTAAAGGAGGGACTTGCCGTTCTAACTGGCTCGGTGTGATGCACGTGTGTGCACATGTAGATGTACATGTACATTCTGTGTGTATTGTGTCTAGTGTGCGTGTGTTTATTTGTATATGCGTGTATTTGCAATTGGAGTGCAGTGGTTTATGTCAAGTCTCTTTATCATTCTGAAACTTACATATTGGTGTTTTTAAAATTGTTGCTGTTTTTAATTTTTATTCTCTATTTTAGTTTATGAGTCTGGCTATTTGGCTTGAATGTATATTTGTAATCCACATTAATTACTGATGTCCATGAAGGCCAGAAGAAGTCATCAGATAGTTAAAGACAGCTGTAAGTTGCCATGTGGGTATTGCGAACTGAACTTGGGACCTCTGTAAGAGCAGCAAGTACTCTTAATAACTAAGCCATCTCTCTAGCTTAAAGTTTGAGACTGAGTCTCTCACTGAACTTGGTGCTTACTTATCTTCTCTGCAATTACTAGCTGCTCAGTAAGCCTCAGGATTCCTCCTGTCTCCACCTCCCCAGTGCTGGTAGTGTAAAGTACAGATCACAATACTGAATGCTTTTAAATGTGTTTTGGAGATATAAATTCGGGCCTCCATGCTTGTATGGCAAGTACTTTATTCCACATTCCTTTAACTATTTTCAACCAGAAGTTTTACTACTACAATTTACCCATTTCCAAACATCTCAGTACTTAATTAATTTCTTTGTGACTCTGGTTTCTGTGACATCATAAGATACATTCTGGGAAGCCTCATCTTTCTGTTGAGTGCTCTGCAGGGTAAAGCTCCTTTCATATGGTCTACCTGTTAAAACATCTTCCAAAGAAAGCTGTAACATGTTCAGTTCTCATGATCTATCTTAATTTTCATATTTCTTGCTGTTTTGAAGTCATATTTTGGCTACTTCATTGATTCTTTTTTCTACCTCTCCACATCACCCTTATTCCTTTTATATTGCCAACAGTAGGTCAGAGAAGAAGAAGACTAGAAGGGAAATGGGGTGTCAATATTATACTACTTCCTGCTGATTAGGGGTATCGAGTTTCTTGGGGAGAAATTGATCTTCTTTGCTAGAACATCTTCAACCAGCAACCAGCAATCCAGCAAACAAGAACAAACAGCATCCAGCAACAGCAACAGCAGCTGGGAAGCAGCAGCACCTCCTTTCTTGGGGACTTAGCATTTATGTACCTTCATAAGAGTCTCCAGAATTCCAAATGTAACTATGTTTAGCTGGTAAAATCACACCCATGCCAGAGCATTAGGCAAATAATGTTCACCTGCTGTAGACAATCTGAAGCAGCTCTATATCCACACCTGGGATTAAAACAAAAACTTGTTCCTATAACATTTCTGTGCTTTTTTAAAAATATAACCAAAAATTCTCACTACAATTTTTAGTGTTGTTTTTTTCAGAAAAGAATGCAGAACAATAAATCTAACTAATTTTCATATTATTAAATTCCCTTTATTAATACTAATTCTTAGCACTGATTATTTTCTTTAAAAATAATTGACTAGGATCAGAAGGAAGGAAAAGAAGACCTCCCCTATCAGTGGCCATGGGGAGGGACATGCATGCAGAGGGTGGTGGAAGGGAGGGATTGGGACAGGAGAAGGGAGGAAACCACAGGGGGGATACAAAGTGAATAAAGTGTAATTAATAAAGAATTAAAAATACCATTTTGATGTTATCGTAAAAAATATATTCTGGCTTATTTTTTCAAAACAATAGTTGAGAAAATATGGACAAAGATAAGTGTATATGGCATTCAGAACTGTGGATAATATATAAATACATGCATATGCTGCTTAAAGGCTATGCCCATCAAGCTACTTTATGTCCTTTATAAAGAATTAAAGAACATAAAATAAAACAAATAATAAATAAGAGAAAACTCATTACTGAGTAACATTAGGACTACTTCTTTTCATGGTAATAAGGATAAATGTAATGTATTCAGCTTACTTGAATAGAAGACTAACATTAAAAAGATTATCATTGATAAAATCCATAAAGTATATCATCAAAGTGCCTCTATGGATAAAGGCAATGGACGAAATAAGCCTCCTGAGCTGAGTCTGACCCATAGGACACACATGGTAAACGGGAAGAATCCATTCCTTCAGGCTTTCTTTGTCTTCGACATGCACAATATGTTATAAATGTGTGTGGACATATAGAAAATGAATGTGTGTGCACATATAGATATACAAACAAACAGATGCATGAATAAAATTTAAAATGAGCAGAGCTATTTTGTTCATACATTAACTTCCCATGTACAAGAAAAACATAATTCTAAAAGAGTACAAACCAGTATATAGTAGCAGAGAGCATTCTATTTATTGTAGAATGTGGATCCTAGAATTTCATCTGTCAATAAATGGGATGCTGAAAACTTAAGGATTTAATAATAGCTTTTTGAGCTGACTAGAAATATAATATAAATTATTTTTACTGTTTTTAATAATACTACAACAACTTTTGTTAATAGTTTTTAATAATGTAAATGTATTTGATTTTAATATGAAACTCTATTGCTCAGTCTAATGGAGTATATAGTAATTCATTTGCCATGCTCAATGTTTAGAAAGTCTAACATTTGGAAATAGCTAAAAACACAAGTCACTTAATGCAGTGCTTAGCACAGTGTAGAGTCAATGTTTCATGTTTGTTTAAAATAAAACTAGGGTCCTGGAGAAATGGGTCAGCAGCTCTTTTGGAAGTACAAAGCTCTGTTTTCAGATCCTACATCAGGTGGCTCACAATGGCATTTAACTCCATACAGGAGATACAGTTCCTCTTCTGGCCACTGGGGACATCTGCATTCACATAGCATACATTAGCTCACATAGGCACACACGACTAACAAATATAAAAATAAATACATATTTAATTTTTTATTATTTTTTAAGATTAGTTACAGTTTAATAATTTTGTATCCCAACTTTATCCCGCTCTCTCATTCACTCCCAACCCCACCCTCCCTCCTTCATCTCCTCCCTGCCCCTTTCCAAGTCCACTGATAGGGGAGGTCCTTCTCCCCTTTCATCTGACCCTGGTTTATCAATTATCTTCAGGACTGGCTGCAAAGTCTTCCTCTGTGGCCTAGTAGGGCTGCTCCTCCCTCAGGTGTGGGGGGAATATCAAAGAGCCCGCTACTGAGTTCATGTCAGAAATAGTCCCTGTTCCCCTTACTAGGGTACCCACTTGGATACTCAGCTACCATGGGCTACATCTGAGCAGAGGTTCCAGGTTATATCCATACATGGTCCTTGGTTAGAGAAACAGTCTTATAAAAGACCCCTGTGCTCAGATATATTTGGTCCTTGTGGAGCTCCTGTCCTCTCCAGGTCATATTAACTCCCCCTTCTTTCTTATGATTCCCTGCACTCTGCCAAAGGTTTGGTTATGAGTCTTAGTATCTGCTTTGATACACTGCTAGGTAGAGTCTTTCAGAGGACCTCTGTGGTAGGCTCCTGCCCTCCTACATTCAATGTCTATCCCATTTGTCTTTCTAAGTGAGGATTGATCATCTTACCTGGGTCCTCTTTCTTGTTCATCTTCTTTAGGTGTATAGATTTCAGTATGTTTATCTTATCTTATAATTCTATATGAGTAAATACCATGTGTGTCTTTCTGCTTTTGGGATACCTCACTCAAGGTGAACGTTTCTAGGTTCCACTATTTGCCTGCAAATTTCATGATTTCCTCATTTAAAAAATAACCGGCATCTATGACATACAAGTAAAGAAACTATAGTTTCAGTTTGAAGGATTGGAGGAAAAGGATCCTTGGCTTCTGGCCTTGCTTCTGCCAGAAGTTTCCCATAGCATTGAGTAAAAAGGTCGCTTCTACCCTTATTGTGAGAGTTAATTCTGATTACTGATTTCATGGGATTCAGTATCTCCAAGTAAACAAGCCTTCAGGCATACTTATGAGGAGTTTTCTATATTGTATTAACTAACATGGGAATACCCATTCTAAACCCTAACATATAATGGGTTTTTGCCTAAAATAAACTAGAGAACCTGAGCAGAGCAGCAGGATTCATCCACTGCATTATGGACGAAATGTGACCAGCTGCCCCATATTCCTATTGCCATGACTTCCGTGCCCTGATGGATTGTACACTCAACAACAACAAGCAAAACAAACAAGCAAAAAAATCCCTAAACAAAAACAAAACTCTGAGTCAAAGTAAACTTTTCCTTCTTTAAGTCATTTTTTTTCAAATATTTTTGTCACAACAATGAGAAAAATAACTGAAACCCATTACATAAGGCATTTTGAAAATTTCCTAACCTTACACTAGAAGACTTAGGTAAAATCATATTGTCTAACTATAAGCCCTTAGATTTCCTTTACTGAAGCACTGCAGAGGATCTGAACCGTTACATACTTACTATGTTGCATCCAAGGCAGGGCAGACTTGACAAAACTTTCTAAAGGTCACAATCACCAGATGTGAAGTTTATCCCTGGCTCTGACCCAGTCAAATAATAAGACACATGCTTGGCTGCTATACAGTGATCCCATTCCTGTGTATGGGGCTCTTGGGTAAGAATTCAAGTTGGCCCTGCTATCATGAAAAACTCTTCACTTTTTATAAACTTAAGAAGGGAAGAAATGGGAGGGGGAATAGAGGTGGAGTAGGAGGAGGAAGAGGAGGAGAAGAAGAAGAGAAAAAAAAGAGGAAGAAGAGGAAAGAGTGCATTTGTATATGAAGCCTTCTTAAATCAACTCTCTACATTCCTGGCATCCCCTTGCAATTCTACCTCTATGTACCTCACTTCTGAGTCCTATCCTTTCCAACCTGTCAGCTGGGAATAGACATTATGCCCACAGCTCTGTGAGTACTTTTCAGTACATCTAATTCTACCAAATCATTCCCATCCAGTTCAAGGGAATCTCCTCACACATTCACCATTTAGTCCTCTACTGATACTTGAAAGGGACGCTAAGCTTTTCTAATATTGTTGTTTTCTGCTAATCTGTCTTCATTGAAATTCTCCTCTATGATGTCCAGCCAGATGTATCTCCTGGGTTCCGGGCTCTGTTTCCTTAGCTCAGTGTTCAGAATGCATTAAGCACAGTTTTAGAGGTTTAGTCATTGTCATCATGTCTGGAAGCACAGCACTATGGAGGCAGACATGTGCTGGAAAAGTAGCTTGAGAATCAGCATCTGGTTCACAGGTAGAAGAAAGGGAAAGAGACTGGACCTAGCTTGGGCTTTTTAAACTTCATTTCCTAAGATATTGCAGAAACTCTACAAAGAGCATAATCTTGGACAATGATAAATTGAAGATGTGATTACTATGAATCAGTGAGCACTGCTTTTTGTTGTACAGTGTTCTGAAAATATTGTTTCACTTCCTTTGCTTAATATTTGATGTCTGTCATTCCATCTCAGCTAGAAACAAAATACACCTTAAATGCTATCCTGAAGTGTATATTTGTATTTATGGTTTTCCACTAATTTCTATCATTTTCTTTTGTTTCCTATGATTTTTTGGAGGCTATCCATGACACTAAAGGATATGCAAAGCATGGAGCTCTCTTCCAACACAAGATTAGAGAGCTAGGGTATTCTCTTAAGAACCAAGCAGAAGATATGATAAAGGCAGAACACTGTTGTGAATATTTGACATACCTACAGCACATTACAATGATATAAGAAGTACATTTTTTTTTTTTTTGCATAGCAAAGCAGAAGACAGGCTAGATGACACAAACTGGGCAGAGCTTCCCGAGTTTCCACAGTTCTTCATAAGAAATGACTTTGCAGATGCTGAGACTCATAACCAAACGTTTGGCAGAGTGCAGGGAATCATATGAAAGAAGGGGGCGATAGTAAGACCTGGAAAGGACAGGGGCTTCACAAGGACCAAATATATCTGGGCACAGGGGTCTTTTATGAGACTGTATCTCCAATTGAGGGCCATTTATGTAAATAACCCAGAACCTCTACTCAGATGTAGCCCATGATAGCTCAGTATCCAAGTGGGTATGCTAGTAAGGGGAACAGGGACTATTTCTGACATGAATTCAATGTCCGGCTCTTTGACCTCCCCATCCTCAAGGGAGGAGCAGCCCTGCTAGGCCACAGAGGAGGACATTGCAACCAGTCTTGATGAGACCTGATAAGCTAGGGTCAGATGAAAGGGGAGGAGGACCTCCCCTATCAGTGGACTTGGAAAGGGGCAGGGAAGAGATGAAGGAGGGAGGGTGGTATTGAGAGGGAATGAGAGAGCTGGATACAGATGTGATACAAAGTTAATAAACTGTAACTAATATTAAAAAACAAAAATTTAATTAAAAAAGAAATCTTTGGAGAGGATGCTAATAAAAGAGAATATTTTTGTTTGTTTGTTAGTTTTTGTTTTTGTTTTACCAATAATGACAATAGAAGAGGGTAATAGAGTTAGAAGTGGTGATGAGAAATTTTTGAGGTGAGAAACTCTGATCCTGAGAACAGAAAATGATGATAGAAGACAATATAGAGAGAGGATGATGTCGACATAGGGTGATGATCATAGAGGTGATAGTCAGGGAACTTATGGACAAGAAAAGATGATGGAGAAAATAGGACAAAGGTAAAGAGAAGTTGGTGAGAGAAGATGATGCTAAGGATGAAGGAGAGATGATGATGGAGAAAGATGATGATAGAGAAAGAAGGTAATGATGGCATAGCATGATGTTGAGAGATCATGATGTTGAAGGAGGGTAATGGAGAAAGCAAGATGTTAGAAGAGAATGATGGTGATGGAGGGTTAGGTTGAAAGAGGGTGATGTTAACGGGTTGAAGTTGAGAGAGGTTTATGGATAGAGAAAACATGATAGTGACAGAGGGTGATTAGGAGAGAGGGTGAATGTGATGGCAAAATGTTGATGCTGAGGAAGAGTGGTGATGAGACAGAAGAAGATGAGAGAGGATTGTGGTGGACTCTCTGTTTTTCCTACTTTAAATTAGACCATACCAGATCATAATGAAACATAAATAAACATGGGTTTCTAAACTTATTTTGTCCTTGAGACTTTTCTTTTGAATTACCAGCTTAATAACTTTTTATCGTTGAACAATTGGCTTTTAAACAAGTGCAATAGTGATGCCATCCATACCAAAATGAAAATTCCAGGTGCAGTTTTCCCATTCTGCCACACAAAATTTTATAGAACTTATTAGAGGCTAAGAAGTAGTAAGCAAATGTCAAAAAAGGCAGCTGCACTGCAACTGTGAAGTAATGCTAAAGCTTGGTATGTAGCAAGCTGTCTTAGTGTTCTATTGCTGGGAAGAGACACAATAACCTGACAAGTTTTATAAATTGAGGCTTGGTTATAGTTTGAGAGGTTTAGTCATTGTCATTATGTCTGGCAGCAGAGCAGCATGGAGGCAGACATGGTGCTGAAAAAGTAGATTGAGAGTCTATATTTGGTTCACAGGTAGAAGAAAGTGAAAGATACTGGATGTAGATTGGGCTTTTAAAACCCTAAAGCCCACTTCAAAGAACATATTTCTTTCAACAAGGCCACACCTACTTTAATAAATATTTCCACTTTCTAAGAAATTCTATCTATGGCTTTATGGGGCCATTCTTACTCAAACCATCACACTAGTGAATCCAAGACCTATAACAACAACAACAACAACAACAAAATCATTATTAAGATAGGTCCAAAAAGCAGCAAGTACCTGAATGGTACCCATTGAAAGGTATGTAATGATCTAAGGACAACTTGTCAAAAAGATTGTAGAGTGAACAGGAAATTCAAGGTGACAGGTAAGACATGTCAATTTCTCTCTCCCAGAGAGATAGTCTCAAAAGCACACTAGCCAGGACCTAGTAGCAGGTAGAGTAGACTGAGGCAGTGCTACCTTGGTTAGCACAATGACTCTACATTGGAGCTGGAACAAAAAAAAAAATCTGTGTAGATAGAGCAGTGATGTGGAGAGCAGATTGTGGAGGTAGTGAATGCTGCTTAATTACCTCTGCCTGAGTGGTAGCTTAAAGTATTTGCAATAAAGATAAAATTCCTCACTCCCCTGTGTATCTCATAATATGTATAACATAGCTGTAATGGCCATGGTGGTGTGCTTATGTACCTTGCCGTATTGATGAGTTTAACACCCACAGTTCTTCTTCATTCTTTCAGACGCTGAATTTGAACTCCCTCTACTCCTCAGTGCCTGGTCCATAATAGTAAATGTTGTTTCCATAATTTTCCTGATTTGTCTCTCCTCTACCTTGATCTCTTCCTATTTATCCCCCACCTCATCAACAGTGCCATGTGAAATAATCTGTCTGTGGTGAAATAAGATTAGTGTGATGAATTTACTGCTTTGTATTTTTAAATGTTTGTGTGTTTGTGTGCCACTTTGTATGTATGTTTTATGTGTGTATACATCTGAAAGTTTATAGCTTTATATCAGGTATTTTCCACAGTAACTCTCCAGCTTAGTTTTTAAGATATGATCCTTCACTGAGCGTGGACCTCACTGATTAAGAGAGTCTGGACGATGAGGATGTCCCAGGAAAGCTCCTGGTCTTACCTCTCCCAGCATTGTGTTGGAAGGTCTACACTACAATGTCTAGGTTGTAACTAGGGCACTAGGGATCTGAACTCAAATTGTTGTTCATTCACAGCAAGCACTTTCCCAGTGAGCCATGGTCCATGCACTGCCTTTACTTTTAATGAACGATGTTGACAAGAAGACACCTTTTTCTTGTTTTCTCCCATCAAGGAACCTAAGAAATACTAATAGATTTGGATTATCCTTTCTTACCAAACCTAACGATTTGCAGTGATTGTTGTTTTGGCTACAGAGTAATTATGTAACCCGGAGGCTGTTCTCTTAACCATCTACAGCCACAAACAATTTAATAATTACCTTCAATCGGTGTCTTTATAAACTTCCCACACATAATTGAAATTTATTATCACAGGTTATGAGCATAATTAACCAAATGTGCTGTACAATGGTTACATTCAATTTCTCTTCAACCAGCAGTACACAAATTTCCCCAGTGACCCCGCATTCACAGGCTCTGGCTCTTTTGAATTCTAACTCAACAGATTTTAAAAATGTGGCACCTTTTTAAATTAGTGCACATTTCTCCCAATTCCTAGTGAACTAAAAAAGAAACAAAGAGGGGGGGAGCCAAGATGGCTGTGCCTGGAGAGCACTGTGTCTGAGAAGCAGGACAGCATTCTCCATGCAGCAAACAGAAAACTGAACTCTGGGCCCTAAAACTACAGCAATCGTGTTTCCCAGGTGAGGGTAGGCTCCCACGGTGAGGGAATTGGTCGGGTCCACTCTTGGCTACCCAGCCAGAACCTGGAAGAAATCCCAGGTAACGCTGGCTTTGGGTCTCCGGGCTGGAGCCTCAAGCTTGTGTGTCCTGATCACTTTCCCAGGATGATCAGTGGGCACAAGGGTGCCTGAGACTGAGAGTCCCAGTCGCAAGAAAACCGCACAGGGAAGCAAAGTTGTGATTCTGATCACGGGTCACCCAGTCTTTCCCTGGAAGGTCTCGCGGACCATGGGTACCCACCACCATCACAACTGAGCTCCCGCCGTGCTGTGAGCTGCATGCCCAGCTCACGGGTACAGACAAGCTGCCTGTCCCAGTGCAAAAGAGACTGGGAAATCCCTGTCCAGAGAGGGCCCCACAGGGAAGGAAGAAACCGGGCTGCTTGGGTCATCTGAGGTGCTGCACCCCCAGCTCACTGGTACAGACTAGCTGTGCGCCCCAGTGCAAAAGAGACTGGGAGCCCTGAGATCACCCCCAGATACTGCTCCAAGGGGCAACCAGTTATCCCTAACAAAACAGATCAAACCACGGGACACACAGGTTACAGCAGCTGATCACTAATTTTACAGCAAGAAACCCAGAAAGAGGGCAGCTGTCTCCAGGACTTCTCCCAGTGAGAGGAGAGTCCTCTTGACTAATCAGGACCACAGTTACCAACCAGGTCTCTATGCCTGAGGTGAGCTGTAGCAACTCCTGAAAAACACCGGCCTTCCAGTGACTATACCCAAAAAGCTGAGAAGGCTTCCTTCAGGAAAAACCATCTTCCTGCCAAAGGGATTCTCCCCACTACAAGAGTCCAGGAACAACCAGAGACTAACTTCAAACAACTAAGATAGCCCAATGGGTAGAGGACAGCGTAAAAGTTTTTCCAAAAAAAGCCACAGTAACATGGCATCTCCAGAACCCAGTTATCCAGGGGCAAATAGCCCTAGACAACCCAGCATAATTGAAATTCAAGAAGACCTAACATCTATGCTCATGAAGAAGATAACAAAGGAAACAAATAAAATACGAAAAGAAATAGAGGAAGCTGCACCCAAAGAGTTTGTGCCCTTTAGAGAGGAAATGCTTAAATCACTGAATGAAATAAAAGAAACAGTGGATTGTTCAAACAAACAGCTGAAGGAATTGACAGAAAAACATGAAAATACAGTCAGACAGGGGAAGGAAACCAACAAAATAGCTCAAGACCTGAAGATAGAATTGGAAAAAAAAAAACAAAAACCCACAAATGGAATAAATGGTGGAGAGAAAGAACTTAGGGAAGAAAGCAGGAACTACAGAGGTTAGCAAAACCAATAGGCTACAAGAAATGGAAGAAAGAATCTCAGGTGTGAAAGACACAATGGAAGAAATAGATGTATCTGTCAAAGAAAATGTTAAATCCAAAAAATTCCTGACACAGACTATCCAAGAAATCCAAGACAATATGAAAAGACAAAACATAAGAATAATAGGAATAGAGGAAAAAGAAGATTCCCTGCACCAAGGCCCAGAAAATATTTTCAACAAAATCATGAAGAAAATTTCCCCAACTTAAAGGAGAGGCCAATAAGAATACAAGAGGCCTATAGAACACCCAATAAATTAGACCAGAAAAGAAAATCCTCCCGCCACATAATAATCAAAACCGTAAGTATACAGAACAAAGAAAAAATACTAAAAGCTTCAAGGGAAAAAGGCCAAGTAACATATAATGGCAAACCCATTAGAATCACACCTGACTTTTCAACAGAGAATATGAAAGCCAGAAGGGCCTGGACGGATATCATGCAGACCCTAAAAGAACTCAGATGTCAGCCCAGTCTACTATACCCTGCAAAACTGTCAGTCCTCATAGACAGAGAAAACAAGATATTCAATGACAAAAACAAATTTCAACAATACTGAACAAAAATCCAGCATTACAGAAGACACTAGAAGGGAAAATACAACCCAAGAAAACTAGCTACATCCAAGAAAACACATGAAATAAATAACCCCACTACAGTAAAACAAAAAGCAACCAAGCACACAACTGTATGACCACAGCCAACATCGAATTCAAAGGACCTAACAGCCACTGGTCATTAATCTCTCTCAATATTAATGGACTTAATTCTCCAATAAAAAGACACAGATTAACAGAATGGATGTGTAAACAAAACCCAGCAATCTGTTGTATACAAGAAACACACCTAAGTCACAAAGATAGACATTACCTGAGGGTAAAGGGATGGAAGACGGCTTTCCAAGCAAATGGATGCAAGAAGTAAGCAGGAGTGGCCATTCTAATATCTGATAAAATAGACTTTCAACCAAAATTGATCAAAAGAGATGGAGAAGGACACTTCATACTCATCAAGGGAAAATTCCACCAAGAAGACATCACAATCCTGAACATCTATGCCCCAAATACAAGGGCACCCACATTTGTGAAAGAAACATTGATAAAACTTAAACCACACATAGATCCCCACACACTAATAGTGGGAGACTTCAACACCCCACTCTCAACAAAGGACAGGTCAACTAAACAGAAATTAAGCAAAGAAACAATATCTCTAACAGAGGTCATAAATCAAATGAACCTAACAGACATTTACAGAACCTTACACCCAAACACAAAAGAATTTACCTTCTTCTCAGCACCTCATGGAACCTTCTCCAAAATAGACCACATAGTTGGTCACAAAGCAAGCCTCAACATATACAAGAAGATTGAAATAATCCCTTGTATCCTGTCTGATCACCATGGAAGAAAGCTGGACATCAATAACAACAGAAATAGCAAACAGACTACACATACATGGAAACTGAACAACTTGCTACTAAAAGACAGCTGGGTCAGGGAAGAAATAAAGAAAGAAATTAAAATCTTCCTAGAACTCAATGAAAATGAAGACACAACATACCCAAACTTGTGGGACACAATGAAGGCAGTTCTAAGAGGAAAGTTCATAGCACTAAGTGCCTTCAAGAAGAAATTCGAGACAGCGCATTCAAGCAAATTAATGGCTCACTTAAAAACCCTAGAAAAAGAAGAAGCAGACACACCAAAAAGGAGTAGATGGCTGGAAATAATCAAACTCAGGGCTGAAATCAATCAATTAGAAACAAATAAAACAATTCAAAGAATCAATGAAACCAAGAGCTGGTTCTTTGAGAAAATCAACAAGATCGATAATCCCTTAGCCAAGCTAACTAAAAGGCACAGAGACACCCCCAAATCAACAAAATCAGAAATGAAAAGGGGAACATAACTACAGACACTGAGGAAATCCAAACAATCATTAGGACTTACTTCAAAAGTCTATATGCCACAAAATTTGAAAATCTAAATGAAATAGATAATTTTCTTTATCGATTTGACTTACCAAAGCTGAACCAGGACCAGGTAAATCAATTAAATAGTCCTATATGCCCCAAAGAAATAGAAGTGGTCATCAAAAGTCTCCCAACCAAAAAGAGCCCAGGACCAGATGGCTTCAGCACAGAATTCTACCAGATCTTCAAAGAAGAGCTAACATCAATTCTCTTCAAACTATTCCACAAAATAGAAACAGAAGGAACATTACCATACTCATTCTATGAAGCCACAGTCACAAAGAATTCACAAAGAATTAACAAAGAAAGAGAATTTCAGGCCAATCTCCCTTATGAACATTGATGCAAAAATACTCAACAAAATACTCGCAAACCGAACACAAGAACACATCAAAGATATCATCCACCATGACCAAGTAGGCTTCATCCCAGGTATGCAGGGGTTGTTCAGTATACAGAAATCCATCAATGTGATCGACCATATTAACAAACTGAAAGAAAAATCCACATGATAATCTCCCTAGATGCTGAAAAATCATTTGACAAAATCCAACACCCATTCATGTTTAAAGTATTGGAGAGATCAGGGATACAAGGCACATATCTAAACATAGTAAAGGTGATATACAGCAAGCCTATAGCCAACATCAAACTGAACGGAGAGAAACTTAAAGCAATCCCACTGAAATCAGGGACAAGACAAGGCTGCCCACTCTCTCCATATCTCTTCAACATAGTGCTGGAAGTCCTTGCTAGAGCAATAAGACAGTTTAAGGAGATCAAGGGGATACAAATTGGAAAGGAAGAAATCTAATTATCACTATTTGCAGATGATATGATAGTATACGTGAGTGACCCCAAAAATTCTACCAGGGAACTCCTACAGCTGATAAACACCTTCAGCAAAGTGGCCAGATACAAAATTAACTCAAAAAAATCAGTAGCCCTCCTGTACACAAAAGACAAAAGGGCTGAGAAAGAAATTAGGGAAACAACACCTTTCACAATAGCCACAAATGACATAAGGTACCTCAGAGTAACCCTAACCAAGGAAGTCAAAGACTTGTATGAAAAAAAAAATTTCAAATCTCTGAAGAAAGAATTAGAAGAAGATATCAGAAGATGGAAAGATCTCCCATGCTCATGGCAGGATTAACATAGTAAAAATGCCAGGATTAACCTAGTAAAAATGGCCATCTTACCAAAAGCAATCTACAGATTCAATGCAATTCCCATCAAATTACCAACACAATTCTTTACAGACCTGGAAAGAAAAATACTCAACTTCATATGGAATATCAAGAAACCCAGAATGGCTAAAACAATCCTCTACAATAAAAGATCTTCTGGCGTATCTCCATCCCTGATCTTAAGTTGTACTATAGAGCAACAGTTTTAAAAACTGCATGGTACTGGCATAGAAACAGAATGGTGGATCAATTGAACCGAACAGAACACCAAAAAATAAACCCACACACTTATGGACACCTGATCTTTGACAAAGATGCCAAAACCATACAATGGAAAAAAGATAGCATCTTCAAAAATGGTGCTGGTCCAACTGGATATGTACATGTAGAAAAATGAAAATAGACCCATACTTCTCACCCTGCACAAAACTGTAAGTCCAAGTGGATCAAAGACCTTAACATAAAACCAGACACATTAAATCGAGTAGAAAAAAAAAGTAGGAAATACCCTAGAACTCATTAGTACAGGAGACAACTTCCTGAACAGAACACCAACAGCACAGGCTCTAAGAGCAACAATGAATAAATGGGACCTCATGAAACTGAAAGGCTTCTGTAAATCAAAGGACACCGTCATTAAAACAAAACAACTGCCTACAGATGGGGAAAGAATCTTCACGAACCCTTTATCTGACAGAGGACTCATATCCAGTATATATAAAGAAGCTGAAAAGCAGCAAACCAAGTAATCCAATTAAAAAATGGGGAACAGAGCTAAACAGAGAATTCTCAATAGAGCAATACCGAATGGCAGAGAAGCACTTAAAGAATGCTAGTAAATTTAGGTATGCCCTGGTTACTCGCATGCCTCACTGCGTGCCTGTGCCCGTTGATGCCCCTCACGCTATGACTCTCTTAGACAGAAAAGGGATCTTGGAACTACAGCCACCATTGTTACTACCATCTATTGGCGGCTGTTGGAGCTACCACCAGGGCATTAGCCATGAGTCATACTGGGCAGACTGCTCAGACCCTGAACAATCATTTAGCCAATGTAGCTCATGCCTTAGTTGTACATAAAGGAATTAATGCTCAACTAAAAGGTAGCTTGATGGTGTTCAATCAGAGGAGTGACCTCATGCAGGAGCAAAATGATACCCTATGGCAAATTGCTCAACTTGGCTGTCAATGAAAATATGCTGGACTTTGAGTCACTAGCATATAACATGAGAATTTTTCCTGTGCTGAAAATCTGTCTAAACAATTGTCGAGCTATATTTTAGGTAAATGGTCTGGAGAATTCAATATTACGATGGAGCAGCTGAGAGTGGCCATTGTCACAGTAAATTCTACCAGAGTGGACGCAGGACTAGCCACAGGATTATCATCATGGATTGCTGCAGCCATGAATCATCTGAAGGAATGGGCGGGCATGGGAGCGTTAGCAGGCCTTCTGGTGTTGGTCTCCTTGGTTTGCCTGTGGTATATATGCAAGATTAGAGTCTCACAACAGTGTGATGCAGCCTTGATCATTCAGGCCTTTACAGCCATTGAAGCAGGACATTCTCCCCAAGCATGGTTGGATACCATAAAAAGCTAAAATGATACGCTCAGGATGCGAGGCTAAGCACTGCACTCTAGGTCAGCAGCTTTGGACCCAGAGAAGAGCATGTCTGATTGCATGCGGGTGGATGCCCCAGGTCCCGCCTCTGAGAAAAAGGTATCAGACGGGTCTGATGCTCTTTGGGTGGATGACACCTAAATGAACATCTGTACAAAGTCCCAATTTATTTCTAATATCAGAGATCAGACCTCTACTCTTGCCTGATGCGTCTAAAACAAAAAGGGGGAACTGTAGAGAGCTGCGGAATGCTATGCCTTAAAGATGGAGCTGGTTTCTGCCTTCCACCTTCCCGATGGTGAGTGCTCTCTGTCACGAACAACTCCACATCTGGCTAAGGCCGAGGATCTGGCTTGCTTCCATGTATGTGGACCTATCTGCATTGCCCCCGTGGCACGCCTGGGTTGGCTACCCAGAGGCTATTTAAGCTGTGGGCTGGCTTTCCCCGGGGTCCGAGGATTGTTCAAGGTTTCTGAATAAACTGCATTGAAAAAAAAAAAAAAAGAAAAGAAATGCTCAACCTCATTAGCCATTAGGAAAATGCAAATCAAAACAACCCTGAGATTTCACCTTACACCCATGAGAATGGCCAAGATCAAAAACTCAAGTGACAACACATGCTGGAGAGGCTGTGGAGAAAGGGGAACCCTCCTCCACTGCTGGTGGGAATGTAAACTTTACAGCCACTCTGGAAATCAATCTGGCGCTTTCTCAGACAACTAGGAATAGCGCTTCCCCAAGATCCAACCATACCACTCCTAGGCATATATCCAAAAGAGGCTCAAGTACACAAAAAGGACATTTGCTCAACCATGTTTGTAGCAGCTTTATTTGTAATAGCCAGAAGCTGGAAACAACCCAGATGCCCCTCAACTGAAGAATGGATGCAGAAATTGTGGTACATCTATACAATGGAATATTACTCAGCAATGAAAAATAAGGAAATCATGAATTTTGGAGGTAAATGGTGGGACCTGGAAAGGATCATCCTGAGTGAGGTGTCCCAGAAGTAAAAAGACACACATGGTATATACTCACTCATATAGACATACAACATAGGAAAAACCCACTATAACCTGTGCATCTAAAGAAACTAAGCAAGAGAGAAGACCCTAACTAAAATGTCCAATCCCCATCCTGAAAGGCAAAGAGGATGGATATCAGAAGAAAACAATCTCAGAACCTTCTACAGAGGGCTTCTGAAAGCCAGAAGAAGAAAACAGGAAACAAACTAGGAACCTACCACAGAGGGCCTCTGAAAGCCTCTGCCCTGCAGACTATCAAAGCAGATGCTGAGCCTGATGGCCAACTGTTGGGCAGAGTGAATGGAATTCTATGTAAGAAGTGGGAAATAGTAAGAGCTGGAGAGGACAGGAACTCCACAAGGAGAGCAACAAAACAAGAAAATTTGAACACAGGGAACTTCCCAGAGACTCGTACTGCAACCAAGGACTATTCATGGAGATAACCTAGAACAACTGCACAGATGTAGCCATGGCAATTCAGTGTCCAAGTGGTTTACATAGTAATGGGAAGAGGGACTGCCTCTGACATAATCTGATTGGCCTGCTCTTTGATCACCTCCCCCCGAGGGGGGAGCAGCCTTACCAGGCCACAGAAGAGGACAAAGCAGCCACTTTTGATGAGAACTGATAGACTAAGATCAGAAAGGAGAGGAGAACCTCCCCTATCAGTGGACTTGGGGAGGGGGATGCATGCAGAAAGGGGAGGGAGGGTGGAATCAGCAGGGGAGGAGGGAGGGATACAAAATGGGGAGATACAAAATGAATAAAGTGTAATTAAGAAAAAATTATTAAAAAAAGAAACAAAGAAAAGAAAGAATGAAAGAATGAATGAATTGTAGAGAGAAAAAGGAAGGAAATAAAGAATGAAACAAGGAAAGAAAAGAGGAAAGAAAGAAAGAAAGCAAGAAAGGTACTAGATCAATAGCTGAGCATTAAGAACAGTGGTTTGTTTTCCAGAGGACCTAGGTCTGACTTCTGGCCTGCAGATGCTAGCTCACAACCATCTGAATCCTCAGTTGCAGGGGCGCTAACACCATGTTTTGTCTCCACAGTCACTGCATATATGTGGTTCACAGATATATGTGCATGAAAAATGTCATTTACATAATTCTTTTAAAAATATGTTTTGAAAAAAATTAAGACAGGAAAGGAGGGAAAGAAGAAGGACATATAAACTATTCATGAAACTGTTTTATATTTGCATTTTCCTTTTTAGGAATTCCATTATGTCTTCTTTTCAATGAGATTTTTTTTTCCTGTTTGTTTTTGTTGATATATAGAAGCTGATTACATCTTTTCTTTCTTAATCTTAGAATTCTTAGGTATCATTCAATACCAAACTGTATTTCTTCCTTGAGAGTTGTTTACTACTAGGTTACTTTCTTTTTTTCTTTACTTTTTTATATTTTATTTTTGTTCTTAACAGTTTATTCACTTTGTATTCACCTGTAGCTCCTTCCCTCTTCCCCTCCCAACCCCACCCTTCCTCCCTCTTCTCCTCCCATGCCCCTTCCCCAGCCCACTGATAGGGGAGGTCCTCCTCCCCTTCCATCTAATCCTAGTATATCAAAGCTCATCAGGAGTGTCTGCATTGTCTTCCTCTATGGCCTGTTAAGGCTGCACCCCACTCCCCAGATGGAGAAGTGGTCAAAGTGCAGGCCAGTCAGTTCATGTCAGAGATAATCCCTTTTCCTATACTATGGAATCCACTAGATTACTTTCTTAAATACAGTATTTCATACACATGCTTGCAAATCTGTTGAACCTACTGCTTGCCCGCAATGCTCACCAGAGAAGATGTGTTCTCTGGGGGTTTCTTTCCACCATTTTATTGTTATTTAAGTAACAGCATTCCACTGAGGAAATGCTTTTTATTATTCAAGATCTAAAGGTTTATCAGAGGAAGAAAACTGATAGAATGAGCCTATATAAGTATCCAAGGGATGTATTAGAGTAGCTTACAGGCTACGGTCCAGCTAGTCCAACAATGGCTATCTCCTGCTAAAATTTCTTTGAATGCATTAGTTGTACGGCCCTGGAGGATGGATGTCTTATCTGCATTTCAGTAGACTCCAGAATTCTTTTCTTTTATTTTTTTCGCAATGTATTCATTATATATCCTGATTGAAGCTCCCTCACTCAACCCCTCCTAATTTCATCCTCCCTCCCTCTTTTCCCATCCCCTTCCCCTAGTCACTGAAAGGGAGAGTTCTCTTTTGCCATCTTCCCATAGCTTATCAAGTCTCATCAGGACTGCCTATATCTTCTTCCCCTGCAGCCTTGTAAGGCCTCATTGCCAGGGGCAAGTGATCAAAGAGCAGGCAATGGAGTTCCTGACAGAGGCAGCCCCTACTTCCCTAATTCGGACACCAACACAGAGACTGAGCTGCCAATCAGCTACATCTGAGCAGGGAATCTAGGTCCTTTCCATATATGGTCCTTGATTTGTGCATCAGTCTATGCAGGACCCCTGGGCTCAGGTTTTTAGCTTTGATGGTCTCCTTGTGCGTCTTCTGTCCCCTCCGTGTCCTGTTACTCTCTTCTTCTTCCATAAGACTCCTTGTGCTCTGCCCAAAGTTTGGCTGTGAGTCTCAGCATCTGCTTCGATCCCTTGTTGGGTGGAGCCTTTCAGAGAACCCTTTAGGTTAGGCTCCCATCCTGTTTCCTCTCCTCTGCCCACTTCTGATTTCTATCCTGTTTGCCATTAGAATGAGATTTAGGCATCCTCTCTAGGGTCCTCCTTAGTATTTAGCTTCTTTAGGTCTGTAGATTTTAGTATGTTTATCTTATATTTCTAATATCCACTTATCAGTGAGTATATACCATGTGTGTCTTTCTGCTTCTGGGTTACCTCACTCAGGATGACCTTTTCTACTCCCATTCATTTGCCTGCAAATTTCATGATTTGTTTGCTTTTTTAATAGCTGAGTAGTATTTCACTGAGTAAATGTACCACTACCACAATTTCTGTATTCATTCTTCATTGAGGGACATCTAGGTTGTTAGCAGATTCTGGCTATTACAAAAAAAAAAAAAATAGCTGCTATGAACATAGTTAAGCAAATGTGCTTGTTGAATGGTGGGGTATCTTTTGGGTATACACCTAGGAGTGGTATAGTGGTATAGCTGGACCTTGAGGTAGTACTACTCCCAACTTACTTGGAAAGTGCCAGATTGATGTCCAAAGTTGTTGTACAAGTTTGCACTCCCACCAGCAATGGAGGAGGGTTCTCCTTTCTACACATCTTCTCCAGCATGTGTTATCACTTGAGGTTTGTTATCTCACTCATCATTCTGATCAGTGTCAGATGGAATCTCAGAATTCTTTTGATTTACATTTCCCTGATGACTAAGGATGTTGAACATTTCTTTAAGTTTTTCTCTGCCATTTGAAATTCCTATGTTGAGAATTCTCTGCTTAGCTCTGTTCCCCATTTTTTAAACATATTATTTAGTTTGTTAGTGTCTAATTTCTTGAGTTCTTTATATATCTGATGTAAGGTTGGTGAAGATTTTTTTCCCAGTCTGTAGGCTGTTGTTCTGTTGACAGTGTCCTTTGCTTACAGAAGCTTTTCAGTTTCATGATGTTCCATTTATTAATTGTTGATCTTAGAGCCTGAGCTGTTGATGTTCTGTTCAAGAAGTTGTCACCTGTGCCAATGAGGTCAAGGCTCTTCTTTTTCTTCCAACAAATTTAGTGTGTCTGGTTTTATGTTGAGGTGTTTGATCCACTTGGAATTTAATTTTGTACACGGTGATAGTCACGGGTCTATTTGCATTTTTCTACATGTGGACATCTATTTAGACCTGTTGTAGACTAGCCATCACAGTCAGTTTCAGTTGGAAGAGACACTGTGTATTATCCCTATCGCAAATGATCAGTAGGGAGCTGGAGAAATAGCTCTTCCAAAGGACCTGAATTCCATTCCCAGAGGGAAGCTAACAAATGCAGGTAACTTCAGCTCCAGGGGATCTGAAACCGTCTTCTGCCTCCTTAAATACCATCTCATATGTGCACATACAAACAAAGCACTCACAGACACTTACAAGTAATAGCTTGCTTTTTTGTGAAGACTGGAAATACATATTGCTGTTTCCTCAGTCTATCCAACCGGGAATAGGATAAATCAAATTTAATTGAGATGTAAGCTATATAAGGCTATTTGTCTTTTATGGTAATATTTTTTACAATATGCAGAGTTCTTACTTTGCTACCCCTTTGCCAGATCTTTGGATCTGTATAGCCCTTCTATTATATGTTAGGAAGACCACATTCCTCTAGCCTTCTACCATCAGCAGGTGACATGTACTGTGCATCGTATCAGTCTGCCTCAAATGAATGAATGAATAAATAATTCCCATTTTACATTCAAATAACTGACATCTGAGCTCAAATCATATATTTAGTCCACTGTATTCATGGCAGCTCCACATTAACTTAGTATTTTATTTACTGTCTTATTAATAGGTAATATAAGGAAAGTGATTTTCATATTTAAAGGAAAAGCATAGATATTATTCAATGCTGGGGAATCTGAGAAAATATATAGAGGAGACTACAGAAACACTTCAAGTACCCATGAATATATAATGATGATATACAACTTCTTCCTTGCTTGGAAATTCATCCTGAACCAAATGTAAGGACGTTTTTACAATATGAAATAGAAGCTTTATGATTCAGAGCCTTAGAATAAATGTTCCAAGAATGTCACCTGTGTGTGCATTTAACTCTCTTTCCATTAATTCCTGATTTTTTCACAGCAGAGACTAGTTACATACATCTTCTTCCTTGCTGATCTTAGAACCAAGCACTCAATTTTTTTTTAATTTTTATTTTATTTTCCTTATCATTTTGATGTTCAAGTTGGTCAGCTGGTCAGCTAGCCTTCCTGACTTAAAGACTATAATAGGAGCTGGGGAGACAGCTCTGAGTGTAAAATGCTTGTTATGCAAGTATGAGTATTTAGTTTCAGAACATCAAAACCCACATAAGTAAAGCCAGGCATAGACATACATACATAACTGTAACCCCCAAAACTGATGGGCATAGACAGTCCTACCCCAGGGGTTCACTGGACTGGTAAGTTTAGTTGAATCAGGGAGTTCCAGGTTCAGTTAGAAACTGTATAAAAAAGTAAGGTAGAGAACAAATATTAAAAGCCTTGTGGTATTGACTTTTGCCCTCCATATACTCATGTACAGGCCAGCTTACTGCATATATGCATACAACACACACAAAGACAAGGGAGAAAATAAAGGAAGGAAAGGAGAGAAGAAGAGCTAGAAGGACCTAAGGATGAGAAAGGGGGATACATGAAAAAGAAATGAAATGATGACTCTAATGTGTAAATTTATCTCTTGGCCTAGGAATAGTTCCCGAGGAAACTAAATTCCATCAGGTCACTTGTCAATCAACCTCTGTTTGACTAATAATATTCTCTTCTGAATAGACTTTATTTTAGGAAGCTGAATAATACTTATCTAAACTTCAGTGGCACTAGTGAGTGTCTTTATGACTCTTGTGATTAACATTAGGCTATTACCAGCATAAATATCATTTTTATACTAAGAGGAGAGTCAGGACCCTGTGCTGATATGTAAGTTTCAAGTATTCTATGTTATTTTAGCTGGATTCCTTGCTGTCCCCTATCCTCTACTCTCAAGGACAGCAGCCATCTGCTCTATCCCCTTCTCAGACAAATAAGAAGGTCATCATTTGTTTTGTTCATCCTTCAAAACTCAGTGGAAAAAAATCACATTGAACAAGTAAATGGATGCTTACTGGGGAATTCTGTCTCTAAGGACTTTTGTGTTAATATATATTATATAAAACAAGCAAGCTCACTCTTACTTCATTCTTGTCTGTCTATAAGTTGTTATACAAACAGAATGATTGAGGATTTGCTACCATGCAGGACATGACAGAAAGGCATCATAGATTTCACTAGAATTAAAATCAGTAGGTTCAGATGCTAGAAAAATGTCTCACCTAGAAGATAATTTACCATATAAGCATGAAGACTTGTCTCAGCTCTTCCGCACCCATGGGGAAAGCAAGGCATTGTGGCATGCATCTGTAACAGACTCCTTGGGGTTCTCTTGACATCTAGTCTTGCAAAATCAGTTAGATTTAACTTTAGAGTGAGATCCCTTTTCAAAAATTAAGGTAGAGAATATTGAGAAAGAAATGTGATGTTAATCTTTGGTGTATACACACAAACACACACACCCCTGCACACATTTGAAAAAGTACTCCATAATATGTTTTCCACATTCATTCTTTTGTTCTCACCATTTTAATATATAAAGCTAAATTCTTTATTTTTGTGGATCAGGATATTTACAGCTATTATTAGTACCTACTCTTTTCAACCTCTGTTGCAGAACAGAATGTCAAAAGACTTGGGGAGGGGTGTGCGTGAAGAAAGGGATGGGAGGGTGGGATTGGGAAGGGAGGAGGGAGGGGCTTATGGGGGGATACAAAGTGAATAAAGTATAATTAATAAAAATAAAAATAAAAAAATTGTTTAGTCAAAAAAAAAAAAAAAAAAGAAAAAGAAAAGACAAAGAAAGCCTGGGCTATTGTTTAAGTTTCCCTAATTTTGCACTGAAGAATTTCCTGTGCAGGAATGAGCAGTGTTAACACTAATTAAAATTTAATTTACAAGAGAAAAACAAAAAAACAAAAAACACAGACATGTTGCAATGATCATGGTAGGGTTAGTCTAACTACTTAGTACTGCCCATCATTTAGCTCCTAACTGGAAAGTAAAAATAAATGTGATTTTATGCAGTTAAATATTACTAATCATGACAAGTGTAAAGTTACCTCTGCAATCCATGCTTTAAAAAAATATTCTGAGTAATATTGAAGGTATAAAAATTAAGGCTGTTGTGAAAACACATCTTGAGATGTCATGTGTCAGACATGGCTGCTTCATAGCAATGCTTAACCAAAAAAAAAAAAAAAAAGACAACCACTATATGCACACACAAAGGAAAGTAAAACACTTCTTACATTGAAACACACATTGATTCTTATTTCTTTAATGTTTGAGGGAAGCCTTACGGAGATTTGCAGATATTTTAGAAGACAAGTTTGGTGTGTTGTAATTACACAACAAATGATAAGAAATTGTTGTCTGGCCCATTTTAAGTAGAACCTGTCTTTCAATAATAAAGGTAATCAAACCTAGCCTCCATAACAATAGGATATAGCTCTCCACCCACATGCTTAAAGATGACCTCATTTTAGAAGATGACAGAGGAAAGGATTTGTACCAGTCTCTTACCAGTTCTCCCTTCAAAAGAAATGGTTTCTGTGGGTCTATAAAATCATGAGAGTTCCAAGATAAGTATCTCCATTGAACTCAGAATCCATAACCTGTGAGAGGAAAGCCAACTTTCTGTAATTTCCTCCAATAAACATTCTTTCTTGTCCCACCGTGCAAATAAATTACTTCTTAATTATTTGACAAATGAATAAAGACTGGAGAAATTTACGTCAAGATTGACAATAAAAGAAGCTAGTTGGCAGACACACTTTGCAAGATGTCCAACAATCAACTGAGCATGCATGAAAAAAAGTCCAGAGTGTAGAATCAGCAGGTGAGGCAGGTACTATCCAAACAATGTAGGAAGGATAAAGTGCCTCTGGCTCAGCCCCTTGTGAGCTTTTCTCTTAGCTTAGTAGCTGTTTTCCTTTTCAGGATTGCTTTTACTTTCTTAATGTGCTGTCTCTATTTATATTTCTATCCTGGTCTACCTGGTATATGGTCAAAAACATGAAAATACCAGTGGGAGAATACACCAAAGGGTGTCCTCTGAACTCAATTTGCACTTAAAACAATATATGGCTACACATCTGGGTGAGTTTACAGGACTTGCTGCCTTAGAGCAGTCAATCTGGAAGCACTCACATGTGAATTGACAGAGCTATGGGAACACTTAAAGACAATTTCAAGAATTTGTATTGAACTTAAAAAAACAAAGGAAATAAAACCTAAGTTAATTGTCTACTTCTCTGACCTCAGATAACTTCCTGAAGCTTCTGAAAATGAGATTCTTCTCTGCCTTTAAGCCATCTTTTACTCTGCTGACATATAATAAGGTTTAGGGGAGGTCAATGTGTAATAGCTGAGGTCAGTGTTCTAATAGCCATTTCTAGAGAATTTCCTTGAAAGAACAGAAATTGGAAAGAAATTGAAATCTGTTAGTAAAGGTTGTTGATGAGAGAAAGACATGAAAATAAAGACAAGCTCAGATTCATGAGGACAAACACAATTAGTACACAAGACAACCGGTACAGTGGGAGAAAAGTGAAAAGACATGCAACGGACAGAACAGGTGGGAGGCAGCCTGTACACAAAGAGTGTAGAAGACAAACAGTCCTCACTACAGAAGACAATTCCTACCAATGGATGCAGACTAATTCCAAGCCTAAGAGGCGAGGCCAAAATCAAAGACAAAGGAGTACTGCTAAGAAGGTTGTTTTGTAAAATATTTCTCCTTCAGGACACAACAAAATACTCTCTTGGGATAGACATTAACAGGTAGCCATGGCTACTGATGAGCCGAGCAATACCACATTAATATCCAAGTCTGGGGAAGCAACAGTGGAGCTATTGAAGGAAATAGCGGAGAGTCACAGCACGCTCACAGGGGTTCCCAAATATTACTCTTTCCTAACTTTCTTCAGCTCTAAGTAATCTTGGGAGGTGCTAGATTGTGTAATTAGATGGTTAACTGGAAGTGGGGATCTCTATTGCAGCTTCCATGACATCTTCATCCAGATGGGATGGAACTTTGTGGAGATGCACCTGTTTTGATATCACTTACACTCCTTTAATATCTCTCACCATCGTTCTGTAATTAAGTCCATAAACTTATTGGTTCACCCAGGTGGCCTTTGGTGGAATCATAATTTGGACTATCTGAACTGAACAGATGTTTGTTCAAGGCACTCAGAGGAATACCAGGAGGCTTAGAGAGAGTGAGTCATAGGAAAACAGGGTGGGGCAATCATGGATGCATCAGAGGAATGACTTCACTAATGTCAGGGAAAGGAAGCTGAGAGTTAGAAATAAGTGGAAATCAATGCCATGGTTCACCCTACAGAGGTACATCTGTTTTACTAGTGCTCTCATCAGTGCACTCCCTGAGTCCCATCACCACTGTCACTGCTTCCTTTGCATATTCACACAATAGACTGAAGTATTCCTCTAGCATCAAGGTGGAGGTTTTTACACAACATGGCAGCCTAGGATTCTATGCCTGCTTGGCTGTTTTGCTATAATGTCAATACAATAATAATAAACAATGTGTTTTGTTATTTCCTTTGTCCACTTCTGCTGCTACAAGCAATTATCAAAGACTGGGGATTTTGTAAGTGAAGTTTCTTTAGCTCACTCTTCTGAAATTTCAGATGTCAAGACCATAATATGGTTACTGTTGAGGGCCTTTGTGCTGAACCAGACCTTAGTGGAGGGTGTGGAAAGGCCAAAGTACAGGGTGGGGTTGGCTCTTTAACATCTTGCTTTCCAGCTAACTATCCCAATCTCCAAATAACAAGCAACATTAACATGTTCCCATGCTCTCCTTATAACCCAGTCATCCCTTCACTGTGACTAGGTCAGGATATGGGATTTGGAGTAACCTGAATCTCTTTTGCAGGACCATGGTCCTTTATGGTGGAGAATCCATCTCTCAGTTCTGTGGTATTGGTGATGAACTTCTAACACATGAAAACCATCAGCACATCCAAAGAATATGCACAGACGACAAAGTGCTTGAACCATCAACAAAGAAATAGTCTAAAACACTGAACTGAAGCTTTCAGAACAGAAGCTATCCCCACCTTAAACATTCTGTAAGGCCAACTAATTCTGGACAGCTGAAATGTTACAGGTTGGGAATCAAATTATCTGGAGCTATCTTGAATCACTTCTTAGAAACTTTGTTTTTGTAGTATATTTAAAAAAAGTGTTGGGCTTAATATTATTTATTATTATTAGTCCTAAGATTATCACTGCAGTATCATTTAACCCACTACCACAAATAGTGAGACACAGACACCTGTTAGATTTATGATTGTCTTATTTACTTTGGGCAAGGGAGATATTTCACTTACACAGTCTCAATACTTCCAGCCCCTATTCAATGCCATCCACCTTAATCCTCCTCAGTTGGACTATGTTTCATCCATAATCCAAGGGTACTTGCTTATATTCTTCATCTGGAACTTTTCACGCCATTACTGGAGTCCTACCTCAGCCCACATGGTGTTTTCTCCAGGCAAACCCATCCTGGCTTTCTCCTTCCTTCTTCCTCCCCCCTCCCGCTGATCAGTCTGTCTTTCCTGGGATACCTAGTAGGTAGGAGTCTCCAAAGCCCAGGAACCTTAGCCATGCCTACCCCATTCTGCCCTGCCCAGGTGTAGGCTGTTTATTTAGGCAGGTTTATACAGAGAACCAGTCATTAGCATCAGAGCAAACTCCAATGCATTGAAAATTTAATTTTAAAAACCAATCTCTGAAGTTAACCAGAACTAAGACCATACAATACAAAGACTATGTATATGTTCCTTAATAGACACCTGTGGTCAATATACATGTGTGACCAAATGTTCTTCTGATTGCAAACTAATCTTTCTCAAAGGTTAGCAGACCCTAGTTTATGCCAGTGCAAAGACTAAGAACATCATCAGACAGTGAACATCAGAGGCTGCTTTCCTTTGCTATAACTGCTTACCTATTGTTGTTATCAATGTGCTTGGTGTGTGTCTGTGTGTGTGTGAGTGTGTGTGTGCTTGTGTGTGTGTATGTAAACACAAACTGATAAAAGCTCAGAGATAATTCTATTTCAGAACATTCCTAAAGGGATGCAAAGTAGACAAAAGCAAGTTTTAAAAATAACCGTTAATTTATTTGCTTATTTATTTATTGTATGTGTATGGAGGGTGAGTACTTTCGCCAGGGTGCACATGAGGTTCAAATGTGCATTTCAGTTAGTTCTTTCACTCTGACATGTGAATCCCAGGAGTTGAAGTCAGGTTGCCATCTTATTGGCTAGCATCCTTTCTTGCCACCAAGAAATGAACCTTCTTGCAAGCTTAGAATTTAGTAAATTCACAAACACATTCCCAAGTATAGATTTGAGTCTTAACCAGTACGGACATCACAGGAAATGATGTTATGAGCTTAACTTTGGTTAAGAGGTGAAAATGTTGAAGATCAATGCATCCCCTCCCCAATTGCAATATGCTCCTGTGTCAACGGAAGAAAACATTTGCTGTTAAAGAGAGAGAGAGAGAGAGAGAGAGAGAGAGAGAGAGAGAGAGAGAGAGAGGAAAAGAGAGAGAGAGAGAGAGAGAAAGAGAGAGAACTAGGGAGTGGATGCTACTTACCAGGGGGTGGATGTGATCAACCTCAGAGCAAAGTGAGCTCATTCACCTGACTGCCCTTTTGAAATAATTTATCAGTGATCCAGGGTCCAGTTTAGGAAGTACTCAGTGCAAAGAATACAGTTCATTGCCGTAAAATGAATCATGACAGCAAGCCAGTAACTTCAATGACAGAGTATAGACAACTTGTGTTGTCTCATTAGTACAGACAGCAAGAAAACTTGTAATGATGGTGATTTATAACAGAGAAAGGCTTCACCATGAAACAAAAACAAAAGATAGTGCACAAAATAACATGAAAAAGTTGCCTCCTTTTCACTATTTCTGCATTCAGAAAGATTATTTTAGTTATACTAAACTATAAAACACTGAAAGAGCTCAAGGAAATAAGATTATTAATAAAATAAAATAAAATAGTAAAAAAGGTGGTCTGTAATGGTAGTACTTAAGTAATGAAAATGGAAGAACATAAATCCAAGGGCCACTTGAACTATATACTGACTCTTGTCTCAACAGAACAGAAACAGAGTCACAAAGAAAGGTGGGAAAGATAAGAGAAGAGGTGGAAAAGAAAATAGAGAAACATGAAATATGTAAGGTGAACAACCCGGTTCAACTTCAGGAAGCAAGGTGACTAACAGAGCTTCCCGCAAAGAGAAAGGTAGACAAACATTGAAAAAACAAGCACAGTGAAACACACCTGCAATAACACAGACACAAGCACACTTATACACACACAGAAGAAACCAAACACACACACTCATACACATACTAAAGCAAATTAGCACACAAGCACATTAATATAGACATGACACAGACACAGGTAAATACACACAGATACACACACAGTCACGTACATATACAATGTTGCACAAACATGCACAAAAAAAGACAAACACAAAATAACCACAGATACACATATCAAAAGCACATACACAGAACCACTATACATGCATCTTCATATACAGGTACATAAGTAGAAAACCACACATATACACACACAAACAAAAAAATTCATTGAATCATACATATACACATAGAAAAGAACCCAAACAATAACACACACACACACACACACACACACACACACGACACCCAAAGGTGTCATTTTCTTGATTGGTTGAAATGTAAACTTCTGTCTCATTCCTAATTTTGAAGAAATTTCTTTGTTTCAAAAAGCTTCAGTGTGTGTGTCATGTTTGTGTGTATGTGTTTTATGGTTTTTTTTCTGATTTGTTTGTTTTTCTTTTTTCTTTCAGTTTTCCTGTAAATATTTTAATACCATCAGGATTCTTTTTAAAAAGCAAAACTACAGTGTCCTTACAGTACTAAAATACTGCAACAAGAATTCATTACAAAATCAGTGTTCAAATTTACCAGTTATCTCAGAAATGATTGGACAAGATCCAAATAAAGTTATTCATTGGGTCTGATTAAAAATTTCCTTGTGTAATGTGTCCTTGGATAATTACTCTAGAGTCCTGCTCCAAATCCCCCTCTAGTCATCATTTCTTTTCTGTGACCATGTCAAAATACCCTGACAAAAGCAACTTAAGGGTAGAAAGGTTTCTAAAAAGCTCCCAGTTCCATGTTACGGTTCATCATAGTGGGGAAGTTGCAGGCAGCAGGAACTCAGCAGCTGGTCATATCCACAGGCAGCAGCAGAAGTATCTCTTTGGTGTTCATAAGCAAACACTCCTAAATCACAGCTGTTGCTTTCAGAATGACTCTAGTGACTCAGGGGCCAGAATTACTCCACATTGGTGCTTATTGTTAGGGAAGTCAAGAAGAGAAAGTGCTGGTGTGACAGGGGCAAAGGCACTGTCACTGTCACTTCATTGTCCAGTGAAGAAGCAACAATGGCTTTGTTTGTTTTTCTTTATTTGCTTGTTTTTTAAAGAGATAGAAAAAGAAAATGATTATGATTTGGTTTGGAGGAGATTATCTAGGAAGAGTTGGGGAGGGGAAATTGTGATTAAATTTATTGTATAAATGTTATTTTTAATTAAAAAATTATGTTAAAAATTAAAAATTGTGAATCGTTGCTTTACCAGAACAGAAAGTATTCTTCTACTTCAGAATGGTAATGCATAGTCTGTGTTATTCTATGGCTTTTTTGTTTTATAAAGTGTAATGATTGAGAGATTACCTTGAGTCTGTGAAGAAACTTTACTTTGGAGGCTTAAACAGTTTGAAAGATTTTGGGGACTTTGTAAAGTTTGTATGTATGTATGTATGTATTTATTTATTTATCAAAGTCCAACACCCATTCATGTTTAAAGTATTGGAGAGATCAGGGATACAAGGCACATACTTAAACATAGTAAAGGCAATATACAGCAAGCCTACAGCCAACATCAAACTCAATGGAGAGAAAATTAAATCAATCCCACTGAAATCAGGGACAAGACAAGGCTGCCCACTCTCTCCATATCTCTTCAACATAGTACTTGAAGTCCTAGCCAGAACAATAAGACAACTAAAGGAGATTAAGGGGATACAAATTGGAAAGGAAGAGGTTAAAGTGTCACTATTCACAGATGATATGATAGTATACATGAGTGACCACAAAAATTCAACCAGAGAACTCCTTCAGCTGATAAACACCTTCAGCAAAGTCGCTGGATACAAAATCAACTCAAAAAAATCAGAAGCCTTCCTGTATACCAAAGACAAAAGGGCCTAGAAAGAAATTAGGGAAACAACACCCTTCACAATAGCCACTAATAACATAAAGTACCTTGGGGTGACACTAACCAAGCAAGTGAAAGGCCTGTTTGAGAAAAACTTCAAGTCTCTGAAGAAAGAAATCGAAGAAGATATCAGAAGATGGAAAGATCTCCCATGCTCTTGGATTGGTAGGATTAACATTGTGAAAATGGCCATCCTGCCAAAAGCAATCTACAGATTCAACGCAATTCCCATCAAAATACCAACTCAATTATTTTCAGACCTTGAAAAAAAGATTCTCAGCTTCATATGAAGAAACAAAAAACCTAGAATCTCCAAAACAACCCTGTAGAACAACAGATCATCTGGAGGTATCTCCATCCCCGATCTCAAGCTGTACTACAGAGCAATAGTAATAAAAACTGCATGGTATTGGCATAGAAACAGAAAGGAGGATCAATGGAACCGAATAGAAGACCCAGAAATAAACCCACATACCTATGAATACTCAATTTTTGACAAAACAGCCAAAACCATTCAATGGAAAAAAAATAGCATCTTCAACAGATGATGCTGGTCTAATTAAATGTCTACATGCAGAAAAATGAAAATAGATCCACATTTATCACCCTGCACAAAACTAAAGTCTAAGTGGATCAAAGACCTCAACATAAAACCAGATACGCTAAATCTATTAGAAGAAAAAGTGGGGAACAATCTAGAACTCATTGGCACAGGAGACTACTTCCTGAACAGATCTCCAACAGCACAGGCTTTAAGAGCAACAATCAATAAATGGAACCTCATGAAACTAAAAAGCTTCTGTAAAGCAAAGGACACCGTCATCAAAACAAAACGACTGCGTACAGATTGGGAAAGAATCTTCACCAACCCTTTATCTGACAGAGGGCTAATATCCAGTATATATAAAGAACTAAAGAAGCTGAAAAGCAGCAAACCAAGTAATCCAATTAAAAAATGGGGAACAGAGCTAAACAGAGAATTCTCTGTAGAGGAATATAGAATGGCAGAGAAACACTTAAAGAAATGCTCATCCTCATTAGCCATTAGGGAAATGCAAATGAAAATGACCCTGAGATTTCACCTTACACCCATCAGAATGGCCAAGATGAAAAACTCAAATGACAACACATGCTGGAGAGGTTGTGGAGAAAGGGGAACCCTCCTCCATTGCTGGTGGGAATGTAAACCGGTACAACCAATTTGGAAGTCAATCTGGTGCTTTCTCAGACAATTAGGAATAGCGCTTCCTCAAGACCCAGCTATACCACTGCTAGGCATATACCCAAAATTTTCTCAAGTACACAATAAGGACATTTGCTCAACCATGTTTGTAGCAGCTTTATTTGTAATAGCCAGAACTTGGAAACAACCCAGATGTCCATCAACGGAGGAATGGATACAGAAATTGTGCTATTTTTACACAATGGAACACTACTCAGCAATCAAAAAGGAGGAAATCCTGAAATTTGCAGGCAAATGGTGGGATCTAGAAAAGATCATTCTGAGTGAAGTATCCCAGAATGAGAAAGACAAACATGGAATATACTCACTTATATAGACCTAAAAGATAGGATAAATATAATGAAATCTATACACCTAAAGAAGATAATCAAGAAAACTGACAAGGGGTATGATGATCTATCCTCATTTAGAAAGACAAATGGGATATGCATTGAACGTATGACAGGAGTCTACCGCAGAAAGCATCTGAAAGACTCTACCTAGCAGTGCTCCAAAGTAGATACTAAGACTCATAACCAAACCTTCCGCAGAGTGCAGGGAATCATATGAAAGAAGGAGAGTTTGATGTGGAAAGGATAGGAGCTCCACAAGGACCAAACATATCTGGGCACAGGGTCTTTTCTGAGATGGACACTCAACCAAAGACCATGAGAGGATAAAACTTAGAACCTCTGCTTGGATGTGACCCATGATAGCTCAGTAATCAATTGATTTCCCATAGTAAGGGGAACAAGGACTATTTCTAACAGAAACTCAATGACTGGCTCTTTGACCTCCCTACCTCCCAAGGGAGGAGCAGTCCTGTTAGGCCACAGAGGAGGACTTTGCAGCCAGTCCTGAATATACCTGACAAAAGGGAGTCATATGAAAGGGGAGGAGGTCCTCCCCTATCAGTGGACTTGGAAAGGGGCAGGGAGGAGATGAGGGAGGGAGGGTGGGATTGGGGAGGGAATGAGAGATACAGCTGGGACATAGAATTAACAAAATGTAACTAATGAGAAAAATAAAATTAAAAAATAATTAAAAAAAAAGAAATTTATGCACTTTGTATCCTGGCTGTAGCATCCTCCCTCATTGCCTCTAGCATCCTGGGACCACCCTCGCTCCCTCTTCTCCAATGCCCCTCCTATAGTCCTGATAGAGGAAGATCTTGTCCCCTTCTGTATGACCCTAGCCTATCAGGACTGGCTGCATCATCTTCCTCTGTGGCTGGCAAGGCTGCATCCCCCACAGACGGAGGTGAGCAAAGAGCCAGTCACTAAGTCCATGTCAGAGACCACCCCTGTACCCCTTCTTAGGGTACCTACTTGGAAACTGAGCAGCCTATGGGCTTCATATGAGCAGGGCTTCTAGGTATTCTTTACACACATTCCTTGGTTGGAGTATCCCTCTCTGCAGGACCCCCAGACCCAGGTTTTTCAGATCTGTTGTTTTCCTTGTGGAGCTCCTGTCCACTCCAGGGCTTTCTATCTTCCCCTTCTTCCATAAGATTTCTGCACTCTGCCCAAAGTTAAGTTATGAGTCTCAGCATTTGCTTTGATACCCTGATGAGTAGAGTTTTTCAGAGGTCCCCTTGGAAGGCTCCTGACCTTTTCGCTGTCTTCTACTTCTGACATCTATCCTGTTTGTCCTTCTGAATGAGAATTAAGCCTCTTCCCTTGTGTCCTTCTTGTTATTTAGCTTCTTTGGGAGTATAGATTGTAGTATGTTTATCCTATATTATATGGCTAATATTAATTAAAAGTGAGTATATACCGTATGTATCTTTCTGTTTCTGGGTTACCTCACTCAGGATGATCTTTGCTACTTTTGGGGACTTTTGAAGTGTGATTTAACGCATTTTGCCTTATGATATGGCCATGAGCATAAAGTGGGTAGATTTTGGAATGTAATAGTTTGAATGAATAATGTCTCAGAGAAATGGGCATTTAACCACTTGATCTCCAGTTCATGGTTCTTTTTTAATATATTGTTAGGAGTTTCAGGCCTGTTGAGTAAATTTATGACTCAGACTAGCTATGAGAGTTTAACCTTACACCATTTTCATCTTATTTTGTACTTGTGTTTTTGTTAGAGATGTGATCTCAAAGTTTCTACTGTGGCCATCATGCCATCCTTGTGCTGTCACTATTCTATGTCATGAAGGAATCTTTTTTCTTCAAAACCATAAATTAAAATAATCCCTTACTTCCATGAGTTGCTTTGGTCATAGTGTTTTATCACTTCAATCGAATAGGAAACAATATACATGCAAAGGACCTGCACACCATCAAGGCAGTCAATGCTCGAGCATAGAATAGAAGGGAATTCATGAACCTCCAACAACAACCAAAGAGGTGTTTACACTGATGGGTGATGCCCCCAGTGTGAGGAAGTGTGAGGCTTTCTTTAACGGTTTGGACCTAAGGTAAAAGTGTATGTATTTTTAGTAAGCATATGTAGGGAACTACTAGGTGTATTTTATTTTTAATACTATTCTAAATTATGTGAATATGTTTATATGTGTGTCAGTATGTAGTTGTGTGAGTTTGGGTGCACTCACAGTTAAGAAGATAGTTTCAAATCTCCTGGAACTGCCTGATGTTCATGCTGAGAACCCAATTGTTGTCAGGTCTTCTGGAAGACATTTTCTTTAATACACTGCTAGGTAGAGTCTTCCAGAAGCCTCCTGTGGTAGGCTCCTGTGCTGTTATTTGTTTTCTCCTACATCCAATGTCCATCCCATTTGTCTTTCTAAGTGAGGATTGATCATCTTAACCCGGGTCCTCTTTCTTGTTTATCTTCTTTAAGTGTATAGATTTCACTATTAAGTTTATCATATCTTGTAGGTCTATATAAATAAGTATATACCATGTGTGTCTCTCTCCTTCTGGGATACCTCAGTCAGAATGATCTTTTCTAGGTCCCACCATCTGCCTGCAAATTTCATGATTTCCTTGTTTTTCCTTGCTGAGTAGTATTCCATTGTGTAAAAGTACCATGATTTCTGTATCCATTCCTCATTTGATGGACATCTGGGTTGTTTCCAGGTTCTGGCTATTACAAATAAAGCTGCTACAAACATGGTTGAGCAAATGTCCTTATTGTGTACTTGAGCCTCTTTTGGATACATGCCTAGGAGTGATAAAGCTGCATCTTGAGGAAGTGCTATTCCTAATTGTCTGAGAAAACGCCACATTGATTTCCAAAGTGGTTGTACAGTTTACATTCCCACTAGCAGTGGAGGAGGGTTCCCCTTTCTTCACAACCTCTCCAGCATGTGTTGTCACTTGAGTGTTGATTTTAGTCATTCTGATAGGTGTAAGGTGATATCTCAGGGTTATTTTGATTTGCATTTTTTGATGGCTAAGAATGTTGAGCATGAATCATATGAAAGAAGGGGGAGTTAGTATGACCTGGAGAGGACAGGAACTCCACAAGGACCAAATATATCTGGGCACAGGGGTATTTTATGAGACTGTTTCTCCAACCAAGGACCATGTATGGATATAACCTAGAACCCCTGCTCAGATATAGTCCATGGTAGCTCAGTATCCAAGAGGGTACCCCAGTAAGGGAAACAGGGACTATTTCTGACATGAACTCAATTACTGGCGCTGTGGCACCCCTCCCCCCCAGGGAGAAGCAGCCCTTCTAGGTCACAGAGGAGGACTTTGCAGCCAGTCCTGAAGATACCTGATAAACCAGGGTTAGATGAAAGGGGAGGAGGTCCTCTCCTATCAGTGGATTTGGAAAGGGGCAAAGAGCAGATAAGGGAGGGAGAGTGGGATTGGGAGGGAATGAGGGAGTGTCATACAGATGGGATACAAAGTTAATAAACTGTAACTAACAAAAAAATTTAAAAAGACATTTTCTTAGTGATTGTTTTATTGCTGTGAGGGAAGATGACCAAGGCAACTCATAACATAGAGAATTTAATTGAAAGACAGCTTAAAGTTTTAGAGGATTTCTCCATTATCATCATAGCAGAGAATATGACTTGTAAGCATTAGCCAAGAGCTAGCTTCTGATAAGCGACTATTATGGGATGTGGGTTTTTGAAACCTTAAAACCTACCTACAATGACACAAATTCCTTCAACAAGGCCATACCCACCCCAACAAGGCCATGACTCTTCATCATTCTAATCCTATTACAGAGTTCCACTGCCTGGTGAGAAAGCATTCAAATATATGAGCCTATGGAAGGTTTTTTTCCAATCAAACCACCACATTCTATTCTCTGCTCCCCATAGGCTTGTACCTATGTCATAATAAAATTTGGATTCAATACAACTTTAAATGTACCCATAGTGATGGTGTCCTTTGCTTTACAGAAGCTTTTCAGTTTTATTAGGGCCCATTTATTGATTGTTGCTTTTAGAGCCTGTGCTGTTGGTATTCTGTTCAGGAAGTTTTCTCCTGTACCAATGAGTTCTAGGGTATTCCCCACTGTTTCTTCTTAATGTGTCTGGTTTTATGTTGAGATCTTTGATCCACTTGGACTTTAGTTTTGTGCAGGGGGTAAGTATGGATCTATTTGCATTTTTCTACATGGAGAAATCCAGTTAAACCAACACCATTTGTTGAAGATGCTATCTTTTTTCCATTGTATGTTTTTGGCATCTTTGTCAAAGATCAGGTGTCCATAAGTGTGTGGGTTTATTTCTGGATCATCTGTTTGGTTCCATTGATCCACCATTCTGTTTCTATGCCAGTACCATGTAGTTTTTATAACTGTTGCTCTATAGTACAACTTGATATCAGGGATGGAGATACCTCCAGAAGATCTTTTATTGTAGAGGATTGTTTTAGCAATTCTAGATTTCTTGTTATTCCATATGAAGTTGAGAATTTTTCTTTCCAGGTCTGTAAAGAATTGTGTTGGTAATTTGATGGGCATTGCACTGAATCTGTAGATTGCTTTTGGTAAGATGGTCATTTTTAAGATGTTAATCCTGCCAAGCCATGAGCATGGGAGATCTTTCCATCTTCTGGTATCTTCTTCTAATTCTTTCTTCAGAGACTTGAAATTTTTTTTCATACAAGTCTTTGACTTCCTTGGTTAGGGTTACTCCAAGGTCATTTGTGGCTGTTATGAAGGGTGTTGTTTCCCTAATTTTTTTCTCAGCCATTTTTTCTTTTGTATACAGGAGAGCTACTGATTTTTTTATTTAATTTTGTATCTGGTCACTTTGCTGAAGGTGTTTATTAGTTGTAGGAGTTCCCTGGACGCTGTCATCAAAACAAAACTACTGCGTACAGATTGGGAAAGAATCTTCACCAACCTTTTATCTGACAGAGGACTAATATCCGGTATATATAAAGAACTAAAGAAGCTGAAAAGCAGCAAACCAAGTAATCCAATTAAAAAATGGGAACAGAGCTAAACAGAGAACTCTCTGTAGAGGAATGTCGAATGGCAGAAAAAGATTTAAAGAAATGCTCAACATCATTAGCCATTTTCCACCTTCCCGATGGTGAGTGCTCTCTGTCATGAACAATTCCACATTTGGCTAAGGCTGAGGATCTGGCTTGCTTCCATGTATGTGGACCTATCTGCATTGCCCACGTGGCACGCCTGGGGTGGCTACCCAGAGGCTATTTAAGCTGTAGGCTGGCTTTCCCCAGGGTCCGAGGATTGTTCAAGGTTCCTGAATAAACTGCATTGAAAAAAAAATGAGCCTGAGATTTCACCTTACATCCATCAGAATGGCCAAGATCAAAATCTCAAGTGACAACACATGCTGGAGAGGTTGTGGATAAAGGGGAACCCTCCTCCACTGCTGGTGGGAGTGTAAACTTGCACAACCACTCTGGAAATCAATCTAGCACTTTCTCAGACAACTAGGAATAGCACCTCCTCAAGATCCAGTCATACCACTCCTAGGCATATATGCAAAAGAGTCTCAAGTATACAATAAGGACATTTGATCAACCATGTTTGTAGCAGCTTTATTTGTAATAGCCAGAAGCTGGAAACAGCCCAGATACCCCTCAAGTGAAGAATGGATGCAGAAATTGTGGTACATCTACACAATGGAATATTACTCAGCAATGAAATTAAGGAAATCATGAAATTTGCAGGTACATGGTGGGACCTGGAAAGGATCATCCTGAGTGAGCTCTCCCAGAGGCAAAAGACACAAAGGGTATATACTCACTCATATAAACATATAACATAGGATAAACCTAGTAAGATCTGTACATCTAAAGAAACTAATCAAAAGAGAAGACCCTGACTAAAATGCTCAGTCCCCATCCTGAAAGGCAAAGAGGATGGACATCAGAAGAAGAAGAAAACAGGAAACAACCTAGGAACCTGCCACAGAGGGCCTCTGAAAGGCTCTGCCCTGCAGACTATCAAAGCAGATGCTGAGACTTATGGCCCTTTGTTGGGCAGAGTGCATGGAATCTTATGTAATAAGTGGGAAATAGTAAGAGCTGGAGAGGACGGGAACCCCACAAGGAGAGCAACAGAACAAGAAAATTTGAACACAGGGAACTTCCCAGAGACTCATACTCCAACCAAGGACTATTCATGGAGATATCCTAGAACCCCTGCACAGATGTAGCCCCTGGCAGTTCAGTGTCCAAGTGGTTTACATAGTAATGGGAAGAGGGACTGCCTCTGACATAATCTGATTGGCCTGCTCTTTGATCACTTCCCCCTGATGGGGGAGCAGCCTTTCTAGTCCACAGAGGATGGCAATGCAGCCACTCCTAATATGATCTGGTAGACTGGGAACAGAGGGAGGGAGAGGGGAACCTCCTTGTCAGTGAACTTGGGGAGGGGCACACGTGAAGAAGGAGAGGAAGGGTGGGATCTGGAGGGGAGGAGAGAGGGACTTATGGTGGGATACAAATTGAATAAAGTGTAATTAATAAAAAAAATAAAATAAAAATAAAAACTAAAACAAAAAACTTCACAATACTGAAAAAATAAAATGTACCTATAGTCTATCATGATCTCAACACTATTTAAAAGCTGAAATTTCAAATTGTCTTCTGAGACTTATGTCAATCTCTTAACTACAATCCCTCTATAAAATAAAAATCTAAAAGCAGATCACATATTTCCAACATACAATGGCACAGCATGGACTGGACGTCAACATCTCTTTTTAAAAGGGAAGAGAGAAAGCATAGCAAAAATTTTTGGAGCCAAAATTAGACTGAAAACCAGCAAGGAGAATTCCAAGAATCTCCATGTCTGATGTCAAAGCTCTCTTCAGTAACACAACTCCTTCCAGCTTTGCTGACTGTAACACTTTTGCTCCTTTGGGCTGATTCCACGCCTGGTATGCTTCTCTCTGCTCATATTCCATGAGGCTGCAGTCTCAAGGTCTCCAACATAGTCCAGGCTCCACCAACAGAGTTCCATGCAATAGCCTCTGTGGCCCTCCCTGCAGTGTCACTGCTGGTACTCTCCTGATCTCTGTAGTTTTCTTTAGGCAAGAAGGAAAATTCCATAAATTGTTTCTTGTGTTCTTGACTCGAAAGCTAGACCATGTGGCCAAAACTGCCAGTTTTGCTGCTTGATAGGGCTGAAACTTGGCTGTCTCTTTGAAGAAGATTGGCATCAGCTTTCTGTTGTTGATTGTTTCTTTCACTTCTTAAGCTTTCCTATAATTCACTTTCACAGTGTGGAAGCTTAGCTTGGGTGGGTTCTTTTCTTGAGGTTTCTGCTTACCTCACTCCACTTAACATCAGGCACTTCAAAAAAATTGTCTCCTTGTGCACAAGACTTACATTACATTTCTCTGGTCCTTCTTTTCTCCTCAAACTGTACATTTCTTTTTTTAATTTCTGTTTCTTTAACTTGCTTCTTTTCATTTGTAGATTTGTGTGAGTTTCCACGAAAAACCACATGACACATTCAATACTAGGCTATCTAGATATGTCCTCTCCTAAGACCATTAGTCCAACAGTTTATTTAGCCTCAGCCAGGTTTTTATAACAAGGGCAGAAAGTAGTTACACTTTTTGCCAAAATGTCATAGGAATCTTCTCTAGACCACTTAATAATATCCTGGGGGAGGGGCATGGGAGAAAATGAGGGAAGGAGAGTGGAATTGGGAGGGGGTGTGGGGGAAATACAGCTAGGATACAAAGTGAATAAACAGTAATTACTAAAAAATAAATTTAAAAAAATTAAAGAAATCAGAAAAAAAGAAAGAGAAACCATGACCAAGACCATTCTTATATAAGAAAGCATTTAGTTGAGAATCAGTGGCTTGCTAATGGTTTTATGGCTTTTTACATTATCATCATACAAAGGAGCATGGAGTTTGGTCAGTAGGTAAGAGCTACATCCTAATTCTTCGGCAGAGATGGGTAGACTGGGCTTTTGAAACCTCAAATCCCACCACTTCTTCCAAAAAGCCTCCTAACCCTTCTAACCTTATCAAACAATTCCACTTCCTGGTGACTAAGAATTCAAATGTATCAGCCTATAAGGACATTTTTATTCAAACCACCATGGATGTTGACCCATATTTACAGCTACAGTTTTAAAAAATAAGAGAAATGTGCTCAATGTTTCTATAAACACAATTAGTTCCTCTTGGGTTCTATTATGAGATTTAACTATTATGAGATTTAACTATTATGAGATTTAATTTTCATCTTAAATATTTGGCCCAATTTTATTTCACTATTAAATTTTTGTCATTTTGTTTTTATTGTTGTACTTGTATTTCATGGAAGGAGCAAAGTCAAGGAACTGCTTCAGGATTTAAATAACATTTTCCGAGCAGGCCAAATTTAGCAAAAAAAGAAGGCAGAAAAGCCCCAAATTGTTTCGTCCTATTTCTTTGTTCTACAGTATGCACACTGTGCTAGGATTATATTTTTTTGGGGGGAAAGTGGGCCATGTGCTTTTCAAATGTGTGTTTAACATTTAAAATAATAATGCCAACTCATTTTGTAATTCACACCCCAGTGTCTCTTCTTTATGGGTTGTGACCTGCTGGCCTGAGGAAGGACTTGAGTGCCAGCCAGTGAATGGGGTAAGTGGGCTGCTGCCTTTTGTCTGCTTGTGGAATGAATGTCCTTTAAGCTCAGTAATTCATCAGCACTCTTTATTTTAACACTCTCAAGGGGCTGTGGCATTTAAGTCACCTTTTGTTTTAATCTGACATTTACCTCACACCAAAATTAATGAACACTCTGGGATGGTTGAACAAATGCAAGAATCCCTTGGAAGCTAGAAGCTGTAGAGCCGGAGCATGGTCATATTATTTTTGGCACAATAGGTCTAAATTAAGACACCTACATTCAACCAAATATGTGGCAACTTGCCAAAGGATACTGTGGCTACTTGCTTAGTAAAGGAACCTCTGCCTTTTCACATTCTGGTGTTTGGATAAGATGGAAGTCAGGAGGAGAAGATAGAAGGAGCAAGGGATTGGGAGGAGACAAGGGAGAGGGCCACAGCCATGACAGAAATTGAATAAATTGTAATAAATGATAATAATAAAAAAGGAAAAAATAAAATAAAATAAAACTTCCTTAACACTAAAAAAAAAAAAAAAAAATGTCAGGGCCTGAAACACACTGTCTCAATATCAATCTTTCATTCCTCAAATTCTTAGAACATACAACAAATGAAAGGCAGTATTAGAACAAGAAATATAATGATTGAAATAGCTGGTTTATTAAAAAGTCATTGAGTCAAAGATAATCATTAGTAGAAATACAGTTTCTTTCAAAGTGACTTACTGTCTGTGAAAACATGGAAAGACAGCCAAGATAGGTAACTGTTGGCAAATCAAAGAAACAATTCCATCCAAGTCCAGCCTAGTGAATCAGTATGTATGCTGGGGTAACTTACAGAGCTATAGGTTGCATACAGGAGCATGGATGACTCGTTGGCAGCTGCTTCACTGGAAGACTCCATATCAGTGTGAGCAGCTGTGGCACTTGCATCCCTGGAGCTTCCGGGACAACTTGAGGGTAGGTTGATAGGTCTGATTATCTTACCCTAGGCTTTTAAGAGCTTCCTGAAGCTGTGGCTTTTCTCCACCCTCTAGGTTGTATTTTCCTCTTTCCTTCTGAGATTATAAGCCTTGCTCCTCCCTCCAGCAGGCAAGGTTGAGAAACAAATCAAAGTGCCTGTTCTCACTGCTAACCCTAGTATTCAATGCCTTGCTTTGCATTGTACCCTGCTAGCCTTCTACAGATTCTATCATATAAAATTTCATTTTAGGCTTGTACAGGGCCATTGAGACTCAATAAACCAGTCTTAGTCACTTATGCTTTAACGCAAAGGAGGAAATGATTGATTTTGTTTATGATTTTAGACTGTGCAGTCTGTTAGTTACCACTTTTATCACTAGTTGACTGGGTCCCTCATTACTATGAATCTCTAATGAGGCATAAAATCAAGATGGTAGCCTTATGACTGGGGACTCTACTCAGTTCATGATGGCCAAGAAGCAAGGAGGGAGAAAATGGCAGTGAATAAACACTCCAGCACTGTTTCTTTGGGGGTCCATGATTCTTAGTATCAATTGTCCCTGGCTGGTTCTGAAGCCACCTAGGAGACTAGTCTCTGGGAATGTCTGTAAAGATGTGTCTGGACTGAGCTAAATGAGGTTGAAATGCCCAATGTGAATGTTAATGGTATCATTCTCTAGGCAGAGATTCAAGACTACATAATGAAGAAAGCTGAGTACCCAACTTCATCTCTCTACTTTCTATGGACCTTGGATACACTGTGATCAGCTACTTCCTGGTCCTTCCATCTTGCTTTCTCTGCATGATTGTGTACCATCAAATACCAAGCTAAAAATATGCACTGTACCCTGTCGTTATTTTGGCAAGCATTTGATTCAAACAATGAGAAAAGTAATGAATACAGTGATCAACCATTCACTAGCTGAGCTTCTGTTGGATGTCCTAGCACCAGACCTAGCACCAGACTAGGACCACTGCCAGGTCCTAGGACTTCAAAAATCAGTGCAGTTTATTATTTATTTATTTATTTATTTATCTACTGAGGAACTGCATCACAGTTCAGTTCCATCATTTTTCACTGCATTCTCTCACTGGAAAAGGAGTGCAGCAACTATTAGTAGTATCTTTGTAAAGGCCTTAATTCTGTCTATGAGACTTAGTCCCCAATGACCTCCATTCCTCTCAAAGCCCCAACCTCTCTGCCTTATCTTCTAGGGTGGGTGGGTGTGATTGCAACATAGAAATTTTAGATAAGCACAAATAGTTGGACAATGGCAAGATATATTCCATTTTAGAATGAGAGAAACTAAAGATTACTGACTTTGGCGTCATGGTGAGAATATTCCAAGGACCTCTTTGATACACTGAAATCAAATAAAGGACTTGGTAAATAGAGTATTTTCTCCCAAATCTATTATTTGCTGACTGGATAAAAGGCTACTTATATAGTATAGCATTAATATACCCAGATATGTACCTTGGAGTGGGTTCTCATGCTTGCAAGTCAAGCACTTTACAAGCTGATCTTCCTTCGCGGCCCTGTACAAGTGGACCTTCCCAGTTGCTGCATATAGCTAAGACACTTTTCCATATGTGCTTCTTTGCTCAACCTAATAGAAAGGCACTTTGGTCTTTCAATTTCCTTAGTCTTCCTTTTGTTTTATACCTTTCATATTACCTTAAACACAGGTTTTGTACCTGGTAATCCATTCCATGTGAATTTAACTCCTAGATCCAGCTGTAAGTCATGGCAGACTGGAAGGAAAAGTATTTTCCTCTATGGCAATGAGTATGAAAAAATTTGTGATCCATCTGGTTGGTAACAAAATTGCTCAGTGGAGTGCCGAGTTGCAGAGTTATCATTGCAGTGAACCAGGGGCATGACTAGCTTAGTAATTAAAACAGGTGTCTAGGCTTTATTCTTCACAGAATCAAACTTAACACTCATCTCTCACGGGTCAGTTAGAAGCAATGGCATCTTCAAACATACCTACTGAAGGACACAAGTCTTGAATGAAAGTTTTTTTTTTTTTTTCTTCCTCACAGGAGGCAGTTTAAATGCACTTTTAATAAAACAATAATATGTGGATGGGCATGTAGCTCAATTGGGATAATGGTTGTTTAGCACACATGCAACTCTGGGTCCTATCCCCAGTACAAACATAAAACCAGCATTGCTTATATAACCACAGAAGTCTGCAAATAGAGGCAGGAATTAGAATTCAAGATGTCAATGTCATCCTCAGCAAATTTTGAGGTTCACACTCCCTTGGCTATGTGAGACCAGGCCCACTAACTAGTTTATTGATGATTTTATGTATTTCTTTGTGTGTTCATGTGTGTATGTTCAGCTGCACATGGATGGAGAGGTATATGGACATTTTTTTTTCCCTTAGGCAGGATCTACTTTATTTTTTGAGATGAGGCCGCTTGCCTATTAGGTTAGGTTAGTTGGAGTGAGCATCGAGCTTCTTGATGCTTGTCTCCCCCTTTGCTCAATCAGGGATTGCAAGCAGGCACTGCCACACCAGCCTTTTTCACACAGGTTCTGGGGTCTGATCTCACATCTTCATTCTTGAAAGTATAGCACTTTCCCAAGGGACCTATCTCCTCAGAACAATTGTTGATTTAAAGCCAACAATCCAGAAAAGTTGTTCTCAAATTTTCCTGATGCTACAAGCCTTTAATACAGTTCCTCATGTTGTGGTGACTCTAAATCATAGTATTATTTTTATTGCTACTCCCTAACTGTAACTTTGCCATTGTTATGAATTGTAATTATGTTTCCAACGGTCTCTGGTGACCCCTATGAAAGGGCCATTTGACCCTCAAAAAGCTTGTGAGCCACAGCTTGAGAGCCAGAGATTTGTACAGCCACCCCTGATTGTCTCTCATTTTGCAGTGTATGTATGAGCTGGCCTTTTCTACACAAAGGCCAACTGCCATTCTTTCCTTCTCTAGGAAGTGACAGAAGCTTAATTTATAATTCAGAATACAAGGCACATTCATAGCTGTGAGGAAGAGTGGAATATTTTACAATGGGATTTTAAAACCTATTTTGCCTTTCTTTAACTATACCTTATTAGGGTACAGAAAATGGAGCCTCCTGTGATCAAAAAGAAAGGGGACACATGGATACATGCAGAAATGCATCCTCTGAGCTGACAGACTCACAAACAGAAGGTAAACATTGATGACAGTCAGGCAAGAATGTTGACTATGCATAGGTAACTCTGAGAGATTTGCTTAGTCCTCCTACCGAATCCCGGGTAGAGCATCACTACAGACCCAGTGCTGTAGCATCCATTTTATGAACTACATCAGGATTCTAAATCTGAACAAAAAAACCCTAAGATTCCTGTGTTTGTAATCAGCAAGTTTTCAACAGGTTTATAGTTAGGAAGTATGTCTTAAATGCACACTCATTTATTTATGTTGGGATATTTATGCTTTTAAATATTGGTAAACTCTAACAAGAATAAGAACAGTAAAACAGTGAATCCTTTCTGACTCAGCAACAAGGATCAAAGCAAATGTCCTAATATTACCATATGTGCTTTATCTCCTCCTATTTTAATACAAAGCTTTTAAACATGAAAATATTTTTATAAACTGTAGTATCCCAGGAACTGGAGTTACAAATGATTGTGACCCTCCATGTGTGTGCTGGCAGTTGAATCCAGAACCTCTGTGAGAACAGATAGTGCTTTCCAGAACCTGTATAACGTTTCTTTAAATATCACTGTATTCATGAGATGTACCTTTGGTCAGAGCTCTGGAGATCACAATAAAGGTTTGAATTGCAGGGAATGTGGAGCAATTGCCTTCAATGTAAGAGTATGATAAATAATAAAACTGAGGACAAAATATTCTTAATAAAGTCACACACGCACTGCTAGGGATTTGTTTCCAGGAAACCATGCATAAAGTGACACAAACTGTATGTACAAAACTTTTTGTAAGAATCAATTTTAAGGAGAGAGATACCACGAGGGTAGACAAGCAAAAATATTATTACATAAATATATTAGCACACAATAATTTATTAAAATATTGAATATCAAAATGTACTACATGTCAATAGAATATATGGTTGGATCTGTAACATAACATAAAACATGTAGAAATCTACGTAAAAGGAAAAAATATATATAAAAGTCATCATGTTAGTATTGTGGGATTGAAAATGCAGTAAGTACCTGTGTGGCGTGCTCATTTCTCATGGTTCACTTCTGATCACAGATAGAAATGTGATTATCAGCCATAAACTCAGGACCCTTGCATAGATGTTCTGACTATATATTAGCTGTATGAAGATGATTTTTGTTGAACACTTTATGTCATGAGCTCCTTGCCATTCTAGTAAATGTTTCCTTTCAGTTCATTCAAGTGTTCCACATCATATGTTATTACTATTTTTATAGTATTAAACATTTTATTCACTTTACATCCTTGCTATAGCCCCATCCCTCCTCCCCTCTCAGACCCAGCCTCGGTCCCTTCTCCCTCTCCCCTTTCCCTCAGAAAAAGGGAGCTATCCCTCCCATCCACCTGAGCTCATCAAGTTGCATTAGGACTGAGACTATCCTCTTCACCTGTGGCCTGGCAAAGTAGTCCGTCCAGGGGGAAATAATCTAAAAGCTGGCAAGTAAGTCTGTGTCCAATGCAGTCCCCACTTTCCTTACTAGAGGAGCCATATGAAGACTAAGCTGCCTATCTGCTATACCCTTGGCCTAGGTCCAATTTGTACATGGTCTTGGTTGATGCTTCAGTCTCAGCAAGCCCTTCTGGACCCTGGTTATTTGGCTCTGTTGGTCTTCTTGTGAAGCTCCAGTCACCTCCACGTCCTTTTCTCCTTCTTCCCACTTTCCCACACGACTCCCTACACATTGCTCAATGAGAAGCACTTAAAGAAATGCTCGACTTCTCAGTCATCTGGAAAATGTAAATAGAAATGACTCTGAGATTCCATCTCACACCAGTCAGAATAGCTAAGAAAGATCAAAATCTTAAGGGACAGTACATGGTGGCAAGGATGTGGAGAAAAGGCAACACTACCCCACTGGTGATAGGATAGGAGTGTAAATTGTACAACCACTTTGCAAATCAATCTGGCGCTTTGTCAGAAAAGTAGGAGTAACTTTACCTCAAGAAGCAGATATACCTCTTCTGGGTATTTAACTAAAAGACCAAAAGATGCTCTACCATACAATAAGGATACTTGCTGAACTATGTTCATAGCAGCTTTATTTGTAATAGCCAGAATCTGGAAACAACCTAGATGTCCCTCAGCTGAATAATGAATAAAGAAACTGGCACATTTACACAATGGACTGTTATTATTATTTTAAAGCATTGGACGTGTGTGTAGATGTATGGTATTTGGGTGTGGAGGTACATGTATTCCAAGGTATCTGAGCGTAGGTCCAGGTACAACCTCAGATGTCAACCTTACTGTCCACCTTGTTTTGAGGCAGAGGCCTCTCTTGTTTCCTGCTGTGAATATTAGGCTAACTGACCTTCTATATGCTTCCCAGGAACACTGGGATTGCAGACATATACAACAGCTTTTCGTGGTTTCTGGGCATCCATAGTTATGTGCTCATTCCTTTGTGGTGAGTGTTTTATGCCCTGGGTTGTCTCTGCCACCAGCATGTTTCCTGTTATTTAAAGGCTAGGATACTGACTCTATCTCCACTGCAGTAGTAATGAGCACAGGAGCTGGCAGAGCAAAACCTTCACCACTTCAAGCTGATTCCCGAGGGCGACCTTCAGTAGACAGTTTATCTCATCTAAACCACTTTCATTCTAACTATAAAGAAACTGATGACTCAGATGTCAATTGATGTGTACAGCATGACTAAAAAATCCTGGACCAAGATTAAAGCAAGGTCTCAGCTATGAGAAAACGTTGCTAAAATTCTGTCTCAAAAGTACCCCTATCTTATAAAACATATACATTTACATCAGTTGCCATATAATAAGCCCATAATATATATATTCAATATATATATAATACTTATATATAGTCATATGTACTATATGTAATTATATATGTATTCATTATGAATAATGAATATAGCTATCTTCAGATTGCATACACTATGAAATCAGTGTATCATGAATAGAAATGTTATTAATACATTTGGTTTGCCAAGCATCATAGCCCCACAACAAAGTGCACTGTACAATGCTGTCCTCCTGGGATTGCTAGACCAGTAAGTGTAGCTGTTGTTACCCCTGCATGGAAAGATGAAATATAGTTATAACTACACAGAGTCAGGTAGGTACAAGAAGGATAAAATTCAAGTTTTGGAGATGAATCAGTGCATAAACTACCTTTCACATATAAGAACTAGAGTTTGGTTATCCAGAATAGTTGCTGGGCCCTTCCACATTACTTATTAAGCAAGACAATTTACCATAGACATATCCACAGGCTAATCCCATGTTCTAGGAAAAAGCAGCATGTTCAGGCCTGTCATGTCACAGAAATAACATACTTCCAGGTACCAACTTCTTTCTTGGTCATTTCCATTGTTGTGAAGAGACACCAAGACCAAGGCAACCCTTATAAAAGAAAAATATAATTGGCGGCTTCTGTATAGTTTCAGAGATTCAAGTTTGTTATCACCATGACATGGAACATAGGAGGCAGGCAGGTGCAGAGATGCCTAGTGATCTGTAAACAATGAGCAGAGGTGAAGGGCAGAGAAAGGGCCTTTCAAACCTCAAATCCAATAACATTAACACAATTTCTTCAATAAGGCCACACCTTCTAATCATTCTAATACCACCAAAATATTCTACTCTCTGATGACTGAACATTCAAATATATGAGCCTGTTCATTCAAACCACCACAGGTCATATCAGTGTTTTGCTTTTTCATAAACTATCTGAGTTTACTAAAGTCTTATTCATATCTCCCCTAAAATAGTGTCATATAATGTACAATATTGGTTCAAATTCTACAGAGTCAACCAATAATTTTTTGAATGGATGAGAGGCCCACTTCACAGGAAGAATTTATGGGTGTTACTGTAAACTTGGGCACAGCCTGGTGAAGGAAACTATTATTAAGTCCTGAGAGAGAATGTAAACAGCAAAATTTTCTGAAACAGACTTTTTAATTAGTGCTAATGTTGATGATATTCATTCATATTATCATTTTCAGTTTCTTCTTCATAAAATATGTATTCATGTCATTCATGTATGTTGTTTTTTTTTTTTTTTTTTTTTCAGTGCAGTTTATTCAGAAACCTTGAACAATCCTCGGACCCTGGGGAAAGCCAGCCCACAGCTGAAATAGCCTCTGGGTAGCCAACCCAGGCATGCCACGTGCCATGCAGATAGGTCCACATACATGGAAGCAAGCCAGATCCTCAGCCTTAGCCAAATGTGGAATTGTTCCTGACAGAGAGCACTCACCATCGGGAAGGTGGAAGGCGGAAACCAGCTCCATCTTTAAGGCATAGCATTCTGCAGCTCTCTACAGTTCACCCTTTGTGTTTTAGACGCATCAGGAAAGAGTAGAGGTCTGATCTCTGATATTAGAAATAAATTGGGACTTTGTACCGATGTTCATTTAGGTGTCATCCACCCAAAGAGCATCAGACCCGTCAGATACCTTTTTCTCAGAGGCGGGACCTGGGGCATCAACCCGCATGCAATCAGACATGCTCTTCTCTGGGTCGAAAGCTGCTGGCCCTGAGTGCAGTGCTTAGCCTCACATCCTGATTCATGTATGTTTTTAGTGAGAACATTTTTGTTGGTTACTATAAGACATTTATATGACAGTATAGTATCACTTCTCAAATTTTTAGCTTTTATTTAAAGAATGGAAGCATTTATTTAGACATTTATTCCTTTGTGTGTGTGTGCACATGCATGATAATCTCCTTAGATGCCGAAAAATCATTTAATAAAACCCAACACCCTTTCATGTTTAAAGTCTTGGAAAGACCAGAGATAAAAGGCACATACCCAAACATAGTAAAGGCAACATGCAACAAGCCTATAGCCAACATCAAAATAAATAAAAAAAAATTTTAATCAATTCCAATAAAATTAGAAACAAGGCAAGTCTGCCCACTCTCTCCATATCTCTTCAACATAGTATTTTTGACCTCAAAATTTTGTGACCTCAAAAATTCTACCAGGGAATGATTACAGCTGATAAACCCCTTTAGCAAAGAGGGAGGATACAAATTTAACGCAAAAAAAAAAAAAAAAATCAGTAGTCCTCCTGTATACAAAAGACAAATTGGCTCAGAAAGAAATTAAGGAAACAACATCTTTCATAATGGCCACAAAACCATAAAGTATCTTGGGGTAACACTAACCAAGCAAGTGAAAGACTTGTATATAAAAACATTCAAATTTCTGAAGAAAGAAAATGGAGAAAATATCAGAAGACAGAAAGATATCCCATGCTCATGTCTTGGTAGGATTAATATAGTATAAATGGCCAACCTACCAAAAGCAGGATAAAATGCACTTATTATAAAATTACAATCACACAATTCTTTTCAGACCTTAAAAGAACAATTCTCAACTTCATATGGAAAAAAAACAGAAAAAGCCATAATAGCTAAAACAATCCTGTACAATAAAAAGATCTAGAAATATCTCCATTTCTGATCTCAAGCTATACTATAGAGCAACAGTAATAAAAACTGCATGGTACTGGCATAGAAACAGACTGGTGGATCAATGGAATCCAATCAAACGCCCAGAAATAAAAGCACACACCTACTAACACCTTATGTTTGACAAAGATGCCAAAACCATTCACAGGAAAAAAGACAGCATCTTCAACAAATCTGGTCTCACTGGATGTTTACATGTAGAAAATTGCAGATAGACCCATATCTATCAACCTGCATAAAATTAAAGTCCAAGTAGCTCAAAGACCTCAGTGTAAAACCAAACACACTAAATCTGTTGGGAAAAAAACATGGTAAGAGCCTAGAACTCATTGGCACAGGAAACAACTTCCTGGACAGAACACCAACAGCTCAGGTTCTACGATCAAAAATTAATAAATGGGACCGTATGAAACTGAAAATCTTTTGTAAAGCAAAGGACACTGTCATCAGAACAAAATGACAGCCTACAGACTGGGAAAAGTTCTTCACCAACCCCACATCAGATAGAGGACTAATATCCAGAATATATAAGGAACTCAAGAAATTAGATACAAAAAAAAAATAATAATAATCCAATTAAAAATGGGGAACAGAGCTAAGCAGAGAATTCTCAACATAGGAATATCAAATGGCAGAGAAATACTTAAAGAAATGCTCAACATCCTTATTCATCAGAGAAATGCAAATCAAAACAACTCTGAGATTCTATCTTACACTGATCAGAATGGCTAAGATAAAATACTAAAGTGACGACACATGCTGAAGAGGATGTGAAGAAATAGAAAACCCTCCTCCATTGCTGATGGGAGTGCAAACTTGTACAATCACTTTGGAAATCAATCTGGTGCTTTCTCAGAAAATCAGGAATTACACTACCTCAAGACCCAACTATACCACTCCTGGCATATACCCAAAAGATGCTCCACCATTAAACAAGGACATTTGCTCAACTATGTTCACAAAAGCTTTATTTGTAATAGGCAGAATCTGGAAAACAAATAGATGTCTCTCAACCTAGGAATGGATGTGGAAATAGTGGCACATTTACACAATGGACTACTGCTCAGCTATTGAAAGCAAGGAAATCATGAAATTTACAGGCAAATGGATGGAAATGGAAAAAATCATCCTGAGTGAGGTAACCTAGAAATGGAAAGTCATGCATGGTATACATTCATAAGCTTATATTTGCCATATAATATTAGATAGGCATACCAAAATCTGCAGATCTAAAGAAGCTAAACAAGGAGGCCCCTAGCTAAGATATTTAAATCTCATTCAGAGTGGCAAACAGGATAGACACCAGATGCAGTGAAAGAAAGGGAACATGATGGGAGCCTACCACAAAGGGCCTCTGAAAGAGTCTACCAAGCAGAGTATTGAGGCAGAGGTTCCTCTAAAAGGCTCCATCCATTTGGGGATCTAAGCATATGCTGAGATTCACAGCCAAACTTTGGGCAGAGTGCAGGGAATCTTATGGAAGAAGGAGGGATGGATAAAAGGACACAGAATGTACAGGAGACCCACAAGGAGACCAAGGAAGCTAAAAAATCTGAGCCCAGGGGTGCTGCAGAGAATGATGCACCAACCAAGGACCATGCATGGAGAGGACCTAGATCCTCTGCTCAGATGTAGCCCAGAGGCAGCTCAGCCTCCGCGTAGGTTCCTGAGTAAGGGCAGCAGGGGCTACCGCTGTCATGAACTGGGTTGCCTGCTCTTTGATCACTTGCCCCTGGAAATGTGAACTTACCAGGCCTCAGAGGAAGAATATCCCTGCAGTCCTGATGAGACTTGATAAGCTATGGGCAGATGACAGAGGAGGAGAACTCCCCCTTTCAGTGGTCTAGGGGAAGGGGATAGGGGAAGAGGGGTGGAAGCTGGGAATGGGAGGAACTGAGGGAGGCTAAAGGAAGGAGAAGGGGAGAAATGATGTAAGTACATTTTAATTAAATAAAAAATTAATTTTAAAACATTAGCTCTTCTTTTCCTTCTGGGGCGGGGGGTAGAGGGGCGGCGCGACTCACATATGCACATGTTCCCACCAGCAGTCTTCACAGAGTCAAAAAAGAGTAATGAACTTGCTTGTGCCAGAAATCCATTTAAGTACCTATGTGTGAAATCAGCACACACACACACACACACACACACACACACACACACACACACTTCATAGCCATCAAGGCATCAACTTCTTGATTAACAGCAAGAAGATGTGCAGAACTTCAGAATCCTAGCATGGAAGGTGGAATAAGAAAGGCTAGGTTCTGAGCCTGCTGATTAGCCTGCATATCAGTGGCTTGTCTGGAACTGGGCCCATGCACGGGGAGAGTTCAGCACTATCTGCTTGGCTGGACTGAGAGGTCCAGTGGTTCCCACTATTTCCTTTAATTATGAACACACAAGTTCCAAACATGAATATATAATTCATTTAATATGAGTAACATTTTCTGAACACTCACTTTAAACAAAACAATTTTTCTAGTATGATCACATAGTGTTTTCATTTCCTATGACCAGGTTATAGGGGAAATTTAAATGTTTCTAGACATTGCCTAGTGATATACCTGTAATATCCAGTTAAATACGTTATGAAACAAAGGCTGATAATATAGCTGACCTTTGCAGACACCACATCTTTCTTAACAAAAAAGGAGAAGTCCCTGTTGGCCTCCTGAATCCAAGAAAGTACCCGAATGTCCAGCATTAATGTCTAACTTTCAGGTTGCTGCTGTCCTCATATGTAGCTTTTCCAATCACTGTACACTCTCCCACGGGAAAAAAAAAGGATTTCTCCTTCCTGTGTGCATTTCTGCAGAACTCTGCCAATGGGAGTCCTTTTACAGTGGAAACTCAGGTCCTGGAGGACATCAAACAGCTTCTTTGAAATGTGCATTTTCATTTGACAAATCAGGTGCTTTCCAAAAGGCTGGGAGTAAAAGGTTATTCTTTGAAGTACTAAGTAACTGACCTTTACTTTTTGTTCTAAATTATCACTAAGCCAGGCATATAGAAATCACTCATTGTGCACCTATCAGAAAGCCTATAATACACCTTTGCCTAATGTCAAATCAGCAGGTAGCTGTAGGAGAAAGCCAGTTCTACTGGTCTTTTCTAAAACCCTCCTTTATTTGAAGTGTTTAGGCCTCTACCTACCTTCCACCAACCCCCAAACTTAAGTAAGAGAGAGAAAAGGTTAGTGGGTAGAGGGGACCAAGACCCCTTTACTTCTTCTGCTATTTAGCATCAATGGGTCCTTTTAGGGCTCTATACCAACCCTCCTTCAAACAATAATGCAGCCAGCAGTCTCCTCCATGTACATATCCTTGTTTTCCAAGTTCTACAAATGAAACACATCCATTTGCAAGATTTCATTTCTCTTGGTAGTCCTAGAATTATTTCCGGCAGGTAATGCAGTTTGGTTACACAAAGAACACATAGGACTAACCCCACCCCTTGTCATGTTGCCAAGTGATAGAAAGATTTTTCTTTAAACCCTAACTGTTAACATGATGTTTTCCATGAAATTTTGAGTCTTCTAATATATTTCTTATTAGTAATTGGTCAATTTCTTCATTTCCTCATGGATCCGGCAAAACCGAATATGAGACTAAATATGAGTAATGTAGAATAGATAGTTTCTACTTCTGAAAGCATGTTGCAATTGCATAAATAACAAAGGTAATTCTGAGTTATCAGAAAAATCTAATAATACCATAAAATTGCATGCAATTCTGATTTCTGAACTGAAGAATGTAGGTTTTTCATCACATTGCTTATTTTGTCTGATTAATAATTTGCCATATCCACACTGTTTGCATCAGTATAGAATGTTAGTGCCTCTGGAATTGGTGATCTCTTCAATACATAGAAGAATCAAATTAGTTTTTTTTAATATGTATATATTATATATACAAACTGTTTACGTTTTCTTTTAGGATATTTGTTATTAATTTCTCCCAAACACTTATAAGCTCTTTGCCAATCTTCATTTGTTACCCACATAATCTCATAATCAGTAAGAGGCACTACAATTTCAGTTGGATCTGTTCTTCACAATTGACATAGTCTTATTCTACCTTTACAATTAATATAGAAATATTTTCTATGAACATCTTTGATTTTTTACTTCTTTTATGTTCTAAAAAATCAGTTCCATAATATTATCTTCTCTTTGCATAATGAGCCCAACAGGAGAATGAGTTGAAGACAAAATGACCAAAATACAAACAAGTTTAGGATCAATTTAATCCACATATATTTCTCTTTGTTCTATCAAATTTAACTATTTTTCTGCTTCAGATATTAGACATTTGGGCCGTTTAAATCTGAATCTTCATGTAATGTTTGAAACAAATTACTCAACTCATAAGTACTTAATCTACTTGTAGGCTGCTAGTTAATATCTTCCACTAATTTTTGAAAATCATTAAGAGCTTGCAATTGATCCCTACAGAGCTGTACCTTTTGTGGTTGAAATTTGTTGACTTATTTTGTAACCAAGATAGCTAATAGAATCTCAGCTCTCTATATTTTTTTTTTTTCTGGAGCAGTCAGTCTGTGACCACTGTCATGGCAGAATTCTTTGTGGTTCCTTAAACATTTTCTTTAAAGTATCTTCATCAGAATCAGCCAAGAAAATATCATCTGTGAGGTGATAAAAAACAGATTGAAGAAATGGCCTACAAAACATTTCTAGAGGTTGTTGCATGAAATATTGGCATAAACTTGGAGTATTTAACATTTCCCGTGGAAGTGCCTTCCAATGGCATCTCTTCATTGGACTGTCTAACTTCCCAGAGTCAGGAAGGGCTCAGGATCCAGTGAAGGAGGCAGAAAAAATACCTCTTCCTGGAGAAGAAGCTGAAGACAGACCGAGAAGCCTCAAACATTTGAATTGGTAAAGTCTGAAAGGGAAGCTGGATCTAAGCATAAGAAAGTAAAGTCCTTAGGAAAAATTTTGAGATTAAAAATAGATAATATTTTATGTTGAAAATGGAGGAAGACACATGACACAATGCTTCTGGGTATCATTTGAGTTTGTTTCTCTTAGCATACAAATAAATTTTTCACTGATGATTAGTTTTGTATGTCCTCTTTGGGAGAGATCAGGATAAGACTGACTTGGAGAAAGAAGAGACTGACAAAATAAATGCTAAATTTAAGGCCATAGAAGAGGTTGGGGGAATCTTTGAATCAAAATAGAGAACCTTCAAAGCTATTCAAACTAGTGCATGCAATAACACCAAAAGATATGGTTCCACATGAGAAAAGTCCAGAGAGGCTTGAAGATATTGCAAAATGGCAGCCCATTGAAATGCTGGAGAGAATGTCTTCAGCTATAGGCCAACTTGGTCAGACTGAATATTGTATGTGTATTGTTAAGGTTCAATTACTAGATGAAGATCTATATGCTAAAGTAGGAATGCAGATCTTGTTCAGTGTTGTCTTGGAACAAGGCCATAGAGTGGCTGGTATACTTCATTTTCCAGAATTGAAGAACTGAAATACATGTACCATGCCATAGATTAATATTCAGAATTACAGTGGGCTTTTGTCTTAAATTTTGCAGAGCATGGTCCTAAGATTACACATTTGTTAGAGATGGTGAATGTTTTGGATATGTCCTGGCAAATTGGGGCTGATGGTGCTTCAGCCTGTATATCCATTGGAATTAAAAAATCAATTTAGACATAACAGAAACCTGTAGAAAGGACTATTGAATTAGAGCAGCATGTAAACATCCTAACATCACAATGGAAAGCAGGGAATGTGTTACAGTGGGGAAGAGGTTTTGTGTATGTTCATACAGGAGAAGAGAAATTATGGGTTCCATCAAAACTAATAAGAATCGGATATGACAGAGGAAAACCACCTGAAGATCTTGGCCACACACAAGAAGAGAGAAATCAAGACAAGTAAACAGAACATAGATTGATGATCCCTTCACATGGGAACAAGTCTAAAACTGACTGAGACAAAAAAGAAAATGTTTCTAGCAAGAACTTTAACAATACTTGGCCAATAAATCCTTGGCTACAATATCCTCAAATTTTATTATGCCATTCTTTTAATTGGCATAGATAAAATTGGTTTGCCATCCGAAACATCTCATACATTTATAATTTTAGGACTTTATAATGCTTGTGAGAAATTATATGTTGCTGTTTACAATTTTCAAATTATAAATTGCTGTTTCTCATAAAAGCCTGTTTTCAAGAGAGCTTTGAGGAAAGCTACTAATCTCAATTGGTCCAGCATTTTAGACTGTTTGAAACAGGACTTCTATTAAGCCTGAAATTTCTCAACATCCAATGGCTGGGCCACAAATGCTTGCTTAATTAACCATTTTTCCCTGTTTCCTTTGAGACCCCTAACAGGATTTCTCCATGTCTAAAAAGTCAGCTAGAAAAAATTTCATGAGAACAGCATCCAATTTCCTTTAAGAGGGGCTGAGTAGGTTTTTGGTTGATTTCTGTGGCTACGAATGTTTATTGTCATTGGGAGATGGTTATAAATTATTAATGGCCTTATTGAGAGAGAAAACAAGGTTAGACTCTGGGATTTCTCTCTTTTCCTTTTTCCTTTCTCTATCTAGCTTTCTTAGATAAAGAGAAAAGGCGTTGAAAAGGAAGGGGAATACAGGGATAACTTACAGGAATAATAAGATAAAAGATAGATTATTGAATCTCCTCAACATAAGGCTTTATTTGTTGTTCTCAAATAAGGTTATTTTTTAACTATGGTGTAGGATTTTGTATATTGATTAAAAAATAAGATTTAATACATTGGTAAATATATATACTTTGGTATATATATTTGGTATATATATATATATATACATTGGTAAATATATACTTTAGTATATTGATACAAATTTAAGGTTACTTCTAGTACTTTTAAATTGCTATTACAAACTGTTTAGGGTATTAGGTAATGCAAGTTAATTACTAATTAAGCAATTCATACTCATGTCAGACATTAATCTAATTTATCATAGGAGTTTACATCCTAGGTTTAAGAGATAGAAATGATTCTGTAGATAGGTCAATTACATAAAGATGGGTAGGTCTTCAAAAACTTCAGAGACCCACAGAATATGACATTTAAAACTGTCTTTATTATTTTAAAGATTCTTTGACAATGAGACAGATCATCTCCTGGCAGCACCCCACCAACCTTAATGATGATGATGACCATCAAAGAACCTCCATATGGAGATGGCATCAAATGTCACAAATGAGCCATCTGGACAAAAAGAAAATACCCTCATTTTATGACAGAGAGAATTTTGCCTAAAATTGACAGGCTTAAATGCAGGAACAAGTCATCTGCCAAAATCTGCCAAGACAGGGTTAGCAAATCCTAAGTATTTCCTGCTTCATATATATGTCTGTCAAATATTCTGAGCCAGAAGGCTGAAGATGATGCTCCAACATTATAGTTATGAATGATTGTTCAGCCTGCAAGCTGTCTCTTTCATTTTTGTTTTGAATGCTGCTAACATGCATTTCTTAATTACTCCAGTAACTAATTTTATTCCTTCTCAAGTCTCTGGTGGGGATGAAGACCAAATAGTTATAGTTTCACAATTAAACTTAAATTTTTTAGAATTGAAGAAAATATTTTCATATAGGTAATACCAATAAGGATAAAAGTTAATATAAGTATAGAACTCTAAACTTGTCAAGATAGGATATATAATCAAATACTTTTTCCAACATTGCCAAATGAACATGGACTGGACAATGTACATCTAAATCTTACCTAATAGTTTTCATAACTGTTTCATAATCATTATTATATTAACAGAAAAGGAGACTTTTATTGGAATTAAAGGGATAAATGTTGATATATTGCTCTTGTGGAATGTGTACATTTTACCCTTGTTCATTCAAATGCTGAATTCTCTACCCAAATATCTGGTTTCAATCTGGACATTGCATTATGATGCTTATTCTAAGCATTACCTGTATCATGTATGTGTAAACATGGCACCATTTGTTCTCTATATTTTCAGTAAAACAGTCAGCCAATGCTGAGCAATGGAGATATCCTGGTCCACAGGGGAAGATGGGATATCCTGGTCCATAGGGGAAGAGAAAGAAACAAGTGGGAGGAGTCAGAGAGCAGTGATCCAGAGGAGAGGACTTGGAACCAGGAGGAGAGATGAATAAGACCTAAGATATGACTGAAAGCAAGTATAACGTGGGAAATTTGAATGGGAGAAAACTATGCGCACCCAGAGGTTTAGGATGGAGTAACTATTGTCCAGCATCATTCTCTAGGTTAATTAAATAAATCCTAGTCTTTGTGTGGTAATTAAGTATATAGCTGGTTTAGGAATAGCCACTGTTTAACTAAAAGATAAAACAATACTAATTTTTAATAATCAACAACACTTTGTTTTCCATATGAAATTGAGAATTGTTCTTTCAAGTTCTGTAAAAAAATAGTGTTGGTATTTTGATGTGAGTTGCATTGAATTTGTAGATTGCTTTTGGAAAGGATGGCCATTTTCACAATGTTAATCTTACCTATCCATGAGCATGGGAGATCTTTCCATCTTCTGATATCATCTTCAATTTCTTTCTTTTGAGACTTGAATTTTTTTTTTTCAAACAGGTATTTCACTTGTTTGGTTAGAGTCACGCCAAGGCACTTTATGTTATTAGTGGCTATTGTTAACAGTGTACTCTCCCCAATTACTTTCTCTGCCTTTTTGTCTTTTGTATGCAAGAGGGCTTCTGATTTTTTTTTTGAGTTAATTTATTATCTAGCCACTTTGTTGAAGGTGTTTATCAGCTGAAAGAGTTCTCTGGTTGAATTTTGGGGGTCACTCATGTATACTTTCACATCATCTGTAAATAGTGATACTTTGACTTCTTTCTTTCTTATTTGTATCCCCTTGATCTCCCTTAGTTGTCTTATTGCTTTAGCTAAGACTTCAAGTACTATGTTGAAGACATGGAGAGAATGGGCAGCCTTGCCTTGTCCCTGATTTCAGTGGGATTGATTTAAGTTTCTCTCCGTTGAGTTTGATGTTGGTTATAGGTTTGCTGTATATTGTCTTTACTGTGTTTAGGTATGGATTTGTATTCCTGATCACTCCAAGACTTTAAACATGAATGGGTGTTGGATTTTGTCAAATGCTTTTTCAGCATCTAAGGAGATGATTCTGTGGTTTTTCTTTTTCAGTTTGTTTATATGGTGGATTACATTGATGGATTTCTATATATTGAACCACCCCTTCTTGCCTTGGAGGAAGCCTACTTGATCATGGTGGATGATTTCTTCTTTGTGTTCTTGGATTCAGTTTGCAGGTATTTTTATTGAGTATTTTTTCATCAATTTTTATAAGAGTGATACTTCTGAAGTTCTCTTTCTTGTGGGTCTTTGTGTGGTTTAGGTATCAAGGGAACTGTGCCTTCATAGAATGAGTTTGGTAATGTTCCTTCTGTTTCTATGTTGTGGAATAGTTTGAAGAGTATTGCTGTTAGGTCTGGTAGAATTCTGCACTGAAACCAGCAGGACCTGGGCTTTTTTTTTAAATTTATTTTTTTGGAAATGAGACTTTTGATGACTGCTTCTATTTTCTTGGGGGATGTAGGTTTATTTAGTCTATTTACCTGATCTTGATTTAATTTGGGTATAAGGAATCTGTGAAGAAAATTATGTAGATTTTCAAATTTTGTGGCATACAGGCTTTTGTAGTAAGACCTAATGATTGTTTGGATTTCCCCACTGTCTGTTGTTATGTTCCCCTTTTTGTTTCTGATTTTGCTAATTTGGATAGTTTCTCTCTGACTTTTAGTTAGTTTGGCTAAGGATTTGTCTACCTTGTTGATTTTCTCAAAGAAATAGCTCTTGGTCTCATTGATTCTTTGAATTGTTTTATTTGTCTAATTTATTGATTTCAGCCTTGAGTTTGATTATATTTCCAACCATCTACTCCTCTTGGATGTGTCTGCTTCTCCAACCACTTCTAGAGCTTTTGAGTATGGCATTAAGTTGCTTGTATGAGATGTCTCAAACTTCTTTCTGGAGGCAATTAATGCTTTGAACTTTCCTCTTAGCACTGTTTTCCTTGTGTCCCACAAGTTTGAGTAAGTTGTGCCTTCATTTTCATTGAATTTTAAGATGTCTGTAATTTCATTTTTTTTTTTTAATTTCTTCCCTGACCAAGCTCTCGTTGGGTAAAGAGTTGTTTAGTTTACATGTGTATGTACACTTTTTGTTTTATCTGTTATTGTTTATGTCTAGTTTTAGGCCATTGTGGTCTGATAGAATACAAGGGATCATTTAGATCTTGTATCTGTTGAGGCTTGCTTTGTGCCTGACTATATGGTCAATTTTTGACAAGGTTCTGTGGGGTTCTGAAAAGAAGGTATACTCTTTTGTGTTTGGATGAAAAGTTCTGTAGACATCTATTAGGTCCATTTGATTTGGGACCTCTGTAAGTGTCATTTAGTTTCTGTCTAGATGATCTATCCATTGGTGAGAGTGCAGTGTTGAAGTCTCTTATTATTAAGGTTTGGGACCTATGTGTGACTTAAGCTTTAATAATGTTTAATTTACAAATCAGGTGCTCTTGTATTTGGGACATAGATGTTCAGGATTGTGATGTTCTCCTGGTGGATTTTTCCTTTGATGAGAATGAAGTCACCCTCCTCTTCTTTTTTTTATCAATTTTGGTTTAAAGTTTATTTTATTATATATTAGGAAAAGTACCTCAGCTTGTTTTCTGGGTCTGTTTGCTTGAAAAACATTTTCCAACCCTTTACTCCAGGGTAGTGTTTATCTTTGCTGAAGAGGTGTTTCTTAGATGCAGCAGAATGTTGGATCCTTGGATCCTGTTTCTGTAATCATTCTGTTAGTCTGTGTATTTTTATTGGAAAGTTGAGTCCATTGATGTTGATAGATAACCAATGAATGATAGTTCCTTTTATTGTGGACTTGGTGGCGATACTGTGTTTCTGTGCTTGTTCTCTTTTAATTCTTTGCTTTGAAGTTATCTATATACTCTGTTTTCGGTGTAGTTGATTTTGTTGGATTGGTGTTTCCCTTCTAGTATCTTCTGTAGGGATGAGTTTAATGTGTAGATCTTGTTTAAATTTAGTTTTGTCTTGGAATATTTTGTTTTTCCATCTATGTTGATTGAAAGCTTTATTGGGAATAGTAGTCTGGGTTGTCATCTGTGGCCCCTTAAAATCTGCATGACATCTTCCCAAGCCCTTCTGGCTTTCATAGTTTCTGTTGAGACATCTGTTGTGATTCTGATTTATGTGTTACTTGGCTTTTTTTCCTTGCTGCTTTTTATATTTTTTCTTTGTTCTGTAGATTTAGTGTTTTGACTATTATGTGATGTGAGGAGTTTCTTTTTTGGTCTAGTCTATTTGGTGTTCTGTAGGTCTCTTGTATGTTAATGGACATCTCTTTCTTTAAGTTGGGGAAATTTTCTTCTATGATTTTCCTGAACATATTATCTGGAACTTGGAGCCTGGAATCTTCTTTTTCATCTATTCCTATTATTTTTAGATATTATCTTTTTGTGGCATTCTTGATTTCTTGGATGTTCTGTGTTTGGAAATTTTCTGATTTTACTTTTTCTTTGAGAGATGTATCAATTTCTGCAATTGTATCTTCAGTGCCTTAGATTCTCTCTTCCATCTCTTGTAATTTATTGGTGATGCTTAGCTTTGTAGCTCCTGAAATTTTTCTCCATGTTCTTCTGTTCCAGGTTTTCCTCTGTTTGTGTTTCCTTAATGATTCTAATTCTGTTTTCATGTCTTGACCATTTCCTTCATCTGTTTGAATGTGGATTCCTGTCTTTCCATGATGGCCTCTATATTTTTATTTGTTTCCTCTCTGTATGCCTCGACTTGTGCCTCTATGTGCGCCTCTATTTGTTTGGCTGTATTTGCATGTATTTCTTTGAGAGCTTTGATTGTTTCCTCTTTATGTGCCTCTAATAACTACATAAGCATAGATTTGAAATAATTTTCATGTGTTTCCGATGAATTAGAATATCCATTGATTTTGGGTGTTTCTGGTGAAGCCATAATGTCCTGATTGTTGATGGGTGTGTTTTTATGCCGATCTCTAACCATCTGCTTCTCTGTAACCTTCACTGTTTGTTCCTGGAGTCTGTATTTCAGTCTGAGGCTGTCTGTCTCTGGTGTTTGGAGTATTCTTCAGGAAGATGAGAGAGGTCCATTTGTTCAAGAGAGGGTGTTGGTGTTTCAGCTGTAGGTAAGGGAGGTAGGTCACAGGCACATGTGTGCAAGCGAGGATGTGTGCATGGAAGTGAGCCTTCAAGAACAAGGTGCTAGAGTGTGTAGATGTTTGCAAGGGTGGAGCTTAAGGGCCGCTGTTGCTGTTCGAGGGTGCAATGTGCATGTGCATGTGCCCTGAATCACTCACTGGCCTACAGGTGTTCTATTCTCCTGTGTTATTGTTCTCCTGGTGTTCAGATCTGTCTGGGTTCCAGGAACTGTTTGCCTGGAGTCCACTGGTAGACCCCAAGAACAGGAGCTTCAATGTTGAGAATGCTGTTCCGTTGTTCCCAACAGTGTGGGTGTGGGTGGGAAGGATCCAATGTCTGGCTGCTAGCATAGAGGGACCCTGGGTCTCTGCAAGCACCCACTTGAAGTTATACTCACTAGCTCACTGGGCTAAACAGAAAGCGCAGGTGTTCTCCCTGTTCTCTACTCTCAGATTTGAGCTTGCAGGGGCAAATGAAAGTGTAGGAGATCTGTCAGCTCAGTGGTGACTACTGTTTGGCCGTTAGGCAGGAAGACCCATACTTGTGGCAGCTGCTTCTGTCATCTCAGTCACCAAGCATGGAGACTCTTGCCTGGGGCAACCACTGCCACCTCCACAGAGTAGGGAGATCCATGCTTGGGGCGAGGAGAAGTGCGGCTGGGGTGTGGTGGTTAACATTTGGTGTTCTCAGTCCCCAGAGAAGTCCACGGGAGACCTAGATCCAAACTGTCCCAGCTCACGGTTGCCCCCTCTGGTCCTCAATGTCGATGTTCTGGCTTCTGCTGCCTCTCTATTCCCCAGTTTCAGAGTTCCAGATCCTGTGCCCCTCAGATATGGTGCACACTGGTCGCTGCCACCTTGGACTCCTAATCAACAGTTTTCTAATTTGCTTTAAATCTACTCCTCAAGAATAAACTAATGCTTGGTTGTCAACCTGTCTGAGAACCCAGGGCTGAGAAGTCATAGGAATTACCTGCCTCCTAAATTTTTGTCTTTATACACACAGACATATGTAACTCACAGTAGACACTTTATTTAGTGGATGGAAGCTAATAAATATAGAAACTCACAACTGGTCAACATGCACAGAATAAGGGATTGTGGAATGCTTAGTTCTAATTAGGACTCAGGCAAGAGGTGGCTAAAAGATTACAAGGGCCCCAGGACAGAGACAGTTGCTGAGGTAATTTATATTTAAATAATAATAACAATAATAAAGAGCTATAATGGCATACGTAGTTATGTTTTCTTATTTCATATTGCCATGTATTACATTTATAATAACATAAAGGAAATTAGTTTTGAGATGTTTAATAAAATGAAATATAGCTTTTATAAATGGGACATAAATATTTGAGCTCTAAATTTCAAGTGTGTAATTATGTAACTTTTATTGAGAAAACAGAAGGACTCTTATGAACTAAAAAAAGACACATAATAGACTATACATTATTTAAAGAAATAGTAATGAAATAAGTATGAATGAATTTTTTAGACTTTGTTTTACATTCTTTGCAAGTGTTTATTTTTTCAAGTAAATTCTTGCATTTTGCCAACTTTTCCTTTCAAGTTAAAGGGTAAAACATTCTAAAAAGCCATATGTGAAGAAATGAATTTAGTTTGAATGTCAATATATAAAAAGTCTCAGAAATCAATGTACCAAAATTTGATCCTGGGGGGGGGCAGACATGAAGAGATAGGATTCTTTCTAGAATAACAATGGAAACAGCTAAAAGGCTCATTAAGTCCCACACTGATCTAGGATGTTTCTAAAATGAAATATTTTTTTTTAAGAGTGAGAGCGTATGGAGCTTTTCTGAAAGGGCATTAACTCACAAGAAACAAGGAGAAGGCTCATTGTGCTCAGCTTTCATAAACGCCGGTGTAGGTGTTAGTGACAGTGGTATTGAGGGTTTCATTTTCTTCATGGCTTCTATTTGACTTTACCAAAATTATATTTGTACCACATAAAGTCACTTTCTGCTACTCTGTAAGAAATGAAAGATATTATTCAACAGTTTTTTCATAAAAATCTTTATTTACAGATGAATGAACATTGTAGTATATAATTTGCCTTTATAGATAGGTGTGGTAGTGCCTAACTATAATCCCCATATTCAGAGGCTGAGGCAAGGGATGCTGAGATACAGGTCAGCCTGGCAGCATAGCCAGACCCTGCCTTCTCCCCCTGAGAAAAAATTGATGAAGTGAATCACCAGTTGGGCAGACAGGTTTTGATGTTTCTGTAGACTACATCTACAGGCATAGGGATGGTGAGGTAAAGTATACATCAATGCATGTTTCATTTTCATGCCAGTTTCAGGGTTTTGTGGTTGTAGTTTTCTTCCTTTTTTTCTCAAAACAAGAAAATTTAGGTTGTCAAGAAACTCATAAAGTTACGGTGTGTGCCAGCAAGAGTACTGACCTGGGTTTAGTCCGGTGAGCATCAGGGTGGAAAGAGAGAACCTACTCCTGCATGTTGTCTTCTGGACTCCACACATGTATCACAGATGGCATGTTTGTGCCACACAGACCCACAATAAATAAATAAATTCATAAACAAACAAACAAATAACACAATCAAACCAAAATTACCTCAGCTTCTCTGGATCTGGTACTCTGGAAATCAGTCAGGCACCTATTCTAAACTGGAGGCTTCTGCTGATTCACTGGCAATTGAAGACCTGTTTCTCTGGATTTCACTCCCATGGCTGTTCTCAGGAAGCTTTATCTTCTCTCACAATTGCTTTCAGAGGGGTCTGCTTTTAGTTTACCACAACATTCTTTCTCCTTACTGAAGGTGATCAACATAAATTTGAAATATGTCATTGTCTGCTAAATTTAACATAAATCTGTTATTCTGTTTTGACTGAATATTTTCATCCTCAAAATGAATCATTTTTATTTAACTTTTGCCTGCTAATCTTTTTTTTTCTGTCCTATAAATTAGATTAGCAGTCTTATCTCATCAATGTAAGAAACATTGATTTTCCTATTTCTGAAACTGCCTAATTCATGTCTTTCAATGAAAAAAAAATGCTGGTGGTACATGGTACACTTCCTGAGAAAATTGGTAGAAAAAAATAAATGCCAATAAACAGTAAACAGCTTTAGTGACTAAACCTGATCTTTTCCACCGGTGCTTACTATGTTGGATAGTTATTTTAAAATATAAATTTCAGTGGTTTTAACATGTTCATTTCTATAGCTCTTGGTGGACATAGTACAAGAATCATCTCTAAAGATAACCCATCAGCTTGCTGCAACATCTGCTTCCCACTGGATGTATATTTACCCAACATGTTGTGCATCTTCCCAAGAGGCATGAGACAGAAAGAATAAAAATGACCACAGTTTCCTATTGCACTTTTCATACTGAAGTCTGGGTGTACAATTCAAAGAAATGTAACCAAATGGGTAAAGGCATTAAATGAACCTATCTTTTAGATCAATACAAGAAAAACATTTTGTTTTAGTTATTCTAGGTTTTGTTTTTCCATGTGAAGTTTAGAATTGTTCTTTCAAGATCTGTAAAGAAATGTGTTGATATTTTGATGGGGATTGCATTGAGCCTGCAGATTGCTTTTGCCAATCCATGGTAATGGGAAATATTCCCATCTTCTGATTTCTTCTTCAGTTTCTTACTTTAGAGACATGAAATTCTTGTCATACAGTCTTTTACTTTCTTTGTTAGAGTTTCACAAAGATACTTCATATTACTGTTGGCTATTGTGAAGGGTGTTATTTTCCTAATTTCTTTCTCAGTCCATTTGTCATTTGTATACAGGAAAGTTACTGATATTGCTTGAATTAATTTTGCATCCAGCCACTTTGCTGAAGATGTTAACCAGATGAAGAAGTCCTCTGGTAGAATCATTGGGCTCACTTATGTATACTACTATGTCATCTGTGAATAGTGATTCTTTGACTTCTTCCTTTTGAATTTGTATTCCCTTGATCTCCTTTAGTTGTCTTATTGCTCTAGCTAGAACGTCAAATACTGTACTGAAGAGGTACAGAGAAAGTAGGCAGCCTTTGCTTGACTCTGATTTAAGTGTAACTGATTTAAGTCTCTCTCCTTTTAGTTTGATGTTGGCTATAGGCTTAATGTATAATGCTGTTCCTATGCTTGGGTATGTGCCTTATATCTCTCTAAGACTTTAAACATGAATGGTGTTTGATTTTGCCAACAGAGCCAACTAACTAGAGCCAAGAAGTACATGCTGAGACTAAACACCAACCAAGTACCTTGCATGGAATGGACCTAGGACCACCACGAAGATGTAGCTGAGGTAAACTCAGGTCTCATGTGGGTCTCCTAATAAGGGGAGTGGGTACCCTCTCTGACATGAATTCCCTTGCTCTCTCTTCAATTACTTTGCCCTGGAGAGACTGCCTTGCCAGGCCACATGGGAAAAGGAAACACTCAGCTCTGATATGACTTGATGAGCTGTGGTAGATGGAGAGGGGAGCTCCCCATTTGTGAGGAATTGGGAAGGGGAAAGGGAGAGAGGGTGGGAGGGTGGAACTGGGAGGTGAGGAAGGATGAGACTAAGACCAAGCTGTAAAATGAATAAATAAGTCAATTAGTTAATTAATTTTAAAAGAAGAAAAAGAAAAAAATGGTCTGTTGCTTGCATTTTAAGGACAAGTGGCTGGGCTGTGAAGAGACTAGAGTATATCCAAATCGAAGGGCAATATACTGCAGGTGGGGGTGGGACAAAGGGTAGAGTTGTCTCAACCCTTTTACTAGGCTGAGATACTTTGTGTACATTTCCTTTCATGTTATTTACACCATGAAGAAGTATACAGTCTAAATTGTGAATTGTAGAGTTCTGAGAGGTTAGCTTAATCCACTGTATGTTAAAAATTCAGTTGTGAAATTTCTATCATGCAAATCAAAGCCATGCAAATTGGGATCATGCAAATAAAGGCACTTTTGGTTCAAAGGTCAGATCACATCTTTGTAATGGCAGGATACAACATTCTATGACTATCCATTTAGGATTCTTGGACCATACTTATGAAGGCTTCTAACGGGAACTAGTTCCACTTTATTGTGGACTAAATTTATTATTTATCCCTTTTCTCCCATAATCATCATACTCACCCACCAGGAAAAGATTTCCATCAAGATTTCAGTGACTACACCTACCTTCTTTCTTTCAAATAGTGTTCTTCTCATGTGCTCTGGAAAGAGGAGATGCCTGGACTCAAACTCCACTTACCAGCACAGATGAGATGTGGGTACCTCATCTTGATTGTCAAACTCCAAACTGTTGTCCTGGGCCAAAGCACTTGGAAAACCCTTTCATTCACTTATTTTCTAGATTATTGCTTTCCTTACCCTGACAGATGATTCTGCTTACAGATCATAGGCTCTTCCCTCTAAGCAGCCAGAAATGTGAGGCAGCCTCACAGGATCTGCACTATGAGCTACTACTATCACCTAGTATGGAGCTAACCCTTCCTCTAAAATGCATAGGGAAGGACCCTCACTCTGCCACTCAAGCCTGATCTTTCCTCAGAGACCTTGCTATGCTGCTCTTTCTCTCTCTGTGTCCTTAGCATTAATAAGTCTTCTCAGCCTAGCTGAGAAAAGGCAAACTCGAGGTTCTGTGGAGCCCTGCCTCAAAGGAACAAGCAGATAATGAAAAGGCAGAATGCCTGCTGCCATTTTCTGGCCTCAGTGCATCCATGGGCACATGTACCTGAATATGTCTACATATTTATATATGTATGTGTGCTCATATAGAAACATACACGTGTAAGTCAATAACCTTTCAAATATTAAGGGGGAAAGGATTATGACCATATGGCTCAGGTGTTAAGAACATCTGCTGATCTAACCCTCATGTAGGGAAGCTTATAAATATATATAACTACAACTCTGGGGGCTCTAACATGCTTTTTCTGGCCTCCACAGCTATCCACTTACTTGCACGCAGGGAAGCACTAATACACATAACATGAAAATAAATAATTATTTAAATTAAAAAAGAAGGAAGCCAGAGCACAGATTCAAAGAAGTAGGATTCTACACAATATCCAAGTTTTGAATGAAAGGGGACAAAAACCTAATAGAGAGGCAAAATATACAAAGGTCAAGAACTCTGTCACAGGCACAGAGCAGCTCCTTTCAATGCCCAGGGCACTGAAACTGGCAGCTGATTCAGTGAATGAGTTAGTATGTGGAGCCATGCCTTCGTGGAGTGACCTGAATGTTCAGTAAACCCTGTGTGAGCCATGGCTATGCTTATTCAATGGAAGGCACTCTATTGAAGGAAACCGTGTTTCTATTTTCAATAGCAGTGTTTATGACCAAGTCAAATCAACCACACAGAACACTGATCAATAGTGCAAGGAGTGGCATTAATACACAGGAAACTCCATTTCAGATGAAAAATAGTCTCTTCAAATGCTGCCGCTCATTTCCAAATTCATCTATAGCTGCAGAACCTTCAGACTGGATATCTGGAAAGGATGAATTTGTAATTTGGAGAAAGCATAAGGCTTTAGTGTACATGAATGTTATAAAGACCAATCATCTTTCACAGATTTTACATTCTCATTTAGAAAGCGTGACTGGCTCCTTCTACTGTGGCTCTGAACAGAACAAGAGATAATATGATGCCAGGGAACTGCTCTCAAAGAAACACTACAAGCTTCTCCTTTCTCATCAGTCACTCAGATGATGCAATCCTATTTGGTCAGTTATCTTAAGACTTAAATAAACAATATGTATTTCTAGCACAGAGACTAGAATATAGCAAGTACAATATAAATATTTATTAAATGAACCATTCTATGAATGACTAAAGGAATGAATGAGTCACTAAGGGTGCCTATGTGCTTCTTAGAAGGTAGAAGGACAGAGGGATTTGTTATGTAAATCTGGCTAACCTCCTTTCCTTGATATGCAGCAAAACTGGCCTGCTGTGATGCTTAGGTTTTACAGTTAATTTAATATAATGCAGAGTCAACTGAGAAATTGTAGATTATAAACTAGCCTGTGGCCTTGTTTCCAAGAGACTGTATTGATTGATATTTGGGGGGGGGGGGCAAAGGGAAGGGGAGGCAACCCGTAAAGCTAGCTGAGAATGAGCCAATGAGTGTGCCAATAAGCAGCTTTCCTCCATGGGTTTTATTTCAGCTACCTTTCTCAGTGATGGACTGTGACCTGAAGTGCAAGCCAAATACATTTGTTCTTGCTCTACGCTTCTTTTAGTCATAGGATATTGTCACAGCAGTAGAAAAGCAAACTAGAACAGGTATCAAACAAATAGATCTAACAAGAAAGCCAGAAGCCAGTAATAACAAACGTTCCTATTGAATGATTGCTATGTGCCAAGTATTCACACATATTACTTAGCAACAATGACAATAAGAGTAGACCTGAGGACACTTTGCCAAGCACTTTTATGCTTTCTGTTAATAATTTATAAGGAGATGGGAATAAACGTGTATTTTTGCAGATAGGGCACCAATGATGGAAACAAACTATTCTAGCTAATGAACCAATGAGTTTATTAAAGGTGACTTAGAGGATGAACAAGTGTGAATAAGAGGTTGCCTTATATGCAACTGAGGAGCCTGTGTAACACTGAATATCTCTCTCACCCACCAACCCTTAACTGTTTACTAGTATTAAAGCCAGGGAGGGCTATAGCCTCACATCATCCCACCTCAGCAACCATTAGCTGTCTATAAAGCCTTTGGACCTCATGAGGGCCTCCTTCTAGCATCCATTAGCTGTCTATATATGTCCCTGCAGTAGATATGGATTTGTGAGCCGCCTTTCCTCTACTCATGATGGAAAGTTCATGGGCCAGTTTTGTGCCAATCTTCTTTGATTGTTACGGCTGCTGAGATTTCAAGAAGGTAAGGGTCATCTCATGCCCGAGGTTGGCATTCTACAACCATGGGCTCTACTGTATGATCCTCACAGAAACTTACAAAGTACATGTTGTGTCTACCCATGTGTCTTCAATGAGATACTCACCCTTAGCCATCACTGACATTCGTTCTCTCCTACCATGTGAGTTCTGGGGATTAAACTCAGGTGCTCGGTTTTGGTGGCTGTTTCTCACGCTGTGAAGCTTCGTTGTGCCCATTACTTCCCTTTAGAGTAGCAGAATCCTTTCTTGGGGGAAAGGCAATGCTTCATGGTCACTAATTATCAAATTTATCTCAAGTAAAGACTTCTTTCTGGGTATGGTGAAGTATAAGTTTCCTGTGTGTTTTGAAACTTGGTACTTCCTGGGAAGTTCATCACAGAAAACTACCACCTAGACATTTAAAAAGTTTCTTTCACTTTTGTCTTCGTCCATGTGAGTGGACATCTTATTCCTGACTGGCCCCTTTCTAGCAATCTCTCATCTTACATGTATAGAGACCCTCCTGCTATTCATAGAGTCCAACTGAACACTTTGTGTGTAGAAACATTTCCATGTGCATTAGTTGCTTTTTCTGTTGCTGAAACACAATACCTCAACAAAAGCAATTTTAGCAATTTTAATGGTAGTTCACAATTAGTTTGAAGGGATACAGAGTATCACTTCAGACAAGTCATTGTACTGGGAAGAGGAAGCAGCTGGCTATATTGTTTTGTAAATTAGGAAGAGAGAATAAATAGGAAATTGATCCAGGTTATTAAACCTCCAGTATCCTCCCCACTCCTTATTTACTTAATTTCTACAATAGCAGTCCACCTCCTAAGGGCTTCATAATCTTCTGTTGAGGTTAAATTAAAGCTCTTGCTTTAAATGGAATAAGAAATATTTTTATCCTGAAGCCAATTATGAATAACTATCATCCAGGAACACAAATTTAGATGTTTGAAAATATAATGTTCCAAGGTGGAAGCAGTTTAACACAGGTTTTATAATAACAGAACAAAGAACATTATAAATCAAGGCATTTTAAAATACACTGTTGGAAATATTAAGTTGGCATTTATAGCCAGGCAGAGGAACCTCAACTTGGATTGTAAGAGATGACATTCTTACCCCTTTTTGATGGCAAATACCATTTTGTTTAGTTGCAAAGCTTTAAATCTGATTATCAGGGTGTATCTGGCAAAGAAGTGTGCAAGGAATGGCTTTATAGACCATAAAATATAGCCAGAGAGAAATTTTAATTAGGCTATCAGTCAGCAACATTCAAACTGTCCATAGTTGGTGAAGCTATTCATCAATCAGACTACAAAGATGCATCCTTTAGCTCCCAGTTCTCACAGAGTGCCACCAGCTGGGGACCAAGTGTTGCAACACAGAAGCTATGGGATGCTTCACAGGCAAACCCCTACGACATACAGCCTGTCTGTACATGGGCTTGGGAGCAACAATACATTTCACAGCTCAGTTGTGCATGACAAGCACCTGAGATGTTGGACACTCCCAATCATCAAAGACTAAATTGGGACAGTGTTTCTGGGTTCATTTTCTCATACAAATGAAAATTAATGACATAGACCTTCTTGGGGAGTATCCAATAAATATGGACTATATTTCTAATTACTGCCAAAATTGAGAATTGAGGGAAAGGGGGGGTAATTAAAGAGTGATTATAGACACTCCTGAGAGTGGAGGATTTCCAAGAGAGGAAAAGAACTTCGAACTCCATTGTCTAGGAGTTTTAGAGGGCTTTGGAAGCAATTGGGCAAAGGCTAAGGTAATATCTGTTATGTTTGGTTAAATTTAGGAGCTATCACTGGCCAAGCAAATTAGAGGAGCCACACACTGTATGCATGTCTCTCCAGACCAATGGTTCTCAACCTGTGGGACATCATTCCTTTTGGGATTGAATGACCCTTTCATAGGAGGGTCTAAGACCATCAGAAAATAAATATACTTACAATTAAGATACACAGCTAGCAAATTACAGTTATAAAGTGACAACATAATGGTTGAGGTCACCACAATATGAGGAACTACATTAAAGATTAATAGCATTAGTAAGGCTACGAATTACTGTCCTAGACCATCTGGAAACATATTCTTGAAGCATTCATGATCTGCCCACCTAGTTTGGAGTGACTGAAGTCACTGTTTGTTCATCTGTAACTTTGGTAGATGCTGATCTTCACAGTCTGCTTGCTGTTAGTCACTGGCTGGTGTCACTACCTCTGACCTTGCTGATATCTCAAGTGATGTTGACAACTCTACATTCTCTTTGGTCTTGCATTTACATGACCACCTTGTGGCTCTACCATGCACAACTACCAAGATGTAAGTGCAATCTTTCTAGGTCACGTTATCTTAGCTCCTTGTCTATGGAATAACCTGGAATGGTCTCCTGCAATAGGTGGTCACTTTTTCTACTTAGTCTCTACAAGTAGCTGCATCACAAGCAATAATACAGTGAAGAGTGCTTTAAATATGTTTCTCAAGGGCTTAGGTTGGGAGTGGGGGCAGCCTGGCATTCTTGGCTCAGAGCCCTATCCCTCCTGTTCTCCTATTAATTTGGGCATCTCATAAGGTTAAGCCCTCTTATTCGTCTTCCTATGTGTTCCAAACTTTTCTGTTACAGTTCTTAATATTTTGTTTAGTACCAGGTCTGTATGTGAGCAACCTGCAGTTTTCACCACAGGGCCTTTCTTGGTTCCTTCCTGCTTTACATGAATCTCAACCAATCATGTTACCTGAGATGTAGGCAATAAAAGTTTGCCGTCTGACCTCAGGACTACATAAATGCTGCATGTCTCCAGTGCAGAGAAGGCAATAGCTGAGCTGTGTCCAGGCATTCTTTTTCTGTTGGTCATTTGTCTTTTCTGTTTACAAATCCTGCCTTCACATTCTGCTCATCACAGTATTCCTTACTGTTTCTGTTTCTTACAACCTCCACATATATAAATCATTACTTATACTAAAACTCTACTAAATTTAATTTCTATGACAGTCTATTGTATATGACGCAAATACACTCCCTGTGTCGAACACATTCTATAATGTTAATTAAAAAACATATTCTTGTCATTTTTTCTTATTTTTCAGATTGTGATATAATTACATCATTTTTTCCCTTCCTCCTAATATTTCTTGATTGCATATGCTGAACTATCCCTGCTTTTGGGGGATTGAAGCCAACTAGATCATGGTGGGTATCACAGTTAAGGTTCCTATTGCTGTAATGAAGCTCTATGACCAAAAAGCAAGTTGGGGAGAAAAACATTCATTCAGCTGACAGTGTTGTTTACTATTGATGGAAGTCAGGAGAGGAGCTCAAAAAGGGCAGGTGTCAGTTATACCCAATGATCTGTCAATCTTGTTTATTTTCTCAAAGACGCAGCTTTTAGATTTGTTGAGTTTCTGTATTATTTTTCTTGTTTACATTTTATTGATTTTTTTTTGCTACGATTCTAATATATTTTGCTGTTGAGTGGGTTTATATTAGTTTATTCTTCTTTTCTAAACTTTTTAGTTGTATCAACAAGTCATGACAGATCGAAGATGGCAGTGCCCACCACACAGGGTATCTGAACAGCAGCACAGCACTGAGTGAAAGGCGAATAGAAGGCAGTACTGTGGACCCCAAAACCCTGGCTTCTGTGTTTCTCAGGTGAGAGGAGAATCCACAGGGATACACAAAGTGCATCTTCAGGCCACCCAGTTAATACTGGGAAAATTTTCTGGCTGCCTGGCACTGCCTCAGCCTTAGGCCAACCGCCTAAGCCCACCTTCTGTTGGGTGCCCACGGCCTGTGGAGTGAATACCTTCCTGTACTGAGGGGCAGGCTCCAAACCCAGAGGGCCACTCTTACTGTCCTACCAGCGTTCCTGGTTCTAAATCCTGAAGCCCACTCATACCATCCTGTGGACATCTTCCTGGTCACAGCAGCTAGTGGAACTCACTCTCACCATCCTGTGGAAAGGATACCTCCTGGCATTGTGAGGTAGGCACAGCTCCTTTCTGTCTGTTCCCCAGCTGCCTGGCTGACCTGGGTCAGAATCAGCCAGCACAGCACAGGAAGGGAGAGCTATGAATTGAAAATTGAAATGATCTAGGTGCCTGAACCACCTAGGACAGAAAATTCAGGTAGATAGGAGAAAAGAGCGTCTAAGTTGCAGGGAGCAATCGAGAGACAGACAAGCACACATGACAAGTCAAACAAATAAGGAAAACAAACAAAAATGCCATGTAAGACTAGTGGTTGCTCAGCAGCCTGACAGCCAGTGTTGGATTTCCTGAATCTAAGTGGAAGGAGATAATCCACAAAGCCCTTCTCCATAAAGGCACCATGGAATGTACATATCACACACACACACACACACACACACACACACACACACACACACACGCAATGATTAAGTTTAAACTATGTACGCATTATTAATTAAGTTTGAACTTTGTATGCATTATTAAAATGCCGCATGCAGCCAGTAGGCCACATTCACTTGGAGAAAGCTATGCATGCAGCCTAACATAGTTACAAACTTCAAATATGAGTTTCCATGGAAACTTTTTGTAACTCTATTATATTTCTCAAATTTTAAATTAAATTTCATTCTCTCTCTCTCTCTCTCTCTCTCTGTGTGTGTGTGTGTGTGTGTGTGTGTGTGTGTGTGTGTGTACAATAGCACATGTCTGCACTATGGTCAGATGACAACTTTCAGGAGTCAGGTCTCTCCTCCCACCTTGTCACCTGGCCTCAGGTAGTCAGCTTTGGCAGCAATCACATTTACCTGTTGAATCATCTCCTGGCTCCTAGTTACTGGGCAGTTCATAATCATGAACTTAGTATCTACGGGGGAGCTTAGTATATATGGGAATGTCAATTGATTTTACATGCCTATAGGCTATTTCTTTACTGTAAATTCAAGACAAATTCTTTTATTCTTGCATATAGCTGATGAAATTGGTTTGGCTTTTAACTGCATTTCAGAATAAAGAGAGGGATTCTGAAGTACATACTGAAAGAAAAATCTTGGAGCTTTGTTTCTAAGCAAGCCTAACTTCAGAAGAAAAAATTAAAACAACTCATGAATTCTATTTTCCATATAAATTTGCACAGAGTTCAGATTTTCCTTATTAAGTAATTGTGTATATTCATCAAGCTACAGGGAAAAGTGAACCTTCCATTTGTCTTGAGGATATAAGTTTATATTTTATGAGACAATTAAAGTAGTTATTTCTTTTTATTCTTATCAATGTTTAATTTTATTGCTGAGCTAAGTTACTGACACTGAAAATGTACTGTTCTGTTCCTTCTGCAGTTTCATACCCCCATGTCATTCATCTGTATAGCTATCAAGCATGTATTCTTTTCAATTAACTAAGGGCTATTAAAAAGCCTATTTGTTTAATCCATACTGAAGTCCATCTGCAGGCACATGTATCTCATTTTAAAGAGAGATACTTGTGCTCTCAGACTAGTGAAACAATGGACCTGAAAGCCTTAAAATTTCCTCAGGAACCCAGAAGAGAAAGTAACATTGATGTCACCTAGAAGAGGAACTGGTTCCTACAAAAACATTCAGACAGGTCCTATACCTGTCTGGAAACTCTGAAGACATAACTGGAATCAATTTTGTGTTGAGTTCTGATGCTCTTTGGGTGGATGACACCTAAATGAACATCGGTACAAAGTCCCAATTTATTTCTAATATCAGAGATCAGACCTCTACTCTTGCCTGATGCATCTAAAACAAAAAGGGGGAACTGTAGATAGCTGCGGAATGCTGTGCCTTAAAGATGGAGCTGGTTTCCACCTTCCACCTTCCCGATGGTGAGTGCTCTCTGTCACAAACAATTCCACATTTGGCTAAGGCTGAGGATCTGGCTTGCTTCCATGTATGTGGACCTATCTGCATTGCCCACGTGGCACGCCTGGGTTGGCTACCCAGAGGCTATTTAAGCTGTGGGCTGGCTTTCCCCAGGGTCAGATGATTGTTCAAGGTTCCTGAATAAACTGCATTGAAAAAAAAAAAAGAATACACCTTGCCTTCTTGTCGGGGGTCATCAAGTATAGACACAGATTGAAGTCCATTTTTGTGTCAGAGGAAATAACTGCACCAGACTCACAGTTAGTAATGGAAATAGACTCACTTCATTAAGACAGAAAAAGCCACTCCTATTGTTTTCATCAGTGTTCTATTTCTGTGATGAGACACCAAGACCACTGCAACTCCTATAAAGAAAAACTGGAGCTTTCTTACAGTTTCAAATATTGAATCCATTGTCATGCAGAGAACATGATGGCATGTGGGGCAGTCATTATGCTGGAGAGGTAGCTGATCATTCTACATTGAGATATGCAGGCAACGGGAAGGAGCCACTGGGCCTGGCTTGGGATCCTGAAACCTCAAAGTCCTTCTGCAGTGACACGTTTTCTCAAACAAGGCCACACTCACCTTAACAAGGCCACACCTCCTAATTACTATCAAAAAGCACCACCCCTAATAACCAATCATATAAATATATGAGCTGTGGGGGCCATTTCTATTCAAACCATTATACCCATGAATGGGAATGGGCCAGGAGTTGGTAAAAGCATACTCTGAAACTAGGGACCTCCATCTCATGATCCTCACAGGTCATCTGCGTAGTCTGTCATCTCTGGTGTTTGCGTACTAAGGTCTCATCCACATCTGTCTGTTATGGGCAGCCTAATTGGAAGAGTTTCTAGTTTTCCTGCCAACTGGCTTCTCCTATACGTTAGCTTTGATGTCCCCTTACCTTCTTGTCACAGCTAGACCTCTTTAATAGAGTAACATTGAATGAGTTTCCCTAATTTGAATATTGAGAAAGAGCGGCCAAACATATTTTGTTAAGGTTTCCAGGACCAAGTGTTTTACCATCAAAACTCTGGTGACATATATAGTAAATTAATATAAGGGAGTAAAAGTGAGGTTTTCAGTTAGTTAAGTCTTTTAAACATTGATCAAATATACAACTAAGGCTGGAGATGGCCCAGCGGTTACTAGTGCTTACTGTTCTTGCAGAGGACTGGAGTTGGTTCCTAGCCGTCATGTCAGGTAATACTTTACCACCTGCAATTTCAATCTTCCAGGGATCTGGCCATTGAAGACACCTTCATTCATGTCATATATCCCCACACAAACACACACGTACATGTAATTAAAACTAAATTTCACCTTTAAAAACAAAATGCCTTAATCTTACAACAAGGGGACATTCAATACCTAAAATCAGAATACAAAGTAACATAGGCAATGATGATTTTTTTTTTAGATCATTGGCCTGTCCAATGATCTAACCATTATCACTGGTTACTATAAAAGTCCAGATTTCCACACATGAAAAAATTAGTGCCATATTTTCCTATAGCATTCTCTGTGAATAGCACATTTAAAATCCATCTATACAGAGGCCTGACAGCTCATAATTATGCTTCCGAGCTCATCCATACTACTCTCAAACTAAACCATGTTATGTTCAACTTCCTACCATTGAAAGGAGATAAAAGGCAGATATTTTCAGGCTGTTTCTCTTACTCTTTCTTTAAACCACCCCTCTCAATTGAAGTTATTTTCCAGATTTCAAAAGGAAGCCTCTCCTCTGCTTTAAAATCCCCCTTCATGTTTTCTTTGATATAAACCACTGTCAGTTTTGAATGTTTTCTCAAATCAAGACCTTATTAAAATAGAAGCCTTTTCTCCAAATGAAGCTCATTCTGGAAGGGTAATTCAGTGCCATCTCCTTTGAGAAACCAAGTCCTTTTCTTTCCATTATATCTGATAATAAAGGTAATAAATTGGTGTTGCAGGCTTAACTTGCTTCATTTTATACTCAGAGGCTTTCACACAGACCTACAGTAAGAAGATTGAAACAATGAACCTCAAAGGAATGGGAATTTTCCCAGAAATCTCATGTTGAGACAAGGAAAATGCAATAGCCAGAGGAGAAGATTGCTAGAGATCTTACACAATTCCTAAACCTTCTCCAGGCCACAAAACCAGTCAGTGAGACTAAATCCCAGATAATGAGTCAGTGGAAGGTAGAAGAACACCTAGATCAACTCATTAAGCCATTGAGTTGGGACTCTGTGCTTCAATGAACAAAAATTTGCCTTGGTCTCTTTCTCTGTCGAGATTATACTGTGGCACACAAAAATTTAAGACACACTCATGGTACATATAGAAGTGACACTGTCTTTGCTTTATATATTGACAGAACTAGAACTAGACTTGTAGCTTCAATCTGCAAATCAGAAAGCCAGGTCATAAAATAATGTATTTCCTAGAGTACTGCATGAAGGAGAGTACTAAGACATGACTATGAGCCAGGAGGCTGAGGCCAACTGCTAATTGTGTAGGAAAAACTACTAAAAATACTCCAGAAAATGTAGCTGGTCTACAGTAGGGACATTTTACAAGCATGGTGCAGAAAGCCTACACTGACGGACTGAAAGCTAAAGCCTGATATCACAGAAGCAGAGCTACATCTATATACCCCATGACCAGGACTGAAACTATGGAGCATTTGCCTGGTTTGTTGCCCCTTATTTTATGGCAGAAATAGCCTGACTCGAAACTCCTGGCCTAGCAGTCTGGGGAACTTCCTTCCCTCTCGGTATTACATGCCAGGAAAATTTGAAGAAACTTACCTAACCCGGACAAGGACATCTTTGCAATGGAGTTCCCTGCAGTGTCTCATGTGTACAGGCAGAAATCTAGTGACTGGCTATCAGCCTACCAACTATCCTTGCCCAATACAGAACACTTCCTATTCCAGTACAAAGAGTGACTGTAGTCACTGTCTGTCAGGCAAACCCTTCTCCAGTGCTCTGTCCCAGTGGGTGTAAGAACAGATGAGCTGTATGGTTTCTTTGACTTCAGGACAACCGAAGAACAGTTCCACGTTTTCATTCAGCCACTGGATTGACCTCAGCATCTGCAGAAAATCAGTCTGAGGAAAATTGTATATGCTCCTTAAAAGGTTATTAAATAAGAAGTACACTCCAGGGCAATCCACAGCATATGTACCCATTCTTCATCTGAAATTTATATGAACGTGAGAGAAATACCCTTTTGTTTCTAAATAGCAGTTTTCTTGCAACCTGTGAAGTCTTTGGGGATAAGGCTGATTTGTTTTTTAATTGAAAAGATGTACAGTTTTTGCATAATTATCTATTGAAATACCATGGTTTAGTCATTGTAAAAGCACCTGTCATCTGTGTGGAGTCTCAGCAGTTCTGGAAGTGAAAACAGAAAGACAGGATGTCCAGTTTCCCAGTTTACTTCTCCATCCCTGTGATAAAACACTGACCAAAACAACTTGGAGAGGAAAGGCTTTATTTCAGCTTAGTGCTTACTGGTTTCCTTTCCGTGGCTTGCTCAGTTCATGTTAGTGAAGCACCAAAGAACATCAGCCCAAGAGCTGCACCATCGACAGTGAGCTGGGCCCTCCCACATCAATCATCAATCAAGAAAATGCCCCACAGACTTGTCTACATGCCAATATGATAGAGGCTTTATCTCAACAAACATTCCTTCTTCCCAGCTTGTGTCAGGCTGACAAAAATCAGCATAGGCAAAGTAGGTAATTTCACAAGCACAATTTGTAGGTGGAGGAAGAGACACAGCATTTAAAGAAGAAATGGGGCCACAGAGATGATTCAATGAATACAAATGCTTGCTGTGAAGCCTGACGACTTGAGTTGAATCTGTGTAAAGCACATTGAGGAAGGAGAGGGTCAACTCCCACCAGTTTTCCTTAGATGTATACATGTGTGCTGTGACAGATACATGACTTCCTCTCCCAGGCCCTGATACCAAAAAAAAAAAAAAAAAAAAAAAGGATATAAAACACAAAGAGCAAATGTTAAATATAAACAAGTGAAAAGTCTGGAAGGATACATGTACCCATGAACCTCAAATAGATGGTGAATTACTTGCAAAGTGTACAAAGTATTCTGCAGTCACAATTTGTGGGGAAAATGAAACATTTGTGTTCTTAGACTCAGAGTGACAGCCTATACTCCAACAAGGCAGGTTTTTCCTTCCATTCTTTATAAGCCTAGTAAATGAGCTAAAGTAGTAAGGAACTGCAGTTAAAAAAATTATTTAATATGGCTAATTGGAAAGACTGTCAAAAATACTCAGTGCCTGGAGTTCCTGCCCTGACTGGCTCCAGTTCATCACCCTTTCTTCTTCCTGCAGGAGAGTCCAAAAAGAAATTCCAGTTCTCTAAAGTGTCATAGGCCTTAGCCCCTCATCTACCTCTCTCTTGTAAGAAGTCTAATAAAGTCATTGGTTCCCCTGGTAGACCTTTGTGAAATTATACCTTTGTTTGTCCTTGGTTCTGTAGAAGAAGTGAGTTATTTTTTCAGGCTCCCTAGAGGCAAGGAAATTTAGCAACAGGGACACTAGTGACTCATTAGAATATCTTCATTGCTCCCAGGACACTGGCTACATTTGTACAAACAAAATAAAATTACTCTTGGTAAGCACTGTTGATATGTACAGTTCATCCATTCTCCTCTTATGCCACTTATTGAGCTTCATGAGGGCCTTCCTGGTATCCTAGCCTGGCCTTGAACTTGCTACATAGCCCAGGTTGTCACAGAATTCATGGTGATCGTGTCTCTGCCTCCCAAGCACTTCAACGCTAGGCCGGTGTCTTTACATTCATCATTGTACTCTTTTTTTAAGAACTTGCCTTTTCTTTTTCCCCCAAATTAAAATGCACAGTATTATCCTGCTGTACTTCAGGCTTTTATACACATAGACTCTTAATCAAATATGATCATAAAAAGAAGACATAAAATTGTGCCCAGCCCCCAGCATAATTTCATTGTCATAACAAAAGCATTTTAAAAAGGGCAGAGTTCATTTATTTTTTAATCCTGGACCTACCCACCATGTTAAGTTTAGAGAAATGCTGAAACTCTTTGGCATCTGTGTTGTTGTTTTAAAATTGGGAATGAGAGCCAAGTGATACCTCATGGTCTCCCTGTGGGGTAATTACAAAGCTGGATTGTGCTAACTGTTCATTGAGTGCTATGCACATATATCTAAAAAAGACCCTGTAAGGATAAAACTTCCCAAAGAAGTTAGGAACCTCTCAAAACTTAATGTAACTGTCAGTGGCAAAGCTGAGCTGTTACAAAACAAACAAAAACACAATAGAAAATAACAACAACAACAACAAAAACCCCACATGCTCCCAGATTCCCAGCACAGTGCTCTCCTGGTGGTCATACTCCTTCTTTGCAGTGTACATGGCTCCTAAGAAAGGCCCGCTTCAATAGTGAATGTTCATTGTCATCTTAATAGAATTTAGGATTACCTGAGTTACAACTCTCTGACCATGCCTGTATGATATGTCTCTGTTGCATTAATTAAGGTATGAAGACTCACCTACCTACCATGGGTGACACCCTCCCTGGCTGTGTCAAATGGAGAAAAGGAGGTGAGCACCAGTCTGCCTGCATCACTTCCTGTGCCCTGACTGTGGAGGAGAAGTGACTGGCTGCTTACAGTTTCTGCCACGTTGACTTCTCAGTCATGATGGACTGCACTTTGAACTGTGAGCCTTGGAAGAAATCACTCCTCCCTTAAGCTGATTTTGTCCCCAGAACAAGAAAATGAACAAAGACATCTACCCTTGGAAAATGTCTAAAGTGTTATGAAGCAAGAAGTTGTAGGTCTAAAATGCACATGCACTGTTCAATTTCTGTGATGTTGCTGAGCACTTGAGTCACTTAAAACAGCAATGATTCAGCGAGTAGAGTAATTTCTCCCTGTGCAAAGGTCTCTGTCTTCTAACCTTCTTCACCTACTCTGTTCTACTCGTCAATGGAAAAATAAATAGAAGAATGGTGCTCCTTCACAGCAGCAGTTGGGCTTTCAAGCAAGCGTACCCCTCTGATCCTTGGTCACATGATTTGTCATGGTCACAGCCCATGTCTCTGGATCTTGCCTTGTATAACATACCAGTCTCAAATTTTCTCATTTCCTTTTTCTCTGGCTTCATCAATTTTTCTTTAAATCACATTCCTTGTATATTTCTGTCCTATACATCCTCCTCTTTGAAGTTATTTCAAATTTTGTTAGAGAACATCCTCCCCCATGCCACCTAACTTAACCCCGAGAAAGACACTGAAAACAAAACAAAACAAAAACAAAAACAAAAACCCTCACAATTACTGGAAAAATATATCCTTACTAGTCAGCATCTTTGAATATGCTCACAGCTCCTGAGTACAATGGCAAGATTCCTCCATTACTATAATCAAAAGCCTGTTCATTTCAAGAGGACCACACACATCACATTTTGAATGATGTTGCTAAGGTGTGTGTGTGTCGCTGAAGATGGCAAATACTGAGTGCTTTACCCTGATCCAGTAGTGCAGAAGGCATTGAAATTTTTAAAATATGATGCAATCAAACAGTGAACCTAATATTTACTCTCTGAATCACTTAGCTATAATTTATTAGCTCCCTTGGTCTCCTGTATTTCCAACAACAGAGCATATATCATGAAAACCTTGAATGAAGGCAAAGGTCATAACACCTTCTGGTAAGTTCCATGGTGATGACAATTAGAATCTGAAGAAACATTAATTTTCTGAAATAGTCCATTCCCTTGTGAAGTGAGTCCAAAGGGCTCATCCAAAACAAAAGCAGACCAATATTTTTCCTCTGCTCCTAAATCTCATAGAGCCTGTCACTATCCTCTGAGCTCACTTTGCATAATACTATTTTATTTGCCTCTTCCCCCCTTTCCCTCCCTACTGTTTCTCATCTCATTCATATACTGATTAGGTAGGATAAGTGACTTAAATATATATCTTGAAAAATCATGACTGTCTGTTTCTTAAAATCTTTGGGCATATATTTAGAAACATGTAGTTCAGCCCAAAGCCAATGCTTTCCTGAGGTTAATCATTCAAAAAAGGGCAGACTTAGAGGCTAGGATTTGGAAGCCAGCAGGTGTTCTCTGGAAAAGAGATGGTACAAGCAGGTTGAATGGAGTATCAACTCTGCTGTTTTGTCACTGTATGATGTTAGCAAATTATTAAATCCACCAGACTGTCACTTGTTAATCTGCAAATTAGGGGTTATTGAAAATGAAAAATGAAGTCTGTAACATAAAGAAAATACCTTATGTACTCAGTATCATCAAATACTCAAACTTCATATTACATTTATTTCCCATTAGACAGTACATTCCTGGAAAGTAGAGGCTGTTTATTAACTTTTTAACTGTTTGAAAATAAGCTCACAAAAGGCAAAAGATTTAAAATATCTAAAGAAAAACCAGACTTCATGAAACTGAAAAGCTTCTGAAAGCAAAGGACACCATCAGAACAAAATGACAGCCTACAGAGATGGAAAAGATCTTCACCAACCCTACAGCTTACAGAGAGATAACATTCAGAGAGATAACATTCAGAATATATAAAAAAAAAAAAAACTGAAGAAGTTAAACACCAACAAACCAAGTAATTCAATTAAAAAAATGGGTTACAGAGCTAAAAAGAGAATTTTCAACAAAGGAATATCTAATGACAGAGAAATGCTTAAAAGAATGCTCAACCTCCTTAGTCTTTTTGGAAATGCAAATCGAAACGACCCTGAAATTCCATCTCACACCTATCAGAAAGGCTAAGATAAAAAAACTCAAGGGATGATGCATGCTGGAGAGGTTGTAGAGAAAGGGGAACACTCTTCCATTGCTGGTGGGAATGGAACTTTGCACAACCACCTTGAAAATCAGTCTGGCTTTTTCTCAGACAATTAGGAATAGTGTTACCTCAAGATCCAGCTATTTCACTCCTAGGTATACTCAAAAAATGCCACACCATTCAATAAGGACATTTGCTCAGCTATGTTCATAGCAGCCTTCTTTGTAATAGCCAGAATCTGGAAACAACCTATATGTCCCTCAATTGAGGAGTGGATACAGAAAGGGTGGTACATTTACTTATGTACTCAGCTATTAAAGACAACGAAACCATGAAATTTGCAGTCAAATGGTGGGAACTAAAAAAGATTATCCTGAGTGAGGTAAACCAGAAGCAGAAAGACACATGTGGTATATACTCACTTATAAATGAATATTAGCCATATAATATAGGATAAACATTCTTAAATCTATAGTCATAAAGAAGCTAAACAACAAGGAGGACCCTAGGGAAGATGCTTAATCCTCCTTCAGAAGAGCAAACAGGATAGACATCAGAAGTAGGAGAAGACAAGGAACAGGACAGGAGCCTTTCACAGAGAGCCTCTGAAATACTCTACCTACCAGGGTATTCAAGGAGATACTGAGACTCATATTCAAACTTTGGGCAGTGCCAGAATCCTCATGGAAGAAGAGGGAGATAGAAAAACCTGAAGAGGACAGGAACTCCACAAGGAGAACAAAAACAGAAAGAAAAATACAGAAAGAAAGAAAAAACAAAACAAAACCTGGGCCCAGGTAGTCCTACATACACTGATACTCCAACTAAGGACTATGCATGAAGAGAACTTAGACCCCCTGTTCAGAGGAAGCCCATAGGCTGTTCAATTGCCGAGTGGGTTCCCTAGTAAGGGGTAGTACAGGGACTGTCTCTGACATGAACTCAGTGGCTGGCTCTTTGATTATCAACCTCTGAGGGGTGCAGTCTTGCCAGGCCACAGGGGAAGACAATACAGCCAGTCCTGATGAGATCTGATGGGCTAGGGTCAGATAGAAGGGGAGGATGTCCTTCCCTATCACAGGACTAGGGAAAGGACATAAGAGGAGAAGAGGGAGGGTGGGTAAGACTGGGAGGAGAGAAGGGAGGGGGGCTGTAGCAGGGATACAAAGTAAATAAATTGTAATATATATGTATATATATATATATATATACATATATGTTTGTATGTATTTTTAAAGAAAAGCTTGTAAGGAAAGTCATTGAATTCAGAGTCAGGAAGTGTGTTTGAGCTAGATTCTGTATTTCCTTGTGGGATTTCTGCAAGTAGCATATTGGTAATTTTTAATTAACTAGTTTATTTATTTACTCATTTTTGTTTGTGGTTTGTTCACAATGAACATGTCTGCAGAGGCCAGAGGTAAACCTGTATGTCCTGTTCTATTACTATCTGCCTTATTCACTGGAGACTGAGTATTCTACTGTACCTGTAGCTAGGCTGATAGTCAGCAAATCTTAGTGACAAATCTATAGCAAAAACATAGCAAATCTATGTTCCTCATACATAGCATTGGTGTTACAAGTTCATAAATCCATGCCTGGATTCTTTAGTGGGTGATGAGGATTGGAATTAAGGTTTACATACTTACTTGGCAAGGGCTTTTAACCACTGACCGATCTCTATGGCTCTTTTGTGTGTTTGTTTATTGAAAAATGAATTGATGATATCTCCATCACAGTTAGGATTAGTGTAACATGTAGCTCACATATTAATAAGGACATTCTGCTTTGCACGTGGTAGAACTATGTTGTGTTTATGTGATGTAGTACACAGGCATACATGTACAACCCTTACTGATCTGGAGCTTAAACCAATCTGCCTGCCTCTGCCTACATGCTGAGATTAATGGCCTGTGCCAACAAGATGTTTTAGTTTGAATCTGAGAAACTCTTATCTGATTTCTGAGTCAAAACCATGACATTATGACTGAGCAGTAAGATCCCTTTTCTCCTAGAACAAAAACATCTTTTATACTCTTGAAGTATTAATTGATGTTATATGAAGAAAGTAGTGAGAGAAAAATTGTATCTTCTTGATACAAGACTCCAATGCATTTGTTGGCTTAGTTATAAAGCTAATTGTTGGGATGGGAGTGTGATTCAGTGAAAAAAAACAATGGCTATGCAAGCTTGAAGACCTGGGTTTAAATTCCAATAGTCCACATAAACTTGGATGTATTCACTTATTCTGTCTGTAATTCTACTTGGGAGATAAAAGAAGTCTGGTAAACAACAAAGAGAGCTTGTCCAATGCAGGGGTGTGGAGTAGAAACTCACAGCAGAGACTGTCCTCTGACCAACACATGTGTGTTGTGGACACACATACAAACACACACACACACGGCTCATTCTAAATACTATTCTAATATCATTCTAAGAGAAACAACACAGTATTCCTGGATTATAACTGAGTGATTAGCAAGCATGACAAAGCTCTGGGTTCCCCCTGTAGCATACCGGTGGAGCGGGTGCCACAAAACATTCTAAAACTGTTGTTGAATATAGTTCATTATTTTCTTTGACAAAACTCTGCTTGTTCTTGCTTCCAACCTTGCTCTCCCCAGCCTGACTCTCGGTATGCCTGACTTTAGCACTTCTCACTTGCTTTCCTCTCATGTCTGTGTTCCCTAGTCATATTTCTTTATGTGGATGATTAAATGGTATATCTTCAAGATGTTTCCTCTTTAGAACTGTTAGATTTGCCTCCAGTTGCTCTGTACCACTTCTTCTGCTCATTTTTCTTTTCTTCCCTTACTTTCTTCTAACTTTTATCACTCTTTTCTCTCTTTACTTTTTCTTCCTCCTTCACTCTCCCTCCTTCCCTCGCCTTTCATTTCCTCTCTCTCTGAATTCATTTCTTTCAGTTTGGATAGAAGTTAACAATTTCTGGTTTACATGTTTTTTTTTTTCACATGTCTTATATTTTAACCTGGTTGATGAACAAAGTGTTTTGTCTGTGCTTCACAGCTGAATCCTCAGCCCTAGAAGAGTTACTTGTTTCTCTAATTGATGTTTGATAAATTAATACTCTTAGAAACACAGAAAATAAAGTGAAAAGTAGATCACTCTTATCAAGGAATTTCCAAATTTAAATAAGCAAGAGAATAATGTCCTATATGTGGTGGCACAAATCTGGATCTCATCCCTGAGAGGCTGAGCAGGATTGTGAATTCAAACAAGGTTGGGAGTAAGAATGCTTGGGTAAAAGCAAGTGATCTGGTTTGAATTACCAAATACTGTCCTCCCCTCCACACAAAGCATATAGCTAAATGTGACTTGTGCTTATATCCCATTCCTGTGAGGGCTAGCAAAGATAGAGGATTGCTGAGGATTGTGGCTTGCCAGTATAGTTCCAAATTTATTGCGGGAAGCTGACTCAAGGGAATATGGCAGAGAGTGATAGAGCAGAACATACCCTGTCTTTCTTTTGTCTAATACACATGCATAGACATGCGCATGCAAACACCTTACAGTATGCAGCATACAGACACCTGCATATACATATACAAAAACAAATAAAAGCAAAACAGTAACATGCAGCAGTCAACAAAACTTGGAAATAACACAAAAATGCAAAAAGGTTGTTATGAGTATATGGATATCAGAAATAAGATAGCAGGTGTGAAATAGGCATCACTCAGAGAATAATTGGCTATCTTGTTCACAGAGTGGCTGCTCGCTATGGCTTTTGCCCAGCCAAATCAATGAAAAGAGAATCTTGGGAAGTTGTTCATTTGGCATCTGACTCCGGATTGTATGTATGTGTGTATTTGTGGTTATTCCAGTGCCTTGGGGAACAGCTGGAGGGAGCAGGTACAACAGGTACCTGGCTATCTCCACTTCATCAGACAATCATTAGGATATAGTTTGAGAAAACAGAGTAGCTTACAAAGTCAGTATTTTTATGTAACTCACAATGTTAAAACAACTAAGATCAATGAAAAGTGAACCTAGATAATAGCTAAACACTTCATACCTTCAAGAGCTATAAAGAACGTGGCTTTGCGTTTGGAAATCATCACACAATGTTATTAGTGCTTTCACATGCTCCAAAATTACTGCTTTGAAGAACATAGGATGTAGCATAAAACAGATATGAGTGATGAATGAGAAAAAGACTTATCAAAAGAATTATTTTCCTGGATGTAATGGAGACAAACCTAAGATGTTTCAGAAATAAACTCACATTTTGTGTATATATATACATATATTATTATATATATTATATATTATATAATATTATATTATATATACATATATTATGCATATATAATATATATGATATATATTATATATATATATAATTTATTGCAAATAGGGGCTCATGACACAGTATTCAAGTAAAGGGCAGTGGCTAGAATCTAGGAGCTGTATGTGTCCTTCCACCATGTGGGTATTTTGGGCTGGGAAATAAGCTCAGGTCCTCCAGCATGGCAGCAGGCTTCTTTTTGTAGCCATCTTATTGGACTTGGTTCATTGTTATTTTAACATTAAATACCTATGTATGAAAGCAATGCGGTTTCTCTGTAAGTGTCTTCCCTTCCCTTTTGACTGGGCTGGGATTCTTGTTACTCAGCTGGGCAGAGATTTTAAACAGAGGCTGGGTATGAGATCCCTCTCCTTCCCATGTCTCCAAGATTTCACTGTTTTTCTTCCCTACTTATTGTTTTCAATGCTGAAATGCCTACAATTTGAGAATCTGAATGAGAGGCCGAGCCAAGCAAAATGTTTACACTGCCTTATTCCAGAGTCAAAGCATTTCACCTCAGCGGGAGGCTAATGCTTCTCTCCTGCAGCCTCCTAAGGCTGGAGTAAAACTTGGGGATGGACTTTTCTTTCCAAGTGCCATCTTCAGGACAGTTCTCCCAGGAAACTGAATCCCCTGCATTGGCTGCCTTCACTTGCCACCACATCTGTTCTTGAAGTGCTTGATGCCCACAAACATTATGTCATTTTTAATCCCAGAGCAGTGACTGCTGTTTGTCTTAGAAATCACAAAGAAAGTTTCAAAGTCTTCAAGTTAAAAGAGAAAATTAGGGCTCAAAATACATGAATGACTTCTGAGTCAGAGTCAATGGACCATTCCCTCCCTCACCTTGTGTCTCACGCAATTCTTGTTCGTTAAATACCAGTAAAGACACCCAGATGCTCTTTAGGCAATCAGATGAATGAACAGATCATTAAAAAGAGATCAGTGTCTCTTAAATCAGCAAATAACTGCACGGGAAAGAGAGGAGCCCTGCAGAGTGAGATGTTGGCTGACATCTTCATTTGCTTTGTAACTTGGGCTATGCAGAACTTATCAAATTTCATAAGATAATGTATAAAAATAATAATTCACTGAAATTTTGACCACCCAGAATTTTTAAATACAGCCCAGTCTTTTCTTATGGATAGACAGTGTGTACAGAGGTTGTAGGAACAAACAAAGAGCCAGAGAAACCCCACAATTATTAAAAACATTCTAGCAGTGTATCAAAGCAGATATTAAGACTCATAACCAAACCTTCTGCAGAGTGCAGGAAATCATAAGAAAGAAGGGGGAATTAGTATGACCTGGAGAGAACAAGAGCTCCACAAGGACCAAATATATCAGGGCACAAGCGTCTTTTATGAGACTGTTTCTCTAACCAAGGACCATGTATGGATATAACCTAGAACCTCTGCTCGGTTGTAGCCCATGGAAGCTCAGTATCCAACTGGGTACCCTAATAAGGGAAGCAGGGATTGTTTCTGACATGAACTCAATGGCGGGTTCTTTGACCTCCCCCCCCCACCCCGGAGAAGAAGCAGCCTTGCTAGGCCACAGAGGAGGACTTTGCAGCCTGTCCTGAAGATACCTGATAAACCAGGATCAGATGAAAGGGGAGGAGGTCCTTCCCTATTCCCCAATCAGTGGACTTGGAAAGGGGCAAGGAGGAGATGAGGGACGGAGGATGGGATTGGGAGGGAAAGAGGGAGTGGGATACAGCAGGGATACAAAATTAACAAATAATAACTAATAATAAAAATATAAAAAAATAATTTGTCCCAAAAGGCAAAAAAAAAAAAAAAATTCTAGAAGCCTAAGGAGGATTGGCTTGCAACTCTGCAGTGATTTCTCTCTCTCTCAGCTATCATATATATTTACACCTTGTCTTTTCCAGGCCTGGAGGCAGCCAGTGACCAAGGAAAACATTCAGCAAGGTAAACATCATTTCTAGAAGATCATAGTTATTAATCTAAATGTAATTATAAAAGTGTTATAAATAAGAGCTTGCCACACTGTGTCAGAGTATGATACCCGTAGGACCCTGGAGGCTGTAAACCACAATGTGATTGTACAGAGTAGGAAAGTAGTATGGTTGGGAATCTTCTGTGACCTTGAATACACCATCAGTATCTCATTTCAGGGTTGCTAGGACATCTTTCTAACACTGCATAAAAATGCCTAGCAAAGTGACTGGGCCATCAATACTGCTGAGTCACATACAAGGTAGATGTGGCAAAGCATTGGCATCAGTACAGATGAGTTTAAAGGTAAAGGCTGTCCCACTGGTTTCTCAGTGCCAACAGTGGCTGTTACCACTTCCTGGAGATTATTCCTAATCTAATTCCCTTGTCTCTGCCCAATCTTATTTCACAATATCTTACATAGACAAATCTTTAGTTGGCCTCTGTTGTTGAAGAAATGCCTTGACTTTCCAACCTAAATCATTTCTCAGTCTGACATATTATCTTTTCTGCACTCAGCTCAATTATATTTTTTTCCAGAACAGTTCTTTTGGATTCGACAACAAATAAAATTCTGGATACTCAATATTTAATGTACCATTTAATAAGATCAGCAAGATGCACTTTCAGAGTAGAGAAGCTGTGTCTATAAAACTTGTCAATATATTTCCAATAAAATAAATACAGAAAAGTTAAGGAAATAATGAATGAGTTAAAATCTTATTTTTTTTCTCTGAGCACCTAAATTTATACTTCTTTCTTCCTTGTTTTCAGTTATGACCAGGTCACATGGATCACATGTTAAGCCACCTTACTCCTTAAGCCAGAATAAGTGCTCCTGCTGATGTGGAAAACATAGGGTACAGAGTCTTTATTGTCTCAGGGTGCATAGCTTGGAAAGCCAAGATGCTAACCAATTCAGCAACCATCATAGTCACCACAACTAGTAGCTTCTGGTTTTCATAAACTCTCAGAATAATTTTAAACATAGTATCAGGTGAGTTTAGAATGGATATATCATGGGATTAGAAGTGGGAATTTAAGAGAAAGAGAAAGAGGCAGAGATCTTTTTATAGCAAGAATGGCCTGGGAAATGGGCTTCCATTCACACTAGTCTAGAGGCTGTTTCCAGGACTTATGAAAGAAATTGAGGTGAGATTTGGAAGGTACCCAGTCTAGTCCAGATGACTCAGTTACATGGTGCTTAGGTGCCCCTCATTTACAGTCACACTTTGACATATTACTTCTGAATGATGTGCCCATTTCTGCGGTATCAATACAATAAATAAGGCAGAACCCCCTTCTGGCATGTCTGTCTTCACACCTGAACAGAATCAAGAATACTTTGGGGTTTCTAATCAGGAATAAGAATATTTATTGGAGCCTGTCCTAAACTGCCTGATCAGCTTTTATCTCATGTCCTTATCAGTATCTAGTAGCATAAGTCAAAAGTCACATATGTCCTGCACTCCTACCTGGTTCATGTAGCACAAGTCAGATAACTGAATCTCCTTCCCCAGAATGCAAGGCTTCTTTTTCCATCAGAATCCTTGCTTTGTCTGGCAGCACTGAAGTTTCTCACTTCACCCAGCACTGCTTTCTGGCCTTTAATAAATATGAGGAATGGTTCAAGGTAGTGCAGCACTTGATAAGACTTCCACTCCACCGCCCCAAATCCGAACAGTATAGATGTACGTTTTCACTTCCCTCTAGCGTATGCCTTAGTGCAGCTGGTAGGTTGACATGATAAAAGAATGTCTTGCTTTAGTAGAAATGGATAAAGTTTTTTTTTTTCCCCAAAGAGGCTGTACCATTTTGTTTTCAAAACCAAACACCAGCTTTAATGTGTTCATCCCTATTTTTGATTGGCTATATGTGTTCTGGGTGGGGGGTTGAGTGGTTAGAGCAGCACACAGTTATATAACATAGTAGTTCTAACTTACAAAATTATGATTCGTTTTGATAAACAATTTTTATAATTATTATTATGTAACTCCTGACGTGTATTATTTCTTCTGTGAAATGTCCAAACATTTGGTACTTCGTATTGATTTTTAGCTTTTTGTTGTTGTTGTTCACAAAAAGTTAAACAAAAAAATTAACTTTGCTTTTGGAATTCAGTTCTTTTGGTATACAGTTTTAGAACCCACTGTCACTCTGGGACAGACTCTCAGATACCTCTGTACTATGCTTTCCTTCCAGCAATGACCATGGGTAGCCAAAATCTCTTCATTCCTGATCCTTTCTCAGAGTTTCAAACCATTGCAATCATACATGTATAATATATTTATGGGCTCTATTCTTCACTAATGTAACACTTAGAAGTTTACCTGAGTTACACTGTGTCTGAGTATTTCATTCCTCTTTGGTGTTGGAGAGTATTCCATTGTATCTGCCAGACTTTGGGAGAGCAAAAGGAGTAGGCTCAAGAGAAGATTCAAAAGCTCCATCAAGAGATGGATAGACATATTAGGATAGGATATTTAGTATCAGCAGGGGTCTGAAAGCAGAAAGTTTCAGGATTGAGGCACAAAGTCAAGTTTCTTCTTTCTAAGTTTTCTGTACTCATTTGATTTCTATTATTGGAAGGGTTAGACTAACTTTGTAACCTGTATGTCTTCTAAAGCCTATAGTTTTGAGTTCTAGGTTCAGGTTAAGCTAAAGCCTCTTAGTACCTTTCCAGAGAACGGAGAAATGTGACCCTATCTGTAAGGACAGATATAAAAAGTGAGCAAGCAATGACCTTCACTCAGCAAAAAGAAGGAACAGACCCTTGTCTTTGAAATAGTGTTTCTTAGCAACCAACCCAGACTTCTTTTGAGTATCTTCTGAACTCCAGCCAAGAGCCCACAGCCCTAATCTTCAAGGATGAGCTAACCACCCCCACCTTCAATTGCAGCTGCATCCACACTTGGCAGGGCTGGCCAAGCTTGAGCCCTAAGACTAACCAATTATCTTACTTTATAGCTTCCTCAACCAATCCTAAATTGCCAAAACTGCAACTTCAAATTTTCCCGCAATTTTTCTTTTAAAAACCTAAGGCTTTTGTCTCCTGGTGCCACTCTTTGCTGACCAGCAGGGGTGACCTCATTGCGCAATGGTTAAATTAAACCTCTTGCTTTTGCAACTAGTCATGGTCTGTGGGAGTTTCTGGGAAGGGCGCAATCTTGAACTCCTGAGCTGTGAGACCCCAGGTCTTACATTTTTATGATAAACATTAAGACCGAAAGTAACTTAAAGGTTAGTGTTATTTGATCTGCAGATAAGAGGTGACCATATAATGAAGAAGGAGAGGCCACAGAAAAATATGGCTTACTGGCTTGTTCAGCTACCTTTCTTTCACCACCTAAGCCATCTGCCTAAGGGTAGCATGACCCAAAGCTGGCTGAGCTCTTCTGAGTCAACTACCAATTAAGAATACGCCTTCACAGAAATTCTCACAGGTCAATTAAATTGAGACAATTTATAAAAATCATTTATTTTACTTTTTTACATTATGCCATAACAATACCATTTATTCCTTTCCCTTCAGCTACCCAATCTTACTATATACCCATCCTTGCTTTTTTTTTTTAATTATGGCTTCTTTCTTCATTGATTGCAGTTATACACATGTATGTGCTTATATATACAAATATATATATGTATATGTACATATATATATTTAAATATATAAATACAACCTTAGTTGCTTACTCTGTATAATGTTATTACATGACTGCCAAAACATGTGCTGAACAGGGACAACAATAATAGACATGTTAACATATGTGTCCTACTTTCATTCCTATTGCTATAATAAAATACTCTGGAAGTCACAGTATTTAGAACATGTGCTGCCATGTTGGTCTATGTTCAGACTGTACTAAAGTTGTATTTTAATCCTTATATAACTTCTAGCCTTCTCTCTAAAATATTTGTACAAAGAAATACTTTTTCTTGAGCAGTAAGATGTGAATTTTCTTACATGCAGACATATACTAATCATGCACCAATATTTCCAAAGTGCAGTCAAGTTTGTAACTAATTACATTAATTTGGTGTAAAAATAAACAAATAATCAAACAAATAAATAATTACAAATAATCACGCTGGAAATTTCTGCAGAATAATTGCTTCTTGCTTTTGTATACTGAGTCTGATGTCTTCCTTTATCGATTCTCCAATCTAAAAGTCCAAATCCCCAAACCAAGGAATGGTGCCTCTAACTTTCAGGGTAAGTCATATTCCATTAACTAAGACAGTTATGACAATCTCCCACATAGATGCCTTCAGGTCAACCTGACTTATATAATCCCTCATTGAGTCTCATTTTATAGGTGATTCTAAATTGAATCAAGATGGCAAGTTAAACTAACCGGGACTGGAGAGATGGCTCATTGGTTAAGAATGCTGTCTGCTATGGCAGTTCAGTATCCTAGTGGGTTCCATAGTAATGGGGACAAGGACTGTCTTTGACAGGAACTGATTGGCCTGCTCTTTGATCACCTCCGAGCAGCCTTACCAGGCCATAGAGGAACAGAATGCAGCTACTACTGATGAGACTTGATAGACTAGGATCAGAGGGAAGGGGAGGAAGACCTCCCTTATCAGTGGATTGGGAGAGGGACACGGGTGGGGAAGAGGGAGGGTGGGATTAGGAGGGGAGGAGGGAGGGAGGTACAGGGAGGATACAAAGCGAATAAACTGTAATTAATAAAAATAATTAAAAAAATGCTGTCTGCTCTTCCAAAGGATCCAGGGTTCAATTCCCAGCACCCACATGACAGCTCACAATTTTCTGTAATGCACATTCCAAGGGACCTGACACCTTCACAATAAAGCACATAAAATAAAAATAATGATAAAAAAAAAAAAAACTAACCATGACGACAATAAGTATGTGCCAGTTTGTCATTCATCTCTTATAGGACATAAAAGACCGTTTTGGTGAATATGAATACAATACTTTAACTTCTGCAATTTAATTTAATTTAAATTCTGCAATTTAATTTACAGCAATTTTTAAATGTGCACTATATATAGGGTGGTGGAAAGGGTTGTCTATAGAGACTGGAATCTTATGTCAATGGAGTAAGAACTTAGGCATTTGTGAAATACCATGTGAGTGCTGGAATCTGAACTCCAGTCTCTGATGTAGAAGTATGTTCTCCTAAGCACTGAGTCAGCTTTCCAGTGTATTGAGGGATTAGTGAAACCACTGAACAAGACTTTGTGTGAGAAAAAGATAAAATTGTTGGGGAATCAAACTGTTGGAGTTGCCTTTTGGCTTGCAGTGTCAGGGCCAGAAGATGGTAGAAGGAGATTTGCCAGTTTTAAGAGGAAAATAAGAGGTGGGGGTAGGTGTCTGAGTCAGAAAAACCTGGGATTTAGAGAAGCAATAAGTGGAGTGTAGTCCAGAAGAGCCTAGGAATGAGCATGTGGATTTCAATCTGTTAAAAGCTTGTTTGAGTTAATTGGAAAGGAGATGCCCTTGCCAGAGGTTGTTGTTTGTAGAGGACAGATAAGGAAGGTAATGCCTTTTCTTGTCAAACAGAAACCTGCTTTACAAGATTTCTGAGGGTTGATGGATTCAGGTAGAAATCCTTTGGTTTACACAGTCTGAGTAGAGCCTGTGCTTAACCCCGACTCTTATTTAAAACACTTTCAGCAGTACTGCAATTATTGGGGCCCACTTTGGACCTAACATTCAGTCCACACACAGATTGCTTATGGAAAACGTATGTTCCATTCTCTGGGTAAATGTTTAGATTAGAATCCCTGGCTCTTCCCAGTGTTAATTGGGAGTTGTTTTGTTGTGACCCTTGGATTGTTAATGTTATTTACATACTACCCAGAGAAGTTCCTTTCAAAACTGGCAGCCAGGCAGAGCATGAAAAACTAGATCTCCTTTTTTTTTTTTTTTTTTTTTTTTTTTTTTTTTTTTTTTTTGTGGCTACCCTAGGAAAGCAGAACTTCTCCTACCAGAAACCTAGATTTGAGGCTTATGGGTACAATGTCTTTATTCCAAATTGGCCCTCAGACTTACTCTTCCAATGAAACTTCTGCTCCGCAGCCTCCCATTATCCTAGGCTGAAGTTGTGCTCCAGAGGGTCTTCTTTGCTAAACCAGCCTCCCCCTTTTCCTTTATTTCCAACACTCTTGTCAGCCTGACAAGAGTTCTCATGCTTTTCCAGTCTTGCTTTTGTTTGTTTATATTCTACTCTTTACTGTTCTGACTAACCTTGTTTACCATGCCTCATGAAGACATTTTCAGATATGCCATGTCATGGCTTTTACTTATTTATTCAGTGTGTGTGTGCCACACACCCACCTGGTACCAAAGGAGGTCTGATGAGAGCCTTACATCCCTGGAGCTGGAGTTAATGGGTTGCTGCCATCACTGGGTACTCTGAACCAAATTTGGGTCCCCTGTGAGAGTAACAAGTACTTGGAATGTGGAGCCCTTTCTCCATCCCCCAAATAATTATTCCTTGCTTAAACAGACTTTTAATGCTATAAATGTTTAATGTGTTTTATCTTGATAAGTTCAATGTATTTCATTTTCGCTTTTATTGAACTCAACAGTCTCTTTGTAATAACCCCCATGGTTTCTTTGTGACATCAATTGTTTTTTTTAATTTTTTTATTTTTTAAATTTTTTATTAATTACACTTTATTCATTTTGTATCCCCCCATAAACCCATCCCTCCTCCCCTCCTGATCCCATCCTCCCTCCCCTTTCTGCATGCATGCCCCTCTCCAAGTCCACTGATAGGGGAGGTTCTCCTCTCCTTCTTTCTGATCTTATTCTATCAGTTCTCATCAAAAGTGGCTGCATTGTCCTCTTCTGTGGCCTGGAAAGGCTGCTCCCCACTCAGGGGGAGATGATCAAAGAGCAGGCCAATCAGATTATGTCAGAGGCAGTCCCTGTTCCCATTACTATGTAACCCACTTGGACACTGACCTGGCATGGGTCACATCTGTGCAGGGGTTCTAGGTTATCTCCATGAATAGTCCTTGGTTGGAGTATGAGTCTCCGGGAAGTTCCCTGTGTTCAAATTTTCTGTTCTGTTGCTCTCTTTGTGGAGTTCCTGTCCTTTCCAGCTCTTACTATTTCCCACTTCTTACATAAAATTCCATTCACTCTGCCCGAGAGTTTGCCATCAGGCTCAGCATCTGCTTTGATAGTCTGCAGGGCAGAGGCTTTCAGAGGCCCTCTGTGGCAGGTTCCTAGTTTGCTTCCTGTTTTCTTCCTCTGGCTTTCAGAGGCCCTCTGTAGCAGGTTCCTAGGTTGTTTCCTGTTTTCTTCTTCTTCTGATGTCACTCATATAGACATACAACATAGGACAAACCCACTAAAATCAGTGCATCTAAAGAAACTAAGCAAGAGAGAGGACCCTAACTAAAACGCTCAATCCCCATCCTGAAAGGCAAAGAGGATGGACATCAGAAGACATCAGTTGTTTTAAGGGATGCTGTTATATGTCCATATGTCTGACTGAGCAATTTAAAAATAAACTTCGGTTAATAATTTCTGATTGAAGTTTGTTGAGCTCCACATGATTTTGCAGATTTTGATGGTGGAAGCTTATTTTGAGAGCTGAAGTATGACAACATGCTAATGAATTTATCACAATTGACCTGGTATATATTGAGCTGTTCATGTAACACTTATTAGGCAAAACTCTTAAATGGACTTCATAAGGATTTCTATATTTTTCCCTTGACTCTTTTCTTTCCAGAACTTTGTGGTGAATAGTGCATGTTTTTTTTTTTTTTTCTTCGCATCAGTACTGACAGAGGGGATGAGCACTATTATTACTGCCATCCTCATTTTATTTATGCAGGACTCATCCAAATCTCGGGATTCAGACTGCTGCAGTATCACCCCATACATTCATCATCAGTAAGTGCTCTTCTAAAATGGAAGCCTACAGATTTTATCAAACTAATTTTTTCACAACTAATTAAATTTTTAATAAACAGAAGCAAAAAGTTTTACAGGATCAGGAAGGCTCCAGAGAATTAACTGTCATCATGGTATCAATACCCAGTGTGGTATCCTTGGAAGAGGGAGACAGAAAGTGCAATCCAACCCAGTGACAAGTAGTCATGTTTTTAAGTTCAAGATGCAGTATTGTGACAGTGCCATTTATTTATTGTTTTATTTGTTTGCGTTCAATTCTTCTTTTGATGTCTTCATGCCATACAACACCATGTTAATTTTTTTCATTTGTTTCCTACCATGATCTTTTTTACTGGAAGCGAGAGGATTTTTTTGTGGCATCTCTTTTTCTTTTATTTGTTTGGCTTTCTTCAACATTCTGAATTTGAAACACCCAAGCAAGCTGAAGAGGAAGCGGAATTGATGCTATCATTGTGGGAGGGTAAGAAAGACTGTTTTACTAACCATGCTCATGGTGGCTATTTAGTTGTTTGAACAATTACACTTTACACAGAGACAATAGAACATTCTGAAAAAGAACAGACACAGTAGAGGTGTAGAGCATGTAGTATATTAGAAACCATTCGATAGGCTTAGTGGCCATATAAAATGTATTAGAATATGAGATAACATTGCAACGGTACTATGTGGTGATGAACAAAAGCAAATGTGGTCAAACACTCATTCTAACAAGAAAATAGTGTCTTTGCACACAAAAGTTAAGTTTTGGAGAACTGAAAGAAGGTCTGTGAGCCTCTCTGTACTATCACTTTATCACAAGGGTAACAGAATACCTCAATAATGATACTGTCATAAAGAAAGAGAAGATACTCTAGCTTACAACTCTGGAGACTGCAAGGTAAACAGCATGGACCAGGCTTTGAAAATGAGTCTTCTGTAGATATATCACCTCATGGTGAATGTCACTGGTAGGAGGAACAGAGATTACATTTCAGTGGAATCCAGAGAGACTGAGTGGGTACAAGCTCTGGCTTTATTTGACCCCACAAATGGGAATTAGCAAGGCTCCAAGCAGAAATGACATATTTTTTTCTGAGGGCATATCCCCAGCTAACCTCAGAAACTCTGTGGGCTTTCTCTTCTTCAAGACTTTGTGGCATTGCCTGGTTCTTTCACTTTCTGGACCAGTTTCACAACACAGGAACCTCCAAGTAGAAACCACAGCCAAGCTATGACACAGTCTATGATGTGAATCAAAGCTGCAATTGTGGAGAAACCGAGGAGTCAACAAGAAGAACATATTTACTAGGTAGAAGAAATAGAGTGGTGCTTGCTCCTCTCCAGAATGTTTCACTGCATCCTTATACACTAACATGGGAACCTTTGGTGAAGAACTAAGAACGAAGGTATAAATATGATATTTCTATTTGTAAAAATTGGATTTCAAAGTCTTTAAAGTGTTGTATATCCTAGATGGTGGGTTAGTGAATAAAAATACCTGGCACCAAGCCTAATTACTTAAGGAAAATCCAAGGGCTACACATGGTGGAAAGAATCAACTCCCATGGGTAGTCCTTTGCTCTCCCTATGCACACTACTGTAGGCATGCACCTACCCACCAACACATAGATGATAGATAGATACGTAAAACATATCCATGAGTCTACCCATGTATATATGTATTTTATATACCAATAATTGAGGTAGAGTTACAGAACGAGATTGTAGAACACTTAGCTAGCCTGCCTGAAGCTCAATATTGTAAATAATGGATGTGGTTATTTGAATAGGAATGGCCTTTATAGGATCAGAGTTTCCAGTACTTGATCGTTACGGAGAAGAGCTACTTGAGTGGGATTAGGAGATATGATCATGTTGGAGAAAGTATGTCTCTGGATTGGAATTTGGGGTTTCAAAAGCTCAACCTAGACCCAGTCTCTCTCTCTCTCTCTTCCTGATGGATGGAGCTATATGTGGAATGCTCAGCTACCATGTCTGTTTATGTGCCACCATGCTCCCTGCCATGAGGGTAATAGACTAAACCTCTAAAAATGTAAGACAGACCCAATTAAGTTCTTTTAGAAGATTTGCCACAGTAATAATATCTCTTTATAGCAATAGAATACTGAATAGGACACTGGGCATGCCAACACTAAGGAGGTGGAGGTTGAAAAATCAGGATTTCAAGGTTATCCTTAGCTACAATAAAAATACATAGCAAATTTGAGGCCAGCCTGGGGTACGAGAGCTCCTGTCTTAAAAAATAATAGTAGTTACGATAATTATTATTATTGTAAGTATAACAGTAACAAATATTTATATTATGTATAATAACAATTCTATACAATTGATAATAGTTCAAGAATACTATTATAGTTTTTCACATTTCTGAAAACACTGTGCAGTGAAAATTAGATTTATAAGTTATTCTGCAAGACTCTATTTTCACTCTCAGGAAAACAATGACTTTGCTTTCTAACACTGAGAAATGGTTGGAGGCACATACTTAAAAAACAGGTCTTGTTACATATTGCTTCTCTTGAATTTATAATTTCTCTTACAACACATACCAAAATGCTTTTCTGCAATTTTTCAGAAACAAAATGCCAATTTATATACCTGTTCTTTTGAGAATTTTCTCATCTGTCGGAGAGAAGGGCACACCATTTTTGGAAAACCCACAATGCTTGGTCTGCATTCTGCATCAAGCTCCCCTCTTAGTGCAGGAGGCACACAACTGGGAGACTCACTCGAGCCCTAAAATGCTGAAAATGGAGTTTTAAAACCAGCAGCATATAATACTCTGTTGTGCTGAGCCAGTTTCAGTGTATATGTGCAAACGCTGTGTTTTAAAGGGTTGTAATTTGTGTTTCAGGTTGGACTTTTCCTGAGTAAATACGGCAGAGCTCCGCTAAGCTTAAATACCACTCACCACTCTTTTTCACACTGTTATGCTTTCATAAGACAAACTCTACAATCATCAAATTCTTATTCCCTTGAATTTATCATGCTGATAAAATGGGAGGAAGAATTAATTTCACAATAGCACATGGGTAGGATTCATTGTCAGTTTTATCTGAGTGCTTTTATTCCCCACCTTGTTTTGTTTTTCAGTGGATTTTCTTTTCTTTTCTTTCTTTTCTTTTCTTTTCTGTCTTGACATCTGTGGAACGATGATGACAATGATAGGGAAAGTTCCCTGACTTCATATCCAGTTCGCCAGTCATGAAGTTCTTGCTTGAGTATGGAATGTCTACTCCAGTTTATGAACTGGCGTAGCGATCCATTATCGTTAACTTAAGAAGCGGTGGAATATTAGAAACTAAGATCCAGGCAGCAGGAGTGTCCATTGCTCCACTGTACTACTCAAGAAGAGCAGGCCATAAATCATTAACCCGTGCCCTATGGGAAATCATTTTATTAAGTAAAGCTCATTGCTTATCATGTCCCATTTTGCCTTTTATTTTACAAACCCCTTACATTTTCAAACTCACTTAGGTCAGCATGCTCTGTTTTCCAGACAAGCAGTGAGGTAGTTAGACACATTGTAGTAGAACTGCATTGATTTGTTACAGGCACGATTTTAGCCCCCACCTCTTCAAAAATTTTTGTTTTATTTTTATTTAATTTTTTATTTATTACAGTTTATTCACTTTGTATCCCAGCTGTAGCCCCCTCCTTCACTCCTACCAATCTTGCCCTCCTCCCATGCCCCTCTCCAAGTCCACAGATAGGGGAGGTCCGCCTCCCCTTTCAGTCTATCAGGTCTCATCAGGACTGTCTGCATTGTCTTCCTCTGTGGCCTGGTAAGGATACCCCCACCCCCCTCAGGAGGAAGTGATCAAAAAGCCAGCCACTTGGAGACTGAACTGCCATGGGCTACATCTGTGCAGAGATTCTAGGTTATCTCCATGAATGGTCCTTGGTTGAAGTATCAGGCTCAGAAAAGACCCCTGTGCCCACATTTTTTGGTTCTGTTGGTCTCCTTGTGGAGCTCCTGTCTCGTCCAGTTCTTTCTGTCTCCCCCTTTCTTTCATAAGGTTCCCTTCACTCTGCCCAAAGTTTGGCTATGGGAATCTTCAACTTTTTAAAAAAATAAATGCATAGAATATACTCCCTCACTTAAAACAATGTTTTGCACTTGGAGACCATATTTTTTTTTTCAGAAGTTCTGACTTGTAGCCTTTAGTGTTAACAAATCTGTTAGTAAATATCTTAAAATTTAAGGAAGTTTAGCTTAGCTCTTTTTTCTTGAACCTTAGCCGTTTTCCCTAAAACTCTCTAATTGGAAGCACTTGCTTCTTTCAAATATAGCTCTAAGATGGGCCCATCGCTTTGCACAGGTTATTCAGAACTATTCATGAGTAGAACAGCATCAGCAAGAGGGTCCCTTAAAATTGTCAGTATCAGCAGACAAGCCACCATGAATGTGACTTCTTACATGAATAATTCATGTATTTTCTTTATTATTTATGCAGAAACTTAAAAACTTCAAGTTAGGACATCAAAGTCTCTCCGGTTCACACAGGCTTTTCATTAATTAGCCTTGAGCAAAATACCAAACAAGATACATCTGAGAGCAGTCATTTTTTTCTGCTACTATATTTTCATACAAATTTGTAACTTACATCCGAAAATTGCCTAACTTTCAATTGGAACTAAAGTTTAGAATCATGAAGAAAGAGCCTGATCAATCTGATTAGAAATGAAAAACACAATTTATATTATAAAATCGTCTAGCGTGCTCTCATTGCTAAAAATTTATGTTTACTATGCCCCGCGAATACACTATCCCCTTTGTGTTGTACGTGTGTAGTATGTACATGTTGTGTGTATGGTATGTATGTATGCGTTTCATATAGTACATACTATTTTTGTGTATATGTGTGAACATGTATGTGGTGGTCAAAGTCTGCCATCTGGTGTATTTCTTAGTTGTTCATTCTCCACTTTATTTTTTTGAGTCACCATCTCTCCCTGAACCTGAAGCTCACTGATTCAGCAAAACTAGTTACTCAGGAAACCCCAGGGATCCTCTTGTTTCCACCCTTTTACTCCACCCAGACTGGGGTCACAGGAAAGCGCTTCTATGCCTCACTTTTAGTGTTTGTTCTAGGGAATCAAACATAAGTCATCATGTATGTAAACTAAGCAATTTTCGAACTGAACCATTTCCCAGGTATCTAGCTAAAATAATTTTTTAAAAAAATTATTTCCTTCAAATACGTATGTTCTGAATTTTTTATTAGTTCATTGGGAATTTTGTACAATGTATTTAATCATATTCACCCCTCCACCTTCTTCTCCCAGATCTACCGTGATCTCTCTGTGCACCCAAATTTGTGTCCTTATTTTTCTTTCTACTTAAAAACATTGTCTAGTATAATTTGTGCTGGGTTTTTGGCATGTGTTCTTCCACTGGAGATTAGTGGACCAACCAGTGGGTACACCCTTAACAAAAATTGGCTCTTTCTCTCTACAGCTATTAATGAGCAATAGCTCTTCAGAGCCATGCATGATTTGGGCCATGCAGAGATTTTTATCTGGCTTGAAGCTACTCAGGTCTTATGTGTGATGCTGTGATTTCATATGTGCAACTTTCTTGCTTTGTCCAGACTATTTTTCTGTAGTCTCATATTACCTGTGGATCTTACAATATTTCTATCCCCTCTTCCATAAACATTCCTTAAACTTTGGGGAATAGGGTGAGATATAGGTGTCCTATAATCATGAGCAGTATTCTCTGCACTTTGACCAACTGAGAGTCTCTGTGTTACTGAACATATACTGAAGAACGAAGCATCTCTGATGAGGTTTCAAAGACTCACTTATTCATTGGGACAGTAATAAGTTTTTAAGAAATGGCTTAACATTGTGGCTATTTAGCAGAATAATAATAGTAAGTTCCCTCCACAGGGCTTATGAAATGTCTGGCCATAGGTTGTTTGTCTGAAAATGGTGCCAGATATGGTATATTTTTTCACTTGTTGGGTGTTTTAGCTCGGGTTTCTGTTGCTGAAGAGACACTATGACAACTGCAAACTTTTTTTCCTTCTTTTTTTTGAATTTTTTTTGAATTTTGACTATTATTTTTTAGTCACTTTACAGCGTGATCACAGTCCCCTCCCTCTTCTCCTCCCAGCCCTGCACTCACACACCCCTCCTCCCATTCCTTTCTCCCTTTCTCTGAAAAGGGGAGGCTTCTAATGGGTACCAAACCACCTGGCACATCAATGCACAACAGGACTAGGGGCATCCCCTTCTACTAGGCCAGACAAGGCAGCCTAGCTAGGAGAAAGAGGTACAAAAGTGGACAGCAGAGTCAGAGACAGCTCCTACTCCAAATACTAGGGGGCCAAACTGCACATCTGCTGCATGTGTTTAGGGGGGGCTTAGGATCAGCTAATCCACACTTTTTGGTTGGTAGTGTAGTCTCTGAGAGCTCCCATGGGCCCAGGTTTATTTACTGCATAGCTCTTTGGGGTGTCCTTGACTCTCCTCAGGCTCCCTCAATCTTTTCTTCAACTCTTACACAAGACTTCCAGAGCTCTGTGTATTCTTTGTTTGTGGTTCTCTGTATCTGTTTCCATTATATGCTGGATGAGGCCTCTCAGAAGACAGTTACACTAGGCTTCGGTCTGTAAGCAGAGCAAAGTATCATTGATAGTGTCACAGGCTGGCTCTCTTCAATAGGATGGGTCTCAAGTTTGGCCACTCTTTGTCTGGGCTTTCCCATGAACTCTGCTCCATATTTTCCCCTACACTTCTTGTAGGCAGAACAAATTTTGAGTCAAAGGTTTGATGGATGTGTTGTTGTCCCCCTCCCTCCACTGGAATTCCCACCTGGCTATAAAAGGTGGCAACTTCTGGCTTCACATCCCTCACTGCTAGGAATCTCAGCTAAGGTCACCCCTATAAACTCCTGGGAACCTCACCCATCCCAGGAATGCCCTCCCTACCAATTTCTGTTCTCCCTTCTATTCCCCTATTCATGCTTTCCCTATATCTGATCCCCATCCCAGTTTCTCTCTCTATCTCTTCTACTACCCAATTCCATCCCTCCATCTACTTCAGGTATCTATTTTATTTTCCCTTTTGAGTGAAATTAAAACATTCTCCTTTGGGCTCTCTTTTTTTATTTAGCTTCTTTGGGTCTGTGGAGTATTGCATGGTTATCCTATACTTTATGACTAATCTCCACTTATAAGTGAGGATATATCATGTGTGTCTTTCTGGGTCTGGGTTGGCTCACTCACAATGATCTTTTCTAGTTTAATCCATTCTCCTGCAAATTATATTTCCTTGTTTTTAATAGCTGAGAAGTATTCCATTGTGTACATATACCACATTTTCTTTACCCATTCTTCGGTTGAGGTATATTTAGGTTGTTTCCAGTTTCTGGGTATTATGATTATGAATAAAGCTGCTGGACATAGTTTGGCAAGTATCCTTGTGGAATGGTGGAGCATGTTTTGGCTATATGGCCAGGAGTGGTATAGCTAGATGTTGAGGTAGAACTGTTAAGGAAAATATTTCATTGGGGCTGGCTTGTAGTTTCAGAAGTTTAATCCATCATAATGGCAGTAAGCAAGGCGGTGTGCAAGCAGACATGGTGTTTGAGAAGGAGCTGAGTGAGAGTTCTACATTTGATCAGCAGACAGCAGAAAGTGAATGTCTCAATGGGCATAACTTGAGCTTCTGGGATCTCTAAGCCTACCCTCTGGTGACATGTATCCTTCTACAAAGCCATACCTACTCCAACAAAGCCACGTCCCTTAATAGTGACACTTTCTTATGGCCAAGCTTTCAAACACATGAGTCTATGAGGGCCATTCCTATTTCAACCACCACACTGAGTGAAATTCAACTCTAACCCGAAAGTAGTTCAATATTTCTTCAATGTTTGTACCACGACTGCATCAGTGGGCATGTCTTTCCAGTCAGGCTGTCTCTGAGTTAATGTGGGGACAGCAAGAATCTACATAGTAAATAGTTGACTACAGGTAAGTTGACTTTTCCCAGGGCTGGAAAGCATCAATCTCACTGTTGTCCATTGTTGAAGGGAGAGGAATTGTAATTGGGAAGTGTCCACTCTGAGGTGAATTCGGGAATTCATGATGAGGATTAATCATCATCACTAATGGGTGTTTCATCAAAATTAAGAAACCCGCTCCTGAAGAGTTTGGCCTTAAACTTCAAGGATGTTCAACTTAGAAATGAAGAACTTTTAATCCTCTATCTCTTGACCACAAATGGCATACAGAATTAATTGTAACTTATTTTCACAAATGTATTAATTAGAAATCTAGATGTGATAACTTTAAGCTTAATTTTATTTGACTGACTTTTTTTTCCAGTAGAATTGTTTTGAAAGGTGGTACAATGTCATACCCTGCTCATAGTGTACAAGCTGGTTTTCATGTCAAATTGATACAAGCTAGAGTAATCAGAGAGGAAAGACCCTGAGTTGAGGATATCCTCCAATGAGATCTAGCCATGAGACATTTTCTCAATTAGTGGTTAGTGGAGGAAGGCCCAGCCCATTTGGGGAAGTGCCACTCCTGGGTTTGGTGCTATAGGAATGCAGGCTGAGAAAGCCATGAGGAGCAAGCCATGAGGAACATGACAGTAAGCAACACTCCTTCATGGCCTCTGCATTAGCTCCTGTCTCCAGGTTTCTGTCCTCCTTTAGTTCTTGTCTTGTCTTCCTTTGTTAATGAACAAAGTGGAAGTATCAGCTGAATAAACCCTTTCCTCCCCAACAGCTTTTGGTCACAGCTAAAAGGTGTTTCACTGGAGCAATGGAAATCCTAACTAAAGATTTAAGAAAATTAATAATATTATTTATTTTCTAAGAAAATAAGAAATAAGCTTACATTTAGAGACTCTTTTTTCAAATCCCACAAGGATCTAAACAAAGAAGTCCAAATTCAGGGTAAATTTCCAGTACTTTTTCCTGTGTAAGAGAGGCCAACTGTGGTTTACCTGCTATTTCATTCCCAGATTGCTAAAGCAAACAGACAGTAAGCAAATACATCATATATGCTTAATACAAGTCACTTCTATAGGTTCGAAGGCACTAGGCATTATCATCACTTCATGTCATTGGTTTTATTTTTGCCAGACTCAGGTGCTAAATAACCTACTGAATAAAACACATTTTGGCCTACCTTTTTAAAAGAAAGAAAAAAAAAATGATGTAAAAAAGGGTGGATGATTTGGAAGAAAGCCTAAAACTTGACTAATAAATATCAGCAGTGAAACAAATATTTGTATGTAAAATGTATTATTCAATATTTAGCACTAGCAGCTGCCTGGCTATAAAAATGAAATCTGAAAATGTGTTTCTTATGCGATGGAAGTACCTTAGAAAACGGGGGAGTTTTGTTTTGCAATGATAGTCATGCCATTAAATTTTTGAAGCCATCTACAAGCCATTCAATCATACAGTTGGCATGCTCGTGCACATGTGCCAGGAAAGGAAATATTAGGAATGATTGCAATGATTACCTCCTTCTCTGTCCAATTTCTGAAGCCTTGAAACATTTTTAGTATGTGATTTTGATAGGGGAGTGAAAATAATTTAAATGATAATGTGTTCTGCAAATGTTCCTCTTTACCTCAGCTGTATGTATGAAAAATTCCTCATCCACATAGCCTTACATGCTCAGCACTTATGGATGCCCTCCCCCTTTGCTGGAACTTCTTTTGTGCTCTGCCTCCCTGCTTCTTTGAGACAGGGTTTTTCTGTGTAGCCCTGGTCATTCTGGAACTCGTTCTGTAGATGAGGCTGACTTCAAACGGAGATCCTTTTGCCTCTGTCTCCCTAGTGCTGGGATTAAAGGTGTACACCACAACTACCTGGCTTGTTGTGTGTGCTTAAACAATGGTGATTGTAACATATTAACAGTGGCTTTAAGAACGCTTCTTTTAAAATTACATATGCATGATTTATCTAATGTACTTTGAACACAATTATCCTCTTCCCCTTACATTAAACTCTCTCTTCTCTAAAAGTCCAGCTCTTATGTTTATGTTTTGTTTTGAATGATTGTTTGTGACCCGTTGCCTTCTACGTTTGTACAATACCAACCTAGCAAGCATGATGTGCCGCTGGTGCAATAGTGGTACAACTGTTTGGGTGTAACCGATTGTTTTCCACTTAGCAGTAAAGCCTGCTCCACTGGAAGAATTCATGTTTGGTACCATAAGCTCGTCAGAAGCCCGTGGGATGGGCTAGACCCTAGAAAAGACCCTACTCCTGTTTTGCTGGATAGGCATGATATCAACTTCTCTCACAATGTTATGATGATCAGGTTAGCAGAATTCCTGGATTGCTTTCCAAGTTCTGGCATCTATTTAATCTAGCATGCTTTCACAGTAAGGCATGTTCTAGACCTATCACAACCCTTTCCTTTCTGATTTATAGAAGTGCAGCCCAAATTTTTAGTGAATTAATCAATAGTATACCTAGACTTGAGGGCAAATCACATCCACCTATATGGTCTATACCCCTAGATCTGACTAATATGGACATCATTGCTAACACGTTAGCTGTTACCATGAGCTTCTATTTTAACAATATGACTGTAGCTATTTGATAATTCAATCATCTGACCTATTTTTAATAGGCAGAACTTGACATGTAAGGTGCATTTTTATGGTGGATGTTTGTTTTTAGTTGTTATTTCCTCAGGTAGATGAAGTTCTGAGAGTTGCACACACAAACTTGGAGCCTTTCACAGGGTGTCAGTATGACAGGAGAGTAGAATTTTAATGACTACTTTAATGTGGAAAAAAAAGAAGGATTCACAAAGTAAGAATTATTCCATAATCTCCATCATTACCTGTTTCCATGCCCAGGGCAAGCAGCACTCCACTACAGTTAACTTGTTGTCTCTAACAGTTTTATTGTGCATGTGTGAACCCCTGACCCAATTTGAAGAAACGTGATTAAGAAAACATATTTCTTTCCACAGAAATGTTCAGGGCATATACTTTAAAAAATCATCTTGAATTATCAGATCATTTTCTGGTTGATATGAAGATATAATTCCTATCCTATTATTAAAAATGTACTGTAGTGTATTATAAGTGAATCTGAGTTTTCAATATAGGTTTTGTAAGCTATAAAATGAACTGAAAAAGCCTTTTCCGTAGGATCTAAAATATGTTTTCTGTAAGGAAGGGTGAAGAAAACCCTTTAATCTTATGAAGGGAAACCATAATCATATTTTATGACAGATTATGAACTGAGAATTTGAACAAATAGAAACAAGTTTACAGATGATGATAATCTCTCAGAGAGTGTGCAGGATGAAGGAAGGAGAGAGGACAAGTGACTTCCAGCACTTATACTTCCTGCTGAACCTTTTCTGTATCGAGAGTCAGGATCAATTATAAAGGTGGCCAGGCACATGACCCCCCCTACAAGTTCCTTAAAATAATTTAGGAAAGTAAAGTGGCCAATACAATGAATGTGGGTGTTTTGAAGATAAATGAGTTTCTAAGTCACATACATTTCTCCTCCCTTGACAGGGTGTTAGAAATAAACATTTTTACACAATTAAAACAGGCAACAGAGGGGAGAAACCAGAGCACATAAGACAAAGAATAACGTGGTGACAAACTTAGGTGCATGTCTAACCACTATCTGTGCTTATATTTACCACCTATAACTGTTTCTCCATGGGACAGGCATGAGGCAGCTGTGAAATGTCACTATTTTTCAGACTAATCAACTTCAGCTTGCTGACTGTGGATACTACATTTCCTGCTTATATAATTTCTGGATTTAACCAGCCACCCACATTCCTGTCCTCCAGACATGCAGTGCTTGTCTTTATTTCTTTTCCCCTTAACAGATAGAGCAACGACTTTGTGATAGCACAGATATTATTTTAATGAGATTTTAAAATAATTTCATTTAATGAAGCATATACTGTCAGATATTTCTTAACATCGAGATTAAATAAGCTTTTTAGTTTTTAGAATAAAACAGTAGATCTTTATCAATAAAGTGATAGCTAAACACTAATTGACAAATAATAAAATAAACTGTGCAGGATATATCAGTATTATCAATTTAATCTTTTCATAAAAATGTTGCTATAAACATTGAGTTTAGATAAATTTTTAAAAATTCATGCTTTTCAAATACCTTGAGGAAAAAGAAATTTTATAACTTTATATAACAATGTATTCTAGGAAGGACATGGAAACAAATTATCTCTAGATTTTAGTGCCTATTCACCTTCTTTTATATGAGCTAGGTTTCAAATAATGATTTTGGTCATGAAATTTTTCACACAAATCCAGTTGCATCATTTCAACCTGAAGAGCAAATACACATGCCTGATCAATGGAGATGGACACTAAAGGCAAACTAAATTAAAATTTCACCCAAGTCCATTTATTAAGGACAATTAGCTTATTGGAATTGCTCACAGAGCAGAGGTGGGGTGTTACTCACAAGAGTGTGAGGAACCCCAAACATTTTAATCACTTTAAAATCCCATCCCATTATGGGTGACAATCTCATGGAAGCTGTGTCATGGCATCTCATTTTCAATTAATCTTCTTTCTTTCTCATTTTTCTTCCTTTTTTCTTCCTTCTTTCTTTCCTTCCTCCCTTTCAACCTCTTTCCCAGCCCGCCCTCCCTCTCTCCCTTCCTTCTTTCTTTTCTTTCCTTTTTTTAAATATAATGTAGCATTTTTCCAATATTATTTTCTAGCTGGGTACTCAATACTAACTAGAATACTAATAAAGTGTCCCAAGACCCTACTCTTACCAAAGATATAGCTACAATTGTATGGTCTACCCATGTTGCCATGGGTATTGAGGCAAACCCAAAGATACATCAAGGTATATGTAGGGGATGGAAAAAATCACTTTTGTTATAAGCAAAAATGAAAGATGCAAGAGCAAGATTCTGTGGTGAAATCCTGCTAGCTCAAAGAGGCAGAGAAAATACCCAGCTGACCTACCTTCCTTTTCAGCTCAGATCTAAACTGAAAAAAACACAAAAGGATTGCTAGCTCAACTGATAGCCCAGGAAGAAAAGGCCAAAGGCTTGCTAGCTCAAAGCCCCCGAAGCCAGGGAGTTGATGAGCTGAAGCTTAATGTAAAGCCAGTTTGAGCTAAAAGCTTCTTTTCTACTTCTCTACCCTGTCTTTGTTTTTTAATGTATTTATTATTTGTACAGTTTTCTGCCTACACGCCGGAAATGGGAACCAGATCTCATTATAGAGGGTTAATGAGGCACCATGTGGTTACTGGGATTGAACTCAGAACCTTTAAGGAAGAATAGTCAGTGCTCCTAACCTCTGAGACATCTCTCCAGCCCATCTACCTTTTCTTAAATACTCCTCCACTCAAAGTCTCTCCTACTTTTTAGTCCCTTACAGCTGGTTTCTTGTTCTGCCTCTTGAGCTAGAGTTAACTTTACTAAATTCTATGTACAGAAAGCTTTTGGATTCAAGGTTCGCACCAGCTAGGGCTGGGTGAACCATGCCATAATCACCTATTTACAATAAAAAGTTCTTATATTAAAGGTGTGTGATAGGGACCGACCACACTAAACAAGAAACAGGGTATTACAGTTCACAATTTTGGTGTTCACAATGAGATCAAATATTCCGCAACAAATCACCATACAAAAACAGATCTTATAAAGTATTACTAAACCATTAGCATTGGTTCATTGATTCATTCATCCATTTCATAATATTTAAATGATTTTAAAAATGTAGTTGAGCCTTAGAAATGTGCCTCTGAGACACCAGCCCTGAGTCCTCTTGCAGAAAATGCAAAGACAGTAGAATCGTAAATCAGCTAATCTGCTTAGTTTGTCAAGCCCTCTGATTGGCACCATCTGTGACACAAAAAAAGAGCTGCTACTGTTGTGGAGCTCAGGAGAGGTTTACAGAAAGACTAAAAATCTAAGGTTAAATCCCATGAAATGCTTGGACTCTCTTTTCATCAGATTGATCAGCCATACTATGAATAAGTACAAATCTTATGCAACCACATGATACAAAGGAATTCTGATTTACCACAATAAGTTGGAGCTTGCCCTACCTGGGGGCTGGCATAGCTTCCAGAGAAAGCTGACATCTTACCTGAAGAGGAAGCAGATCTCACCTCAGAACTGGAGAAAGAGTTTCACAGCTAGGATGTAGAGTGCAAAGGCACGCAGAAGCTCAATCGAATAATATATGAAAAGGATCAGTTCTACAACAAGATGATGAGATCATATAGTGTTAGAGGTGACCAGGAGAGAGAAATAATCTTATGGTCATAACAAACAGAGCATGTACAAAGCAAATTCATGGAGAGCTCAGGTTTTGTTTGTTTGGTTGTTTGGTTAATTTTTAGAGGGTTGTAGAAGGTTTTTTGTTTGTTTGTTTTTGTATTTTTTTTTTTTTTTGGAGGGGAAAGGGTTGAGACAGGGTTTCTCTATGTAGCCATGGGTGTCCTAGACTCACTTTGTAGATCAGGCTGGCCTCAAACCGACAGAGATACAACAGCCTCTGCCTCCTGGAGTGCTGGGATTACAAGATTGCACCTCCCTGCCCAGCTTCAGAGAATTCAATTTGACAGATTGAGTTGACTTGAAGAATGAAGTGAGGCATTAGCTTTCACCACTATAATGAAATAGTAGGTGATTAGTTTTTAAAATTAATGGCTTATTTGAATATTGGTTTTGACGTTTTTGTCTCAGGGGCATGTGGCCCTCATCATGGAACACTAATGAATCACCAAGTGACAGAGAAATTGGTTGACCTCCTCATACAGGGAACAGCCAGGATCTCATAATATCCTTTGAACAAGTATCTTCAGTTACAGAAAAGCCTTCCAGTTAGTGCTACCTTCTGTAAGTTTTAGCAATTCTCATTACATCCTAAGACCAATTTTTTTAATATTTTTTATCAATTACAGTTTATTCACTTTATATCCCCCCATTAGCCCCTTCTTTCTTCCCTCCCAGTCCTCCCCTCCCTCCCCCTTCTTCTCGCTTGCCCCTCCCAAGTCCACTGATAGGGGAGGTCCTCCTCTCCTTACTTCTGATCTTAGTCTATCAGATCCCATCAGGAATGGCTGCATTGTGATCTTCTGTGGCCTGGTAGGGCTGCTCTCCCCTCAGGGGGAGGTGATCAAAGAACAGGCCCATCAGATTATGTCAGAGGCAGTCCCTCTTCCCATTACTATGGAACCCACTTGGATACTACACTGTCATGAACTACATCTGTGCGGGGGTTCTAGGTTATCTCCATGCATGTTCCTTGGTTGGAATATGAGTCCCTGGAGAGAACCTGTGTTCAAATTTTCTGGTTCTGTTGCTCTCCTTGTGGGGTTCCTATCCTCTCCAGATCTTACTACTTCCCAAAGTGCATGGAATCTTAAGTAAGAAGTAGGAAGTAGTAAGACCAAGTTTTAAAGCATAGATTTCAGGGAACTTCCAACATATAAACTAAAGCAAAGATAACTCCTCTTCATCTTCCCTTAGAAAATCTTTTATTAGTGTTTTTACAATTTCTGGCTTATACACCGGTGTCTTGATCCTATCCTCAATTCCCTGTTTCACTCCCACTGGACAACCCGCAACAGGTCCCCACACAACCTTCTTGGGTTTTTGTTTTGTTTCATTTTTTATAATAGGCAAATCCAGTGAGTCCTGTCTACTGGAAGGCTGACTCAAGTATAAAAGTTTGTAAGTGCAATGAGTTCAGAAAAATCACTCTTTTCTCTCCTCTGGTTTTTACAGTATTTTAACCCCTCTTCAGCAATGTTCTCTGAGCTTTGGAGGTGGGTGATGCAGAGAATTGTCACTTTTAAAGCTATGCATTCAATAGTTGCTGTTCTCACACATTGCCCAGTTATGAGTATCTTCAGCAACTGTTGCCCACTGCATAAATCAGCTTCATTGGCCAAGGCTGTGAGCAGCACTAACTTACAGAAGAGATTCCTGCCACAGCTGCGCAGAGATAAAGGATGACATTCTCAGTGGTTTCTACTGCTTTATTAGCTTCTTCATGTATTTCTCTAAACAAGTGGCTATTGCTTCATGTCTGGTTCACTTTTGTTTGTGTGAGCTCCGATTCAGGCAACTGAAGCCACATCTTCCTGTGTCAAGTTTGAAAAGACCACTTCTGCTTCCTGAATCTTCTCCTTGATACTTCTTCAGTCTCATTTTTTCTTCCAGCATTTAAATCCTCTTGCTCCTTATTCTTCAGATTCAGAATAAAATTCATTTTTAAGAGACCTTTCTGAGTAGTCTGAGCGACTACTCACTTGCAATCTGGCTTTCCTTTTCCAGGACACTTTCTTTTCATGTGTATCTGTGTGCATGTGCGAGTGCCTGTACATGTGCATGTGTGTGTGTGGGGGGGGTGCTATACGTAGTTCAAGAGTGTGATGATGTGTATGTGTGGGGGGTGCATTTACATATTTGTATGGATGAATGTGAAGGCCATAGGAAAACCTTAGGCATCCTTCTTGAGAAGCTATAGACCTTTATTTTTTTTGAGACAACATTTCTGACAAGCCTGAAACTCACAAGAAGGCCAACATGTCTGGCAAGCAAGCCCTAGTAATCCACTGATTCTCACCACTCCTATTATAAGCCTTGTTTGTTTGTTATGTGAGTTCTAAGGAAGTTCCCCATGATGGCAAGGCCAGCACTTTAGGAAATAAAACATTTTCCTTCTTTCAGTACACTTATTTCTTTGTGGCATTACCTAACTGTCCAGTTTTGTACCTACTGTTAAAACTTTTTATTTTATTTTTATTAATTACAGTTTATTCACTTTGTATCCCATCTGTAGCCCCCTTCCCATCCCCCCAATCCCACCCTTCCTCCTTCTTCTCCCATGCCCCTCCCCAAATCCACTGATAGGGGAGGTCCTCTTCCCCTTCCATCTGACCCTAGTCTATGTCTCATCAGGACTGGCTACATTGTCTTCCTCAGTGGACTGATAAGGTTGCTCCCCACTCAGGCAGAAGTGATCAAAGAGCCAGCCTCTGAGTTTATGTCAGAGACAGTCCCTTTCCCATAGAATCTTGAAACAACCCAGATGTCCCTCAACTGAAGAATGGATACAGAAATTGTGGTAGATTTACAAAATGGAATACTACTTATCAATTAAAAACAAAGAAACCAAGAAATTTGCCAGCAAATGGTGGTATCTAGAAAAGATCATCCTGAGTGAGGTATCCCTGAAGCAGAAAGACAGGCATGTCTTGTGTACTCATAAGTGGATACTAGACCTGTAATATAGGATAATCATACTAAAACCTGTACCTACCTTTTTAATCTGGGCAGAGATATAGAACATCTGCAGATATGGCTATTCCATGTTTGTCAGGACAATAGGACCACAGCATGAATCCCATAGCGCTTACAAGGAATTAATGAACAAATGACTGAAAGGTCCATTGTCTCACGTCATCTCTGCTGACTCAGCACATATTTCGGGTCCACAGAGTGAGCCTATCTACTAGCATCCCCCAGAAGGAGCCAAGTTGATTGGTAAACATCCCAGAAGGGGCGTTGTGGTGCTCTAAACCTCTGCCTTAAAAGTATCAGATTAAAAGACACAGAGGTGCCCACATGAGAATATTTTCAAAGGATGAAACAGCTAAGATTGAGCTTGGACAGGTTAGTAAGACAATGTTCTGGGCACTGAATGTTCAGAAGGAGGACGCCTAATCTACCCCTGAGTGACATGTACACGTTCTTTAAGATTCTTTTTCATAATCTAGAGAATTGAACAGCGTGAAAATCGTTAAAACTGCTGTTCTGAGAAACAAGAAATAAGTCTGTGTGAACAGGAGGAAGAGATAGTGCTGTGGATAAAACACTTGTCCTGCAATTACAAGTATTTGAGTTCATGTCCCCAGAACTCAGAAAACGTTCAGTGCAGTAACATGACTAAAATCCTAGTGAACAACTTCAGGCTTTAGTCCTCATCTTCCACCTTGTTTTAAAGAGAGTCCCTGTCTCTCTTTAGAGAGAGCACTACATGCTGAGCTAGCTGCTCAGTCTTCTTCACAATATATGCTGAGCCATTTGTTAAAAAACTTCCACCTATTTTGGGACTCTGCTAATAAGGTCACACGCTGCTATTTCCAGATTTCCCCTGAGCTTGGTGTATACAATGGACTCCCTTTATCATTGGAGTTCTCTCTTCACCTGATCTGGGGAATTCTCAATCCCCTAAAGAGCATTAAATGGCCCTCAGGGAAGATTACAGGCCCAACATTTTTCCTGATAGGAAACCTGTTCATCAGGCACTTGTGGATTGCTGAAGATATGTACCCTAAGCTAAAAAGATGTCTTGGCTTGCAACCAATGACCTTTAACTGTATGTGAAGATTCTCACCCATCCACAGAAAAATCATGTACTATGTTCTCCTTCTCGTGATATGACTGTGCTACTGCATATAAATGAAGCACTGTACCACTACATGTAAATCAAGTGTATCTAGCATCTCTAGCCCCAACAAATCAAGCACATTCACTCTCAGAACCCCCCCACTGCCCAAGAATTAAGAGTACTTGATTCACGAAATAAAGCTCTCTTTCTCTCTCTCTCTCTCTCTCTCTCTCTCTCTCTCTCTCTCTCTCTCTTTCCTCCTCCTCCTCCTCCTCCTCCTCCTCCTCCTCCTCCTCTACCATGGCTACCTGAGATTTGTCATTTATTCTGGAGAAGGGAGAATTTCCCTCCTCCCTAGAGATTCACTGTTGAACTTCCAGGGTTTGGATGTCAATCAGGCTACTTGGAGCCTGCCCAACTACTATGAGCTCATTGTTGACCTCAGGTGGAACTTCCACTGGGCCTGGACCAACCTTCCAGCCTGCTAGGCCTGCCAGTCAGTAGTGCTGCCTTCTAGCCTACTGGACCTAAGTCTCATCTAGCCTGTGTTTTAGCTGGAAGCCCATCAGGCATGGGCTTTTACCAGCACCCCTGCTGTTAATACAGTGGTTTAGCTAAAGGGCTGTAAAACATCTGACTCATCTGATATTGGCAATCTCATTTAAAAGAGTTAACACAGTAATAAAATCATTTTCACCCCCCCCCCCTAGTGAGACAGGGAGCCTTATTTAGATCACTGGCCTTGCCTTGATCCCTCTCCCTTCCAGAGAAGAACCACAGCTTTGATCTCTGGGTCCCTCTCTTCTTTGTTGGAAAGCCTAACACTGTGTCCCAAACTACCACCAAACTAAGAACGTCAATTGTTCCTTTCTTCTCCCATCATATAACAGAAAGGAAGGGATTATAAACATGTAATAGACATGTGACATCACATGGGATGTGTGGATCTGAACTCCTATGTTTATATTTGCAAGTCAATAAGTTATCTATTGAGCTATTTCCCTAGCTCTGCAGAGATGGGTATGTCCAAACACCATTTCCTTCAGGCCCAAGAGTTCAACCACTCCATTGCTTATGGGAATGTAAACTTGTACAACCACTTTGTAAATCAATCTTGTGCTTTCTTAGACAACTAGGAATAGTGCTACCTCAAGATCCACCTATACCACTCCTAAGCATATATCCAAAAGATGCTCAAGTGTGCAAAAAGAAGATTTGCTCAACCATATTTGTAGCATGTTTGTTTATACCCAGAAGCTGGAAACAATCCAGATGTCCCTCAGTTGAGGAATGGATACAGAAATTGTTGTAGATTTACACAATAGAATACTACTCAGCAATTAAAAACAAGGAAGTCATGAGAGTTGCAGAAAAATGGTGGGAACTAGAAAAGATCATCCTGGTGAGCTATCCCAGAAGCAGAAAGACACACACGGTATATACTCATTTATAAGTGGATATTAGACATATAATACAGGATAATAATACTAAAATCTGTATACATTAAGAAGCTACAAAGAGAATGACATTAAGTATAATGTTGATGTTGGCCAATGACCCCCATTCTGATGCCTACATTTTGTTATGAATCACTGTACACAAAGAAGATCAAAGGTACACTTTCTTCAGAAACTTGCAGTTTATTCAGGAGTGTGATTTTCAGCACATCTGTGGTGTGCTAGAACAGAACAGACCATTCTTTTCTTCTCCCTCTTGACAGTTTTCATGCCCTGAGGCTAGAGTATATCCCTGCCATCTATTCTACTTCCTGGTTATATGCTCAACTGGAACAGTGAAAAAGAAAAATCATTATAAAACTTCACTTACGATTCTGTCATTGAGTGAAAATAACAATCGAGGGCTAACAAACAACTTCAACCTGGCATTTTCTCTTTATCACCTCAATTGGGTAATTAATTATAGAAGCCTGAGTCATAGAAACAGAGACCTCTATAGTTTTTATTGTATATATGTTGGCCAGATGTTTTTTTCAGATTCCAGGATTCTATGAATACTCACTGTTAAGTAGATATAATAATAAAGGGAGTAGAAATGAAGGGCACATACAATTATTTGTGTTTGTCTTTTAGAGCTTATATTAATCATTTTTAGATTGATAGGCATTTAAAAATATTAGTCCAGATAAGCACATTTCCAATTCTGCCTTTCATTTTAAATGAATCCCATTTCTTCTGTTTGCATTTCAATCCACTTTAAGGAGTCAAAAATAAAATATATTATATCATAAGAGCCATAAAATGCAGGTGTTGGACTGAAAGAGCATCTCAGCACCTGCATTTTATGGGTATATAAAAGAGATATATAACCCACTTGAAACTAAGTTTGTCTCACCTTTGTTTCTGCTGAGAAAGAATTTAAACTTGTCTGGTCCACCCAGAAGGAAACATGAGCTAAGCTGTGCCTTTTAAAGAGGGCAAAAGAGCAGGATAGAACTTTTCTTCAGAGGAATAGCACCCAAAATTGCCATGTGCATAGTAAAATGCTTTAATCAATGACACCAGACACACAAAACAGAAGCACAGTAAAAACTGCACGTCATAGTTACCATTTGTTACCCCACTTTGTTTCTCAGAAATCAAAATGGGCTACTATATAAAAGCAAGTCATAAGAACCATCCTGGATGAAACAGAATGTTCTAGAAAATATTATGCGCTTTCATTTGACTATTGAACCATTGAGACAAGGGACTCCCAAGAAACAGGAATTCTCTGAAGAATCTCACAGTGAAAGAAGGGAAAAGAAGGAGCCTGGTACCATCCATAAGATGTGTTCCAGAAAGAGATGTCACACAATGCTGACAATTCACAAGAAGACCTTGCAAAAAAGGGTGAGAGGGGAAGATATGTGAGTGGCACACAGCTCCATACCTTGACCAGGATCATAACTTGACCAAGCATGCTTAATTATGAAAACTCTTGCCCTTTCTTTAATCTTTACCCTCAAGCAAGAAGCTTGAAGTTAAGTGTGTGTTTTTGTGTGTGTATAAGAAGGGACTGATCCTGGTTTGTTAGTATTTCCAGGGCCCAGACTCTGTCCTAGTAGTATCACCTTTTCCACTAAGATCTTGTTCCCTTATTTAAGGATACCTGGATTACAAATTTTTGTAAACCCTACCAGGGAAAAGCATCAATGAGTCTTGGCCAGCTGTATTGTCCTCGCAGTCTCCGAATACATATTTGTGAATTCAGGGCAGCAGCATTCAATCCATGTTTGTATCTAGGCAGCCATGACATTAGACAGTAATAAGAAGTCCAGGCTAAGAGAAATCAGAAGCATCCTCACAGTGCCTGCTGTCCACAAATGGTCTCTGCAGTTGGGCTCAAGTAAGTATCTATTGGCTTACCTTGTACTTTAATGTCAATCCATATTGAAGGCAAATCAGTCATTTTCCAAAGACCTGTGAGAAGCTGGTTGGTTTTCCCAGGTCTGTGGGTGCTTTGCTTCTTCTCATTGGTATCTGAATCCTTCAACATTTCCCTCTCCAAATTGTCTGGTGTAATTCATCTTTCAGGAAGAAAGGATGCTTCCAGTTTGACTACAGACATGGTGATAGGAGAGATCCACCTATCAAAATGTGTCCTGACTTTCACACTCATTGTCATGATCTATGCATGCATGCTCACACAGACAGAGACAGACAGACAGGTAGACAAACAGACATACACACACACATATACATAAACACACACAGTGAGTGAAAGTTTGAGGAAAGTACTTGCATTCCCCCTGAACTGTCTGTAAGGCTAATTAACTGACTAGAACTTCAATAATGTGGAGAAGTTAGAAGGTTGCAGGTGCAGAGCCAAATTGTAGTTTGCTTTGAGCAATCTTTTGCCCGCTGAGTAGTCATTCTGTGACCACATCTACAACATACCCTGACTAACAAACAAAACACCCTAAGATGTATTAATAGAACAAAACCCCAAGCTTCCCACAAAGCAAAAGCTAAGACTGGCTCAACATGTGAGGCCAATAGTAGAGTTTTCCTCTCTGTGATAAATACTTATTTGATGTTTTCACTAATGGATTTAAAAACAATGCCTTATTTGTAACTTTTTTTGCTTTATTACTATGAAAACTATCAAATGGTTACCATGTTAGAATATAGAACATTGAATGACCCAAATCTGTGTTCTCAGACATAGCCATTCATATTCAAGTTCAGAATAAACTATTTTTTATTCCCTTTGAGGAAAACTGGGTTTGTGTGTGTGTGTTAGCAATAATTTAAACAAGACAGGAGACTACGATGGAGAGCCTCTGAAAGACTACCCAGCATTGGATCAAAGTAAATACTGAGACTCATAAACAAAAGTTGGGCAGAGTGCAGAGAATCTTAGGAAAGAAGGGGGAGATAGTAGGACCTGGAGAGGACAGGATCTCCACAAGGATAGCAACAGAACCAAAATATCTGGGCACAGGGGTCTTTTCTGAGACTGATACCCCAAACCAAGGACCATTCATAGATATAACCTAGAACCCCTGCTCAGATGGAGCCGATGGCAGTTCAGTCTCCAAGTGGGTATCCTACTAAGGGGCACAGGGACTGTCTCTGACATGAACTCAGTGGCTAGCTCTTTGACTGCCTACTCCGGATGGGGGAGCAGCCATGCCAGGACACAGAGGAGGACAATACAGCCAGTTTTGATGAGACCAGATAATCTAGGGTCAGAAGGAAGGGGAGGAGGACATCCCCTATCCATGGACTTGGAGAGAGGCATAGAAGGAGATGAAGGAGGCAGGGTGGGATTGGGAAAGAAGGAGGAAGGGGACTATTGCTTGGATACAAAGTGAATAAACTGTAATTAATATAAAAATTAGAAATTTAATTAGAAATATTAAACAGATTTTTAATTTTATGAAAAAATTATCTACTCTGCCATTCACAGGACATCTATATTATCCAATCCCAAGTTCAGGAGACAATTTTGAAAAGGGAGAGAAAAAGAATTCAAAACCCATACAAGAGAAGAATGGAAGCTCTTACAGGTTGTAGTGAATTTCTTCTGAATTGAAGCATTCATTCCTGGAAGGAAGCTCATTAAGACAGAGAAATCTCTAAAGAAAGGCTTCATAGGTCTGGAGAGTGAGACCTATGAGAGTGAGAGGTCAACGTCTGCTATTTTTTTCTTGAGTGTGGGTTCTAGATAAGATATCAATATCAGGTCATCAGGCTTGGCAACAAGTACTTTTACCCACTGACTCATCTGTCAGCCCCTACCACTGCTTAGCAAAGCAGAGCTAATTACAGATGATACATTCAAGAACAGGATTACTAAATTACTCTACTAGGTTAATATGCTTATTATTATTTATTTTTTTCATGGAGAAGTCTTCATGAGCCATAGCACTATTATGGGGCATGGGGAAAGGGTAATGATGACCTGAATACATTTTTTTTTCAAATGTGGGAAAAGTAATTGACTAAAATGAAAGTGTTTAAAATGCTCTTCAGAATAGACCAATAATAACATTCAAAGCTGGATTGTGAGGTTGAAATTGACTTTCTTACTTCCCTCCAGGATGATTTAAACTCAGAGGAAATTTTACCCAACCTCCTGTAAAAGCTTACATTCTCCTGAAAGCTACTCTAATGCTCAATAAGAAGTTTGATCTCATGTAACTTATTATACTAAACAGAAGGGAGCACTTCAAAACTCTCATTTTTGATCCTTGTCTATGTTCATATTTGGGGTCCCAGCTGGATTCCTGTCATTTCTAATGTGTATATATAAGAGAGAAATAAAAATAAACACTATTGTTTGGGAGTAATCTGCCATCTGCCAAATTATTTTGCTATTGTTTTAAATACAAATGTCTAAAATCTACTTTCAAAGTAGGTGGCTATGTTATATAAAGTTTGCAGTAAATTAAAGCTAAGGCATCTTCTTAAGTTTGTGAGTCCTTGAAACCTCTGTTAGAAATTTATACATGCGAACAGTGAAATGGGATGTGTCCCACTACTATGCCCTTATAACTCCTGGTATCTCCCTCCACATATCTACCTCTCAGCTTTACGTTCTTTTATTTCTATAATTACCTTGTTAATTCCATTCATTGCTGATCACATATGCATACATGTGGAGCCACCCACTGGAACATGGGCAACTGACCTGTGGCTACAGCGCCAAAGCGTGTTCACCCTCCCCCAGCAGCCAGCCAAAGACATGGATATGAAACTGAATACTTACTGGATATGCTAGTTCTAATTTTGAGTCCCTGATGCTGGAGTATTGTCCATTGCCACTCACAAGGAGCTGGATGTACACAAGTGATCACCCTACCTGGTGATGTGGAAGGCCCAGCATTTCCCTGACATGAGCATTCATATGGCATACAAGGAAGCACACACTTACACAAGCAATTGTGCATGAATGTTTATAAGAGATATGTGCATTTTGTAAGCCTTATTTAATCTTCATTATAATTTTTAAGTCATTTTATGTTTTTTATATAGAAGAAACCAATCCAAAAATTATTATATAGATTTTTTTCATTTTTCAGTTAATTTATTCTCTTGTATATTATGTTGTATAGTCTCTTATATGTAATATATATATATATATATATATATATATTCCAACTGCAGTTTTCTTTGCCAACCTCTTCCATCCCCCCTTTCCTCTCCCCATTGAATCTTCTCTGCAGAGATGGACAGATCTCCCATGATATCAAACAAACATGACATATCAAGTTGCTGTAAGGTTAGGCACCTTCTCTCATATTAAGGCTGGACAAGACAACCCAGTAAGAGGCCAAGGGTCCTAAAAGCATAGCATCGGAAACAGCCCAAATTGTTTAACACACACACACACACACACACACACACACACACACACACACACACACACATGCTTGTTAGACAGCCACAGGCACTCTATCATGTTAGTCTCAGTGAGCCCCTATGATTCCACATTTGTTGATTCTGTGGGTTTTATAGTGCTGTCTTTAAACCCTATGGCTCCTACAATATTCCGTTCCCTTCTTCAGCAGGATTCCCTGAATTCCACCCAGTGCTTGGCTGTGGGTCTCTATATCTGTTTTATATCTGTTTCCATCAGATGCTGGATGGAAAAAAAAAGCCTCTCTGATGACAGTTGGGTTAGACATCAATCTCCAAGTATAGCAGAATATCATTAGGCATCATTTCATTAACTTTTTTCACCATTTATGTTTTGTTCTATCCTAGGTCTCTGGGACACCTGGCCTCTGATTTCTCATCCCCCAGGTAGTGTAATGTCAGGGTGGGCTCACTCTTGTGTCATGGATCTCAAGTTTTGCTAGTCATTGTTTGCAGGTGGACTAATATGAGTGAAGAAGGGAACAGGAAAGATCAGAGGGAAGAGGATGGAGGAAGAGTACAGAAAGACAACTGAAATTGAGAGACAATTCATAAGCAAGGTAGAAACCTAATGCAATGGAAACTTGCAGCAATCTATTAGGGTGATACTAGCTAAGACTCCTAGTATTGGAGTATATAGAGCCTGAAATATGCATCTCCTTGCAAGACTTCCTGTGGAGGAATTGGGACATCAACCAGCCATTAAACCTTTGACTTTGTTCTGGCAGCATGATGTACTGGGATAAAGATGGCACAGAAATTGTGTGAGTGTCTACATTATTTTTAATCATGTGATAATATAACTGTAGCAGATGAAACATATCTCTTATTTCAAATCATAATGCCTTAAATGTTCCTGTTTTTCCTTTTCTTTTATTTCTATCTAATATTCACTATTCTCTTCCTTCCTCCCTCCCTTCCTCCCTCTCTCTCTCTCTTTCTTTTCTTTCTTTCTTTCTTTCTTTCTTTCTTTCTTTCTTTCTTTCTTTCTTTCTTTCTCTCTCTCTCTCTCTTCTTTGAGACAGGTTCTCTCTACATTGCCCTGACTGTGCTGGAAATCACTTTGTGAACTAGACCTAACTCTGACTTTTGATTTATGAGATTAAAGGTGTGTTCCATCACGTTCAGCATGAATGTTTCTGTTTTAAAATAAACCAGAGTCAGTGAGATTGCTTATCAGTTAAGACTATTTGCTGCTAAGCTTGAGGACCTAAGTTCAATCCCTCAGTATATGGCAGAATGAGGGCACAAACTCTTGTAATTTATCTTCTAACCTCTAGACAGTGGAGGTAGGTCATGCAGTGGACATAGAGTACTCAAAGGCTATATGAATGACCAATAAACATCTTAAAAAGTCTTGATCAATGCTGGAATGCTAGTAAAGTTAGGTATGCCCTGGTTACTCGCATGCCTCACTGGGTGCCTATGCCCATTGATGCCCCTCACGCTATGACTCTCTTCAGACAGAAAAGGGATCTTGGAACTACAGCCACCATTGTTACTACCATCTCATTGGTGGCTGTTGGAGCTACCACCAGGGCATTAGCCATGAGTCATACTGGGCAGACTGCTCAGACCCTGAATAATCATTTAGCCAATGTAGCTCATGCCTTAGTTGTACATAAAGGAATTAATGCTCAACTAAAAGGAAGCTTGATGGTGTTCAATCAGAGGATTGACCTCTTGCAGGAGCAAATTGATACCCTATGGCAAATCGCTCAACTTGGCTGTCAATGAAAGTATGCTGGACTTTGTGTCACTAGCATACAACATGAGAATTTTTCCTGTGCTGCAAATCTGTCTAAACAATTGTCGAGCTATATTTTAGGTAATTGGACTGGAGAATTCGATACTACGATGGAGCAGCTGAGAGTGGCCATTGTCACAGTAAATTCTACCGGAGTGGACGCAGGACTAGCCACAGGATTATCAACATGGATTGCTGCAGCCATGAATCATCTGAAGGAATGGGCGGGCATGGGAGTGTTATCAGGCCTTCTGGTGTTGGTCTCCTTGGTTTGCCTGTGGTATATATGCAAGATTAGAGTCTCACAACAGTGTGATGCAGCCATGATCATTCAGACCTTTACAGCCATTGAAGCAGGACATTCTCCCCAAGCATGGTTGGATACCATAAAAAGCTAAAATGATACGCTCAGGATGCGAGGCTAAGCACTGCACTCAGGGTCAGCCGCTTTGGACCCAGAGAAGAGCATGTCTGATTGCATGCGGGTTGATGCCCCAGGTCCCGCCTCTGAGAAAAAGGTATCGGACAGGTCTGATGCTCTTTGGGTGGATGACACCTAAATGAACATCTGTACAAAGTCCCAATTTATTTCTAATATCAGAGATCAGACCTCTACTCTTGCTTGATGCGTCTAAAACAAAAAGGGAGAACTGTAGAGAGCTGCGGAATGCTATGCCTTAAAGATGGAGCTGGTTTCCGCCTTCCACCTTCCCGATGGTGAGTGCTCTCTGTCACGAACAACTCCACATTTGGCTAAGGCCGAGGATCTGGCTTGCTTCCATGTATGTGGACCTATCTGCATTGCCCCCGTGGCACGCCTGGGTTGGCTACCCAGAGGCTATTTAAGCTGTGGGCTGGCTTTCCCCGGGGTCCGAGGATTGTTCAATGTTCCTGAATAAACTGCATTGAAAAAAAAAAAAAAAAAGTCTTGATCATCCTTAGCCACTGGGAATGTTAAAAATATCATGTGAATTCATCTAAATTCAGGCAGGATGACAAGTGTCAAAAGAGGGAAAGCTGTTTACCTGGCAGAGGAGATAACATGTCCACAAAGGTGGTCATGCTATTTTCCCAGGGTGAGGCTTATCTGCTGTACTCTGGACATGCAGCCTCCTGCAATTTTCCCAAATCTAGGGAATCTCAGCTGCCTAATTTTTGTAGTAAGGGAATTGTGCTCATGCTCTTCCAGTTAAAAACAAACTGAAAAAGAGAAAGAAATACTGTAAGTATCAGTGGAGATTTGAGGAAACTAAACACATAGCCATTGTTTGTAAGAATGAAAATTGGTCCAGCCATTATGAAAAATTAATGTGGAGTTTTCCTCAGAAATTACCATTAGACCTGCCATTGAATCAGGAGTACAACTCATAAACCTACAGCTAAATAACTCTATCCAATCACAGAGATACCTGCACATAAATAGTTATTGTTGCTATATTTATAACAGTGAGGATGAGGATATACAATCAACCTATATGCCCATCCACAAATTAAATCACCATGAAAATGTCGTTCACAAACACAATGGAATTTTATTTAGCTATAAAAAGGTGAACTGATAGAAATCTGAGGAACACCGGTGAAGATGGAAAATTTTACAGTAAGTGACACAATTCACGCTCAGGGTCATAAACACTAAGTGCTCCAAGTTGTATGCGTATTCTAGCTTTTAACTGTTCCATAATTGTATTTATGCAGGACTGAATGTGTATGCACTCCAGAAAACTATAAAGAAACCCAAACAGGAGACAAAAGAAGCATTAACCAGAAGGGGTAGGAAAAGTGACAGAACACATGTGACATGAAAGGCACACTATGAAACGTAATCAGGAAAGTGGTTCAAGGAAATGGAGGAAAGAGAGGTGTAAAGAACAAAATTAAGCAAAGCCAAATATGAGCGAAAGCTCTGTAAGGAAACTTGGTTTCTTCAAAAACTACTTATGTTAAGTGAATATGTTTCTGTTTCAGTCCTAGGCGTGAGATATGTGGCTGCTTCTGGTTGTCCACAGCAGCTAAATATAATTTGGCCTGTGTTCTTGGAGGGGCCTGATTTTGCCAGCAGAGGATAGTTTGCAATTCCAGGGGAGGTTTTCAATGCCAGAGCCCTGAGAGGGCCTGGAGGCACTCCGAACAGGTGGCTGCTGCTACCTCTGCTGCTGCTGGTTCATGCTGGCATTTTTTCTGTTGCTGGATTGCTGTTTTCTGCTTGGAGATATTTTGATGTCAAAGATTGGGCTTGCCCCATATCAGCAGGAAGTAGTCTAAAGCAGCCTATGCCCTCTTTCCCCTCTAATCTATCTCATCTGGAAGTTGAAAGGTGTTAGAGATGAGAAGGGTGGTATAAATAGGAAACCAATACAGTAGCCAAAAAGCCTGGTTACAGAAATCTGCTGCTTGTAAATTAATTAAAGATCAAAAACTTAAGTTGATTTTTTTGTTCTCAGTAATCAGTGTGAATGACCCATGAATCTTTCACATCTTTATGTTCATGATCACATGCCCAGGTTTATACAATCCTAAACGAAATGTAACATGAACCAACATCCAGAGACTCCCTAGGAATCCTTTGGGCCTTCAGCATTAGACAGGACTGTAGGGCATCTAGCCTCATGGACTGAGCTGTTCCAGCATTCTTAGGACTCACCCAGCCCTTTTCACTTATAGGTAACTGGGTAACTGTAGTCAATTCTTGTATCTATATACATACATACATACATACATACATATATATGTATGTATGTATATATAAATATATATTTATATTTATGTATATATAAATAGAGAGAATCAATTTCTTATATATATATATATATACATAGAGAAAGGGATACAGATATTAATATATGTATATAATATAATATAATATATAGATATTAATATATACGTGTGCATATGTGAAGATATTCTTTTATTTCTGCTGCTCTTGTGTAGCCTAACACATTATGTAATAAAAATCACTATAGGACTAGTGATTTTTCTAGTCCTTGCTTTTGTTGTTACCGCATCAGTATTCTCTACCGTTGTGCACTGACTGCCCTTAAAAGTAAGTCACAAAAGTACTCTCTGCTGATAGGAAGGCCTACAGCAGAATTTCCACTGGAGTATTGCAGTGTGTTTTTCACCAACCTTGACTTTAAGGCACTCTCTGCAACTAAAAGAACAGTCTTCCAAGACAGGAAGCTGACACTGTGAGTGGGAAGGACAGAGTTGGGACGTGAAAGTGAAGAAAAGGGAGACCTTGAGTGAAATCTGTCTGTCAACAGCAGGAGGGCTGGAGTTCTGATTAGACACAGGCCATTCACGGTCACATGATAGCATTGTCTCCTGATTTAGTCCTTCTCTTCATGTGCTTTCAAGAAAAATGTGGTGAAATACATATGGAAAACCTCCTGCTATGTTCAGATGTCCTTCTGTGCCAGACAGAGATGCTCTACACTTGCCACCATGATCTCTGCATTCATTCATATCACACTCTGTGAGGAAAACCTGCACAGTGGTTCTCATTCATTGCTTTGTTGGTTTGATTATTAGCATGGTATTGCAAATGCATACATTTGTTAATTACATCTTAGTGTTACATTCAGTTTAGAGCTGAGGAAGTTCATTTTCCTGAGTGTCACAGAAAAGTAAGGACGAAAAGAATGGTCCTTTAGGCCTCAGAAGATGGGTGTCATATAGCCATGGTGTGGATTTCACTGTGTAGATAAGGATGGCCTTGAATTTTCTCCTGCCAGAACCTCCTGAGTGTTGGAAGTTTAGCTTGCACCTCTGCTGCCAAATAGCTTGTGTTTGTGGATTAAACCTAAGGCTTCTGTATTCTAGGAAAGGATATCCTTAGAGCAGAGCCATTGTTTTCTATAAATGTAATTATTATAAAAAGAGAATGTTCAACTGTAATTATATTGACTCTACACTGGCTACTTTGCTCATAGGACAAGGAACAGTCCCCAGTCTCTCTGCAGAGTCCTCTTTGTCTGCTATTTTCCTATAATCAGCACTACATAAGGATCAGATAATGTGGCTCACCACTTTGGAAGACAAAATCGCTTTTTGACCAAGGTGATGTACAGTGTTGAATATCAGTGTATCTCAGTAGCACTGAGCTTCAGAAATACTCATATTAGTGTAAATGCTTTCATGGAAAATACGTAAAATCCAACTGCTTTCTCTTCCATCATTTTTTTAGTACTAGTTCTAGTAACAGAATTGAACTGGACTCACCCATTACAATCCATTGCTAGTTTGGAAGTAATTACTGTCATTATAAATTATATTTTTCCATCAAAATATTCACTTACAAACCAGTCCATCTAATCCATCTATTTATTGTCATAGACTTGACCTATGTTCAATAACAAGAGGACAAAATAAAATAAAAAAATCTAACTTCATTGTTTTAAAAAATTAAGACATAATAATCAGGATATATTGTGCTTTATACATAATTATATCTTAAGGAGAAAAAGTATCATATCCTTAAATGTATGATTTGGAACTATAATGTGTATGTTGGATTAAAGGTGAAACAAATACATGTATGTGTTTATGCTATTTTTATGACTAATCATTTCTAATGTTTTTATAGTCATGTGTTACATATCCCACTAAAAATACCTACCATTCACTTGTATTTGATACAAATGAATGAGTGAATGAATAAATGAAATAATCCAGCAGTCTCACAGGGAACTGATACTGCATACTAAACATGGTAAATATTTTTACTGAAATAATGAATGGATAACATGCTTGTCCTCAAAAACTTTAAAAAAATAAACTGTTGAATCGATATGTTCCTCTAATGCTTTTTTGTGCAGTCAAGGACCCTCTTGGAAGTGCTTCTCTACCATCAAAAATTATGGGTAACTTCTGAAGAAAAAAAATGTGTGTAAATGGAGTCAGAGACTTTGATGGAGTCTTAATGGATGAAGAATCTACTACTAGAAGCTGTGAGTCTTTGTTACCAACATTCACTTAAGGAGATGTAATGAAGTTAAGATGAGATTAATACAATCAGATCATTAATTCAACAAATGTTTGCTGGATTCCTAATGAGCTAGCTGTAGTAACAATGATGTCTGTGCCTATAATTCTAATAAAGCGCAAAGATAAGGGCAGGAGGGACTGCTCAGGCAGTGAAATGTTGAATTTACAAGCATGGATATCAGAGTTCAACTCTTAAAACCCACATGAAAATGCTGAGTGTGTTTCTACGCTTGCAATTCCAGCATTGGGAAGTGGAGATGGGCAGCTATTGGAGCTCTCCGGCCAGCCAGTGTAACAGATTTTTTAAGTGTCAAGTCAATGTATTATGAGGGGAAAAAAAGGTAAAGAGTATAATTTTAGAATGTTAGACATACTAGTCAAAGAACCAAAAATGATAGCACAACCTTTAAGCAGAGACATGGTGACCCTGATATATAAGATACTATGGTTATATGATTTGAGGCCAGCTTAGAATCCCCAGAGACTTAAGCTAATTAATGTTAATGGAACAGTAATGGAAAGACAAAATGTCAGAGATACAAGGGTGCAGTCTTTGAACTCTGTCCTAAGTTTGATGGGAAAAGCTGTGTGTGTTTTGAACCTGGGGTGGCAGGTTCTGGCTCAGCTCTCTCCAGTCTCTGCAAGAAACAAATCTCTGGGACCAGGAAGCAATGTAAAGCAGTTATTAGTTAAGAAGCCATGATATTTGGGTCCATGAAAAATGACAGCATCATTCACAACCGACAGGCAGTGAAAAGTGGACAGTTCCAAGTACATCTGCAGGTGATCCTGACTGACTAGAACAAGATATGTGTTCACCATGTGGGGGCATCTGGATAAGAAAAAAAAAATGTGATCCTCTAGAAAATTTGAATGCTTTTCTTTAACATTTTAATACTTATCACATATTTTAGTACTTTAAATATTTTCTGCAATATATTTTGTTCATATTATTTCTCCTACGTCTTCATGTGTGGTGTATAAAACTTAACATGTGAGTGCATACATGGAGAACAGAGAAGAATATCAATTGTTCTGCTCTTTATCATTCTCCACCTTTATTCCTTAATCAAGGGACTCATGTGTGAAGATAGAGTTAGGTTGGAAGCCAGCAAGTCCAGGAAATGCAGTTTCTGCTGTAGCACTGAGGCTACTAGGGCTATAGAAAATTGTGCAGCCCTGCCTGGCTTCTCCTGTGGTGCTGGGAATGAGGACTCGGGTCTTCAAGACAGAAAAGCAGATTCTCTTATCCACAACCCATCTATGAGTGATCAGTCAGTGCATGCAACTGTGTGCATGCTTGTTTGTGCATGTGAGTGTACATTCGTGCACATGCATATGTGCATGTGTTTATATGAGTGTGTTACTGGATGTGTACATGTACTTGCTTTTGTGCATATGTGTAGTGTGTGTGTGTGACTGTGTGTATGTATGTGCACATGGATGCATGGATGTGTGCACACAAAGCATGTCTCTACTTCCATAATTGATTCTGCATACACTCCACAGACTATCAGATTCTAAGCTATCTGAAGCTCTGGGTGACACAGCACTTAAAATGGATGCACAGTAACTAAAGGAACCACGCCTCTTGGTTCCCCTTCCTCCACATCTTTATGGTCATACATTCTTTCCTCTCAATACGATGTCTGTTCCTTCCATAAAAATCAAAGAGTTTGGCAGCCAGCAAGTATTCTGGGCTGCTCATCAACCACAGAGCATAAAGTCTTCCCTACTCATGCTCACGTGTGTGATCTCAAAGCCCTTGCCAAGTTGTGTGTTTCCATTACTCCTCAGATATGTCTATTCCATCAAGGGACATTGTGTCCTAGTATTCCCTTTGATCCCCAAATCTCCATCCTTCAGAGGACTATTGTAGATATCATGGCTGAAGGCAAGAAAAGGTTTTTAAATAAGATAAGCTACCTTTCAGGGACTATTCATTACTGGGCAGAAAGTAGAAAGACATAGTTTCATGAAAAAAAAAAAAAAAAAGAAAGAAAAGATTCTCTTTACCATGACAGATATGGTAAAGGTCTTATCACAGTGAAGCAAGATTCTCAGCTAAGATGGGCCTTTGAAAAAATACCTTGTGGGATCATGGGACAATGTCTCAGTTAGCAAAGCACTTTGTGTACAAGAATGAGAACTTGGGTTTGCATGCCCAGCACCTTAGAAAAAGAGGAAGAGCAGTGCAAGATGTAATTCCACTCCTGGAAAACAGTCTAACAGAATCAGCCATCTGCAAGTTCAGAAAGACCATGACTCTCAAAGCCTAATCTGTAGAGTGAGCAAGGCGGTATCACTCCACTAGCATGTAAACACATGGGGACCCACACATATGCACATACATATACACATGCATGTGTGCACACACACATACACACATGCATATGGAGACAAAATAACTCAACTCTTTGTTTATTTTTGCTAGGATGCTGGAGTTTCTTAGACCCTGCCTGGTGGAGAGAAGTATTTGTAAGACTTTGAGAAGAACAGGATTCAGAGAAAGGTTTTTCTTCACATTTGCTGCCTATTGAAGTAAAACTAACAGTCAAAAACCATCTATTTTGAAAGTCTTTTCAAGTTTCCATCAGCTCATTAATATTCTTTTAATCTTCCACTTTCAACAGTTTAATTTATTTAATGTTTCTAATTTACATAAAGACAATATCCTTAATTGATTTAATCCAAGCTTCTGTCATTCTGGCAAGCCTATTCTTATTTATTGATTTTCATTAATATATGCAGACTTCAGAAACAAACTTTACCAGCTCAAATGTTCCTTTTGGGGACTCTTTCCTTTTGTTTTAGAATTGAACAATTATTTCTCTGTGCCTCCTGCTAGCAGCCTTACCTGAATTAATTAATGTATTGTTTCATTTATCATATATTTATATTGAGTATTTATCATGTCCCTAGCAATGTGCAGGTGTGTTTGTTGTAGTAAGTTGATAATACACAAATCCTGGCAAGGGAGAGAACAACCTCCTTCTGTGTACTTCAGGGAGGCAGTACTGCTGAAATGCCAGCATGCAGAACCTTAAGGGAAGAAGCAGTCCTTCAGAGAGGAGTTTTATCAGTGTGAGAAAAGCACGGAATAATCTGTTGTCAGGCCGAACATATACATTATTCTGTACTGTGCTTGGCCAGCATGCACAAGACCAGGCTAGGTTCAAGCTCAGCACCTTATAAGCCAACCATGCTGGAATACGACTGTAATATCAGTATTTTTGGAGATGAAGGTTTGAGAATCTTGAGCTCAAGGTCATCATTTACTACCTAGAGGGTTAGAGTCCAGCCTGAGCTACATGAGACCCATTAAACAATAGATCATCTCTTCCATTACCTGTTACAAGCTGTTTGTATGGTGATGTAAGCCACGAAGAGCAGGCAGCACAGAGTTCTATGCTCATTGACCACTAAATCATGCTGATGTTGTGGTGTTACTCAATGTGCAAGCAAGTTAAACAGAGAGGTTTCTGACAGTAAAATAACAAGATCCAATTCATATATGATGAAAGATATACAGATAAGAGTTTTGTTGTCAAACACATATGACCACATATGTTTATCATACGAAATCGTGGAGTCCTAGTTCCAGGTGCCTAGGAAAATGTGCTGAAATGGTTTTATTTTAGGATGTGCCATCAATGCCTCATTCAGACAAAATGTGTATCGTGAAAATTTGCTTTTTATTTTCTGCAAGAGCCAGAAGTTGAAGAGGATGGAGGTCAGTGTCTTCTGTATATAGTAGGACCACAGTATACGAAACCTCATAGCAGCAGCGGTTGCCAAGATATGCCAAGATACAGCCAGTCAACATTCATACATGAAGTGCCGGAGCTACTGGAAATAACTTTAACAGTTTCCCAAAAAGCAAGATTCAGGTTTCATAAAGGTCGTAGTTAATGGTAAGATGGCCGTGCATCAGTAGATGCCCTTGTACATGGGCAGAGCTAATTAGATCCAGGGGGTATAGAGGGAGACCTGGGGTGGGGGGAGAGCTTGTGATAGAAACATTGACTCTGAGGCCTCAGAGGAGTTTGTAGAAGGAAGTAAAAGATGAATTTGGTCAAAACACATTGTGTGCACATGAAAAATTGGCAAGGAATAAACAGCAATATATTTAGGGGCTGGAGAGACAGCTCAGTGATTAAGAGCAAATACTGTTCATGCAGAAGACCTGAGTTCTAGTTCTAGAATCCATGTTTTGTGGCTTACCACTCGCTGTAGCTCCAGCTCCAAGGGTTATCTCTGGCTCTTTGCCTCTTTCCCTCAGATGCACATGACCATTAAGGGATGCATATACAAATAATTAAAAATAGTAAAATAATCATTTAAAAAGATGCAATATCATTTAAAAACTACCTAAATGAGATAAAGCGATAAGCAATATTTTATGTCTAATTTCTTTCCTTTAGCCTAACACTATGAGTCTGATTTCGCTACCAGCGGTTCTTTTTATACTAATGAAAATATTGCATTTGATCAATCTATCACAATTCCATTTACAGGAAAGGGACATTCAACTTGCTTTTCATCACAATGGTTTGCATTCCATTTGGGTGTTTTAAAAACAGGAGCAATTCATGTGTATAAAAAATATCTATGGAAATACACATTTTAATTGCAACTTGCTTATAGCTTAGAATGGCATTGCCTATTTTTTAATTGTATTACATTTTATTTATTTTGTTTGTGTATCAGTTTGTGTATGTAGGTATATGTATGCCATGGTAGATATGTGGAAATCAGAGGACAACCAATGCAAGTCGGTTCTCTCCTTCCTCCATGTAGAACCCAGGGACTGAACTAAGGTCAGCAAGCCCAAAAGACAAACAGCTTCATCTGCTGATTCTCCTCACTGGCCCAGCATGGTTAATCATACTTAATATGCTCATACTAGTTAAGATTAAGACCTGGAAAACTAGCTAGGTTTCTAGTACCAAGCATGGTTCCTCCCCCCATTGAGAATGTCTTAGGTCTAATGAGACAGCTTTTTTTGTGGCTGACACGTGAGTGCTATTTGTAGCACTTTTATGCACATCTTGCCATTCTGGTAATTGTAGAGGTTCATAGCTGTTGCATCTGTGGAAGACCACTTAATTGCTTCCTCTATTGTCAGCTTGCATAATATTTTATGAGATCATGGATGCTAGACCACAGGAAATTAATGTAAAATATTTTACAGAGTATGTGTAGGTCTGCTGTAGGGAATCTTTGTCCCCAGGATAATCCATGTTGATCATTTTGTATTTTACTCTTTCTTTTTGTTTCTTTATAACTGTATATAAGATCTTTTTGCAGAGACTACTGAGAAGCTCTTCCTTTGCATTTTCTCAGAGTAATTTTACAGCAAAAGGACTCAGTATATGTCTTCAATTTATTTTGCATTACGTTTTGTATATGAGCCTAAGTAAAGGTCCAGTTTCATTCTTTTGCCTCTGGATATTCATTTTTTCAAATACCATCTAATGAAGAAATGCTGCCTCTCTGTTTGCGCTTGGAGGTGTGTAAATATCAGTTGATTGTGTGTGGACCATTTCCAAGTCTGTCCTCTTCACCAGCCTGTTTGTTTGTCCTCATAGTAATTTTTGTTTGACGGCAAATAACTGGATGTCCCTGGCTTTTTACTAAAGGTTTTCTGCTAACTTGCTTTTATTTTTGTGTTTCTGTGTGCTTTTAGGATTATTATTATTTTTATTTCTGTAAGTTGTAAGTATGCAATTTGTTATTGTGTAAGGATGTGATAAGTTGCTGATATCAATATGGATAATTCACCATCAGCTGTGCTGTTCCATAAGCTTGATGGCCTGCCTTTTTATGCCTCAATTTCTCACCATTGCTTCATAGTTTGTCTGTAGATGGAGCTTTCATTTCCTTACACTTATTCTTAAACTTTGCACCATTGTGGTCCTATTGTAAAGGAACAGTTTCTTATTTTTCCTGTAGCCTTTTGTCAATATATAAGTTTTAGATTATCTATGGAAAAATTTAATGAAAATAAGAATTTTTTCTTTATAAAACACTAGAATGTTTTACTTAGACTAAGAAGAAAAAAAGGAAGATTAAAATATGTATAGATATAAATAATAGAAGCAAGTGACATCAAAGAACTCATCCAGAGCTTGATGTCGCAATGAACACATCCAGAAATTGAATGCCCTAGAAGTTGATGATTTACTACATAATAACTTCAATATTTGTGTATGCCTGGGCTAAGTAAAATGTCCTTGTCTCAAACACACACAAGTATATAATTCATAGTATAATGCCTTAATAAAAATAAAAAAGTCCTATGATCATCTCCATTGACCCAGGAAAAATGTGGCAAAATTTATCACTCTTTTGTAGCTGAAGCTCTCACCGTGGTAGAGACGAGAAACATCCTATGTAACAGGTCACACATGTTGGGAGCACAACTGATGATGTACTGGTGGAAGTACAAATATTGCTTCTAAATTATGAGTGAGACAAGGGAACCCAATCTGATGAAGACAAGGATTACCATTAAAAAATTCTAAATGGAAAACTTTAGCAAGACCAAGAAACAAAATTTATTTAAATAGAGAAAATAACATATTTTATTCCTAGAAAACCCTAAATCCTCCAGTAAATGTCTTGTTAATCTGATAAACCATCAATGGACTAGCAGAATAAAATATCATTATCACTTTTCAAAGTGCTTCTTCACAAATCGGTATAATTTCATGATACTGTTTTTAAAACAGCCTAAGAATGTCATAATTACAATTAAATAGAAAAAATCCAGAATATAAAGAATAATTAACTACTACAATGATTGCATTTATTAAACTGTAGTAGAATTCAGTTTATAAACAAAACTATATGATTCTTTTAGGTCATTATACATATATAAATAAAATTATGTACATATATAGTGAATACCTAAAAATAAATATCACCAAGTATGTAAACTTATAATTTCATACCTGGAAGGTATAGTCAGGAGGAACTAGGTCACCCCCCTATATACTACCATATCTGTACAGTCCCTCAGTCCTGCATGCGTGGCCCAGGACACACTATTTTAATGACAGGTAGGATAGAAAGATAAGGAAAATTATGGGTACCTGGAAAGCAGAAAGAACTCCTCATCTTGTAGCCTAGTTAAAGTTTATTGCCTGCCATGAATGAAAAAGTGCAGCACCGTTAATCAACTTAAGACCTTTCTCCTTTCCCAGCTGCATACCTTCAATTTTCTAGGAATGTCATAAAAACAAACCCTTGTGCTAACCTAGTACTTCCTTTTATACTTTATTGGATTGTAATCACACCCACGTGACCTCCAGAGCCACTCTGTAATTCATTTACCAAAGAGAAAAAGAAAAAGAAAAAGAAAAAAATGCTTATCAATCCGTTGAAATGTAACTTGAAAACCATCCAAATGACGTATATATCTACAGTAGAGACTTAACTGCTACTCTTTCTTGAGGAGTCCATACTCACACTTGGCTAGGTGTAAGTCTTAAGAGAAGAAGAGAACCTTTTATCTGTTTCTATCATTAGCAATTTGTTCTGGTCCAGTTATTTGTTCTGAAATAAAACTGGAAATCTCAATGGCTGCCCTCTAGACTGTGATCCATACCTCTGACAATGCTGCCTCTACTGTTTTCCTTTTGGCTCATAATGTGACAGGGCAAAAAACACTGCAGAGTTTCCTTCGTCCTGTAGTCTTATTGTAGTTATCTCAGGTTTAACTAGAGTTCTCCTTGGTGGAGAATGCTGTGAGAAAGTACCTAACTCTAGAAACCCAAGCTCAAGTTGCCCCAGCTAACTTAGCTTCTGTTATAATGCTTGCTTGTACAGGAACCTCTTCAAGATAACAGCCTGTTTTAGCTTCTGTAAAATGTGTTAAACTGCCTGATTATATGAAGTCCCCCTGCAGCTGCTGAGCCAGATGCTGATGTGGTTTCTGCCTTCAAAAACCCTGCGCTCTGGACACTTGGTGCTACACTTCTGACTGAACCCTGGAAGGTACACCTGGCAGCTGGAATAAAGACTCTCCCTTGGTTATAAACTCTGGCTGAACTGTCATTTCTGGTGGGGTCCCCAGAACAGTATCTACCTATCCTTTCATATGTTCAACTAAATCCTAAGCTTGAGCAGAGGGTGGGGTCAGAGTGACGACTGTGACTTCAGACCCACCATGTAACATGACATTTCAAATGCTAAGGAGGCAGTTGTGATATGTTTCTTTCCCAAGATAGAGTGCACAGCTAACTGTGAGGGTGAGGCTCATCCTTGAGGGTTTTCACCTTCCAATATGTTTAAACCAAGTAGCAGCTTTAAGAAGTTTTTATAGTAACAGAACATAAAACCATTAAGGAAAAAATATTTTTAAATAGATGGATGGAAACATCAGGTTACAGCAAAGTGTACAAAACATTACTACCTGCCACAGATGATCTCTTAGCCTCTGCATTGGGGGAAATCTAGGGTTCTTTCCACACATTCCACAAGAATTTACCCAGTAGTGATAGAAATAGATATTAGGTCATACATGTTGTGTGTATGTGTGTGCCTGTGTGTGTGTTTGGGGGGGGGATGACAAATGAAAGGGCTAAAGATAGCATAAGACAGTGTTACACACGATATCTAATGTCCCACCTCCCATCATTGCATTTTCATTATTCAGCCTTGTAAAATCCTCACACAGGTGTCTTTTATAAGGATCTTCAATTCACACTCTCTGGGGTTTCTTAACTACCTTCTTCCCTGTGACAGCCCCAACAGCGTCACTAGTTAAACTCTGTTCAGAATAGTTTAGAATTTCTCTTGTCTGCATTTGCAAAATTCTCCAAAACTTCTTTTGCAAATGAATTCAAAATTCATGTTCACAATTTTTCAATTCTATCCATAAGCAATACCGTAACCATAGAGGTAGTTAATCTAATGGGAGCTTTCCTCCACTATGACAAAATACCCAAGATATTTAATTCACAAAGTAAAAGATTCATGTTTTCAATGTCTATATACAGGTCATATATTATTTTCATTGTTACTATCACAAAACATATGAAAAAAAAAAAACAACTCAACTTAAGGACTTGAACTTGGCTCAGTTCAAATACAATGAATCATGGGGGAAAAAGGCCTGGTGGCTATAGTGTGAGGCCACTAATCACATTAGTCTATGATCAAAAAATGGAGAGGGCTGAAAGCTGGTGCTCAGCTTGCTTTATCCTTTTATTCAACCTAAGACCTCAGCATATGAAATGGTGTTGTTCACCTTAATTGACCCAATATGGAGATTTAATCACAGTCATGCCCTGTGGCGATTTTAGAACCTGTCACATTGACTGCATTCAGACCATGCTTTGTATTCTTTAATCTTCTTTTCTTTATTCGTCCTTTCCTGCTTTTATCACGGTCTGCACATTTATTTTTCTGCCTATGTTCCTTTGTAAAGTTAATTTAACTATGCAGAATTGAACTCTGCTCTCCATTGTGGACATGTGCCCAGCTTCTCTCCTTGTAAATGAATCAGTTCCCCTTGTTAGGCATCACCTCTCACTCACCTGTCTTCTGGACCTGTTGCATCTGGAATCCATCAGCCATCAAAGTCTGCATACTTTAATACTGTTTACTGTGTTTTCATCTATTATCCATGAGCTCTCCTTTCATCTGCATTTGTTTATTATATTTATGGGGTGGAGACACTGCTTGTAAAGTCCATGCTTAATCTTGTCCCTCACCAATCCATCAAATGTGCTGCTGGTCACCACCATTCGACCCTTGTGTTTATGCCAAGCAGCATCCATGTAGAGCATAAAAGTGAGCTGGAAGTTTGTGCAAGAGAAAATTATTGTAAGTGGACTAAGGCCACTTTTATTTACAACAAAGGAAAAAATTGACCTGCAGGCTTTTTGTAAATGGCAATAGTAGTGCTACAACAGTCAGGATTACCTTTTATGCTTTATAAAGTATGAGCATGTATTATTTGTTAGTTCTGAAAGTTAACAACAGGAAAGTCTTTGGTGTATGTGTACATACATGTATGCAAATATATGATGCATGTGTGTTTGCATTTATATAGGGGGCAGGGGCCAATTCAAGTATCATTCCTTAGGTACATCTACAATGTCTTTTTAGATGATCTCTTACTGTCCTAGGCTGGCTGACCCGCAAATTCCAGAGAGCCTGTCTGCCTTGCCAGTGTTAGGATTGCAAAGTGTTATTGTCACAAATAGCTGTTTTTATTTTGTTTGCTTGTTTTAAATACAGGCTGTGTGGATTGTACACAACTTATGCTTTCACGACAAGCACTTTACCCAGGAAGCATGTCTCAAGCTCCAAGAAGTTCTTTCTTTATGTAAACTGGATCTTATGTTCAGTCTGACCTTGTTTTATAAGGCCATATGTCTTTACCTAATAAATTGTAGTTATAAGTCAGTGAAATTACATATTACTATGTAATTTTAAACTTGTATTAATATAAGTGTACTGTACACAAATATAAAACAAACAAACAAAAGAAACAACAAACACAAAGCCTGGACTCAGTTATGGAGGAGGCAATTTTTCAGGACTCGTTCTCCGCCAGCTCCCTTATTTGGGATTATATCTATCAGATAAAGGGAACTGAAACAAGAGTCCTTGAAGAGATGTGTGTGAGTTAATTCTCTGTTGATGCGATAGAATAAATGACCAAAAGCAACTGGAATGGGGGTTTATTTCAGTTTATGGTTCCTAGGTAATAAAGGAAAGATGATGGGAGAAGGCATGGAAACAGCAGAAACAGGGATTTGGATGATCACATTGTTGTTCTTATCCAAGAAAGCAGGAAGTGGGTAAAAACTATAAATTCTCAATGGCCACCCACAGTAACACACTTCCTCCAGAAAGGCTTCACCTCTGAAAATTTCATAACCTTCCCAAACTGAAGAGCATATTTCAGACCCATGAGCCTATGAGGCAATTCTAGTTCAAAGTAGCAGAGATGCCCATTAATGGGATCCTGATAGACCAACTGTCAAAAGGTTCTTTTTGGTAAAATGGACAAAAAAGTAGTAGTAGTAATACAGGGATTAAAAGACCTTGTTCATCTATTTACTATTGAATTAGCAATTAATTTGCTAGATGCAGGTATGAAATTTTCACAGCTCTTAGGACAGCTCTCTGGGTGATAGCTTTTTATGAGTACAAAGTACTTAGTGTTTTATGTCAGTTTGTACTTTAGTAGTTAGTTTTTTTATTTTTTTAATATATTTATTCCTAAGGTGGTACTTATGGCCTGCTATATTCATTTATGACCGTGGGCTCTGCTGACTTGCTGTTTCTGGCCTTATGACAGTGAAATCTGTCATGTTTATTTTCTCTTTATTATTACTGAGTACTCAGAAGTTTGCAAACCCTTCATCAGATCCATAATAGTCATCCTTGGGATTTGGTTAACCAAAGCTCAATTTAATGCCATTTACAACTGAAGAAAATGAGGCACCAACAGTTAATTTTCTATTGTTGTGATAAGGTACCATGACCAAAGCGATTTAACTAAGAAGAAAGAGCTCAGGTTGGAGCTTCCAGTTTCAGAGGTGAGAGTCTATGACCGTCATGTTAGCAAGCCTGGCTGCAGGCAGGAATGTATGGCGCTAGAGCCATAGCTAGGAGTGAGCGCACATCTTGAGACACAAACACAAAGCAAAGAAAGCTAACTAGAAATGGCACAGGCTTTTGAACTTTGAATGCTTGTATCCATTCACATATACCTACTAAGCGCTTCCAAACAGTTCCACCAACTGGAGACAAAAAAAAAAAAAATTATTCCAACATGGAAGCTTATGGGGCTCGTTCTCATTCAAACACCATAGCCACACGAGGTTATGACAGCATGACCAAGAAGGTAAGACAGGTGGCACAGCCCTGGCGAGAGTCAAGCTCAAAATTCCAGCCTATGCTTTCTAGGTTTGTTTTTTTCATGCTTCTGTCCTGTAGTGATTTTCTGAGATGATACATTGCAGCCTGCAGGGAAGCTCTTTCAAATTCAGACTGTTCGAAATGGAGGCTTCTTAAAATTCAAGTAAACAATTCAAAGCTGAGATGTCCTAGGCTCTGTCTTCTCCAAACTTACATAAGTACTGTTGAGGTAACTTAATGTACTGAGCTGTCTCGAAGCTTCTCAGACCAGAGCACCTGTCTGGAAATGGCTCAGGCCACCTGGGCTGCCCAGAAGTCTTCAAGTCTTCCCACTTTCATGAGCTGTCACCCATGCTGGGCTGGGTTTGGGTGATGTAGCTATCTTTGAGTCTTTTTTTGTTGTTGTTGTTCTTGTAAGTAGCTCAAATAAAATGAAGTTGGACATTGGTGGTATCCTGGATTCCCTACCTGAGGAGAGAAGACATTTGTCCATGTCTTCCTAGACATAGTCATACCACACCTGTTAGTGCCTCTGTATTCCTCATTCAACAAAGCACCCAAGCCTCATTTTCCTTGAAATCTTTCCCACTTCTGCACCAATCTATTCTGAACATGCAAATCAATTGGCCCAACTGACTTCTGTGCTGATATTTTTTTTCTTCCTACCCAGCACACGCACAAAGAAAACTAGACAGATTTATAAGTACAATTTCTTAGCTGTCTAAGAGAAATTAAATCTAACAGCCTGCAGGTATTCGGGTAGGAGGCTTCACTTTCATGTCCCTGCTGCCAAAATTGGCTGTCTTTTTCTTTTTTCTCCTCCAGTGAGTTAGAATCCTGAAGATCAAGAGTCATGAAAAGAAAATCCACCAAAATGTAAGAAACAATTTTCCCCAATAAACAAAATTTTAAAGGCCGTGGAGATGGCTCAGTGACTTGGGGTACCTATGTAAGCATGAATACCAAATTTCAATATTCATGAGCAACATAAAAAGTAGGGCATGGTCAAACATGCCTGTCCCCTCAATACTATGGGGCACGGATACAAGAGGACGGCTGAGGCTTTCTCACTCTCACCCTCCTCTCGACAGCAAGTTTCAGTTCAGTGAGAGACTCTGTCTCAAGGCAGTCAGGTGGAGAGTGACAGAGGAGTACTTCTGACATTCTCCACTCATCTGCACACATGCCTGGATGCACATACCTGTGCACTTTTACCACTCACACTCTGACCTGCGTACAAGAGAAAGAAAAATACAAAAACATTCCTTGAGCCCATAAGGAATTTCAATACTTGGACTCAGAACCAGGTTAGATTAAATTGACCTGTTGAAAACACTGAAACTTACTATTTTCTTCATCACTCTTTGTAATACAGGTATGACTATAATAAGGCTGGACTGGGTATGGAGGGTGTCATTGCTTCCCAGACAGCCTTTCTTGGGATAACACACTTATCTCTATGTTGCTAGACAATCCAACATATCTGGCTCCTGGACGAATGGCCCGATGGAATGGATCTCCCTAGCCAGGTGGTAGCCCCAAGTTTGTGACGTGCTGAGCCAGCAACAGAGACCAGAAGTGCTCTGCCTTCTAATACTTTTGCCATGAGATCTTGGCACCTAATGAGATGGAGAAGATTCCATATACAACCTTGTATCATTTTCAGACATTGGGTACTTTTCACCTTATTTTCTGAAACAGTATCTCTAACAGGCCAGGAACTAACAAACTGTGCTGGGCTAGATGTCAAGTGAGCTGCAAGGATCCACATGACTGTCTCCAGTGCTTGGATTGCAAGTACACACTGACCCACTCAGCAGGATGGCATTAGTTCTATGGATCCAACTCAGGCTGGCAAGACAAGAAGTTCACCAAATAAGCCATTTAAATATTCCATATCAGAATCCCCTTCATAAATACATACATGCATACATGCATGCATACATGCACACACACACACACACACACACACACACACATATATATATATATATACATATAATTATACACACATACATTTAAGTGAAAACAAGTGGTTCCTCCAAACCTGACCCACTCTGCTGATATGGTGTTAATACATTTATGATGATGGAACCTTCTTGCTTTAGATTGTTTGATTCTTTCTCTTTGTCTCTGTTTCATTATATCTATTTCTCTCTCTCTCTCTCTTTCTTTTGTTTGTGTGTGTATATGTTTGTCTGCATGTGTTCTGCAAACTATAGAGGCCGGAGGACAACTTGAAGAAGTACATTCCTTTTTATTTTTATTTTTCTAAACCTGTGGGTTCTTGGTGACAAGCACTTTAGTCAGTGAAGCCATCTGCTCAGTAAGAACTTTTTGTTCTAATTATAGAGTGACACCTCTACCAGTTAAAAAGTGCCATTCTGTGGCCCAAACTCTAGTTTATGAACCTCTGAAGAAAACATCACCTCCAAACACTTAGACAGTAATTAATGTTTTCAGATGTCCTCCACATTCATGTGCACAGTGCCATCCACAAGTGTCCCACACAACTGTAATTACAATGATAATTTAAACATTAAATAAGAGTCAGTTTAGGGGGAAAAGGGTTTGTTCTAGCTCAGGGTTTGAAGGGATCATTCCACCAAAATGGAAAAGATACAGCACTTTGTGGGAAAGGGATGGTGGCCGATGAAGAAGACCAGCTGGTCTCAGTCTTCTTCAGTCAGGAAACAGGGCGGGCAGGAAGTAGAGCTGTATATGAAACCTCTAGACTCTACCTCCTGAAGTTTCTGTAATATGGTTAATAGCACCACTAGGTAAGGACCAAATTTTTAGCCACATGAGCTTCTGGAGATGATTTATATTCAAACCACAGCATTCAGGCACAGAGGCTACTAAGTACATAATTAAAGAGTGGCCTGACTTGAGGAGTGATGAAAGTGCAGTCTCAGTGTCATGAACACTGCATCTCAGGACCAGACAAGACAGATGCTGGGTCTTCACATGGCATAAATGACAGAAAGGCACAAGAAATTGGGTTGCTACTTTCAGCTTCCATTATTCAAATATTAGTTCTTTCAAGACAGTTTCACCATAATAACTTTATCCCCTCTTAAAGGTCTCACAAAGGAATACCTTCTTATTGGCCATTAAAATGTAATACATGAGGTCAATAAGATGCTCAGTGGATAACCATAGATGATGACCTGAGCTCAGTCCACAGGAACCTACATGGTAGGAGAGAACCAACTTTTCCAAGTTGTCCTCTGACCTCCATACATGCCTTGTGGCATGGCACTACACACATGTGAGTGAGTGACAGCACACACACAAACACACACACACACACCACAAAATAAGTAACTATAAAATGTATTGTAGGTTTATGGTAAGAAGAGACAGTTGGAGCACTTGAGGTACATCAGACGAAGTCGTCTGATGACATTCGGTAAAGTTACTGTGTATGCTGCTAAAAGGTGGACAATATTTTAATCTCTAAAAGTTCCTCTTTTATGTGTGTCTCCATGTCTGCCTCTCAATCTGTCTATTTTAATTCCAAGTGTGGTTATACATCTCTGGAGAAAAAGAACAATTTTCTGTCTTGGCGTCCCCCAGAGCTCTGAGCCCACTGCCCTGTAATGGTATGTGTTCAACATATATCCCCTGCTTCATTGGCTGAGTTTCCCTGGAGGGCTCATTTCAAATTAGTGCACTTTCAAGTCCACCTCATTTTGCTGATGCTTCCTTTTCCTGTTCAACCTCAATGTTTCCATTCCCCAGGGCTCAGCCTGTGCTTTATTCCATTCTTTTCTGATCGTATTCCATCTGAATATATTTAAAGACCATTTTCTCCTAAGTTCATATTTCTGTCTCAGCCTTCTCTCCCAGCAATTGTATAAATACAATATCCAGAACTGTGTTTCCTAACAAACATTTCAAACTTGATATGTCAGCAACTGATTATTTTTTTCAGACTGCACAAGCTGGCCTTGAAATTACCTTATGCAGTCAGGGATGACCTTGAACTGACCCACATACATCCATTCTCCTGAGTGTTGGGATAATGACATGTGTCACCATGTCTGGTTTAATAAGGTGCTGAGATTGAACTGGAACTTTTTTAAACACTAGTCAAGCACCCTAACATCTAAATTATTTTTTCTAGTCCTTTCATAATTCTCTTTCTTTATCCTCCTCCTCTTCCTCTCTCTCTCTCTCTCCCAGTGTTGTGTGTATGTGTGTGTGTGTGTGTGTGTGTGTGTGTGTGTGCTTGTGTGGTTTTTGTCTATGTTTGGATGTGCTTGCCTGTGTAAGTATGTACAAAGGCCTGAGGTTAATAATGGAATGTCTTTTTCAATCATCTCCCACCATATATATTGATTTATTTTTGCCATATTTACCTATTTATGTATGTGTGTGCATGCATGTGGCATGGTGTGTTGATGGAGAAGAGAAAGTAATGGAGGACATTGGATCTCATCTTTTGTCATGTAGATTCTAGGGAAGAACTCACTTTAACAAGCTTGAGGGCAGAGCATTCCCACCTACTAGGCCATCTTCCTGTGCCCTGCCTTATTTTTCTGGGAAAAGAGTCTCTCACGGTACCTGGAGTTCACTATTTTGATGAGACTAGTAGCCATGGAGTTTCAGGAATCATTCTGTAATCAGTACCCACCCCCAACCCCACCCCACTCCCACTGCTGTGGTCGCAGACATATGCCTACCCTTCCTTTATGTGGCTGCTGGAAATCTGAACTTGGGCCCTCTCACTGGGGCTATAATCATTTTATCCACAGAGCCCCCCCTTGAAATTTAATTCACTATCTTTCTGCTTATTAAAGTCAAACCTTCTTTTACACTGAGTAGCTCTACAAAATCAGTTTTCTCAATTTAATCCTGTGACACCCACATGGGTTCCCCTTACGTTTCTCAGAAATGTCAAATTTCCTGTACCAACTATTCTTTCAATTGAGAAAGCTCACCTCCCAGCAATCACTAGGTCCAACTTCAATGTTGTAAAATCAATGAGGTGTTTATTTTTAATGTTTTGTTATCACATTATTTATTATTCATACAGAATAAGGGTCTCTTGAGATTTACCAGTGGTTGGAACTCAAGCTGCTTTTGCAGAGTCCAGAGATTAGTTCGCAGCACCCATGTCAGGTGGCTTACAACCACCTGTAACTCCAGCTCCAGGTGATCTGATGCTCTCTTCTGCCTACAACAGACACACATGTGTAAGAGAGAGCGCGAGCGCGCGTGCGCGCGCAAACATACACACACACACACACACACACACACACACACACACAATTTGAAATATTGACTTTATATAGGCTCCTCTTCCCCTGTTGTTTCATGAGGCATTTCTTGCCATTTAGCTAAACTCTCCACAAAGAAGGGTCATTCATATTTTGGTCATTGATAAATTCAAAGTATCACAGACCCTGACTGATTTATAGTACACATGCAGAACAAAGTTTTTGCATGATTATTACAAGAATGCATTAGTTGTGAAAAAGTAATGGGGTTCATTGTGCTAGTCCCATATAAGCATGTGTTTGTGTTACTAATGACCATCTGTGATGTTCAATCTCAAGGACAATTTGATCAGATCAATTAACAGACATGTCTGTGAGTGAATTTCTAGGAAGACATAACCAAGAGGGCAAGACCCTCCTCCGGAGTAGGAAACATCTCTGTAGCTGTTGTTTAGTACTGATGACAGTGTCCTTTGCTTTTGCCCTCTTCATACCACCAGGGCTCCACATGCACACAGTTCCTGGGGAGGTGGGATCCAACACCTCCTATACCACCAACCTTCTCTTCACCGCAGCAGCCCCTGAGGCCCCTTCCTGTGAGACCATCATAACCTGGATTCCACTGGGCAACTGACCAGCCCGCAGTGCCCCCCACAGGAAGGAATGGCAGGAGGGAGCAGAAGAGCAGGAAAAAGCCTAGGCAGGAGAGGGCAGGGCAGGCAAGGCACAGGACACCTAAAGAAGCTAAGCAAGAAGAAAGACGCTGGGTAAGATGATCAATCCTCACTCAGGAAGGCAAAAGGGACATTCATCTGAAGAGGGAAAAAACAGGGAACAGAACAAGAAAGATAATGAACAAAAAGTTTTTATTTGTATTTTTAAAATATATTTGTTTTTATTAATTACAGTTTATTCACTTTGTATCCCAAATGTAGCCTTCTCCTTCATTCCCTCCCAATCACACACTACCTACCTAATCTCCTTCCATGCCATTCCCCAAGTACCTCCACTATCAGTGGACTTCTTGTTCATTATCATATGTATTTAATAGATTTCTGCTGTATCTGAAACAAGAAATGGCAAAATGGTGTTCATCTTTATTTTACTAAGTCCTTCCACAGACTTATTACATGTAGTTATGCTAAACTTTGCATAAAAGAATCTTTGATATTTGTGAGATTTTTATGAACAAATAAGAAATCTACAGTGGAAGGAAATGTGTAAGCAAGTAGATGTTAGCAGACACATAAAGGAAGGGAAGATTAATTCAAATCAAAATAGCTGACTAAAGAACAAGTCAGAGAAAAGGCAATATACCAAATCCATCCATTTGTACACTATAGAAAAGAAAGAATTTCAAGTGAAAAGAATGTGACTGAAAGTTGAACCTGAAGTGCCTAATACTTAAGTAAGTAGATATGACATGAAAGTTATAAGCTGAAGATGAAAAAGGGCAAAGCAGAAGACAGAGAGATGGCTCAGTTGTTATGAGTGCTTTCTGCTTTGCAGTTCCATTCCTGGTGCCCATATCTAGCAGCACACAATAACCTGTAAATATAGACCCATGTGCTCTGATGTCTGTTGTGGATATCTTCATACATGTGGCACATGTAAGTTCATGCAGGCAAACAGGAGTGGACACACACACACGTAAAAGATGCACTGGGACCTCTGATTCATTCTAAAGAAGTAGAGACCTTTTGCAAGCATTTGAGAAAATTTGTCTGTGTAAGTTTGAAGGTGACTTCCATTCAGGCCTCTATAAGGGTTTGGGAAGATGACTGAGTTGATAAATGCTTTCAGAGAAAGTGTATCTGAATTCAGTCCTTAAAGCCCACATAAAAGCTAGGCAATGTGATGTTCATCTGTAATCCCAACATTGTGAATATAGAGACAGCAGGCTCTCCTGACGTTCCTGTGCAGCCAACCCAAGCAATTGGTGGTCTCCAGTGTTAGTGAATGACCTTGTCTCAACAAAATAAGGTGGAGATTGAGAAAGACAACAGACATTGATTCATGGCCTCCATGGGCACATATGTGTACATCAGCCTCTACTCACATGTTTATACAGAAATACATGCATAAACACACACACACACACACACACACACACACACGAGCTGTCAGATTTGAACCCACACATTCAACACGGAAACTGCTGTAAATAACAGCATCAAACTGCATTCATTGGTTGTCATATTTGATCAATATCTCTTGAAGTTAGTTTCTGTATTTGGATTTGGGAATAAACCATGCTTATGCAACTTGAATATAAAGTGAAGTCCTGAGTTTGTTAATTAAAGAAATGACTATTTAATGAGCAAACACAAAACCAGTATCACATATAACCACTGTATCAAATCGGTCAGAGGTATAGATTTTAACCTCACAGTTGTTCACTAATTACTTTTCATCTTGATTAGAAATGACTACCCCTCAGATCTGGAAATATTTCCAATTAAGTATCACTTAATACCAATTTAAAAACTTGGAAGGCAGTCTGGGTAGTCTTTGATTTCAGATTCTACCATGGCTTGTGGTACGCGTCCACAGACCAAGATAAGCATTTACACACCAGCAGTCTGTCTTCTGCTCTCTTCACCCTACAAACTCCAGGCAGGAAGAGGAACAGCTTTGAAAAGATGGTAGATAAGACTGCTGACAGACTTCAGGGAAAGAAGAATGCAGCATCATCATCGGCTGCAGTAGTTCAAGGAAGCTATCAGTTGGAGCTTGCAGATACATATTTCCCACTACGAACGGCATGGGACATGGCTCAGCAAGTAAACTGCTTGCCAAAACACTCAAGGAAAGTTTGGATCTTTAACAACCCCATACAAGACAGGTGTACCTGCTCCATTTGTAGCATGGGACAGGGAGATAGGTGTATCTCCAAAGCTGGTGACCAAACTGGCAAATGCTTTGTTAAATGAGAAACCCTGTGTCAAAAAATAACATAGAAAAGCAATTGAGGAAGATATCCTGACACCAACCTCTGGCCTCTATGTACCTGAATAGGGTAAGCACACCTGCAAGAATGTATCACACACACATACACACACCAATCTCTGGAAACTTGAAAAATAATTGAGTGAAAAAACAAACAAACAAACAACAACAAAACAGTGCTATTCCACCTTTGGCCTTGGACGATTGACTTAGAGTGTGCTTAAAAATTTTGCTCTGACAGAAGGAGAGAACAACATAATCATGATAGAAATAAACAAAGCCAAATATGATCCTTTTTATGTGTGTGTATGTATGGTGTGTGCATGTATATGTAATGCATGTTTTTTCATGTGTGTAGGATGTGGGGTATTAGGGTCTGTGTGTGTGTGTGCGCACGTGCAAGTGCACATTTGTGTGTGTGAATGCCCATGTGTCCATGAGCACACATGCATGAGTATGTCGAGGCTGAAGGTTTATGTCAGGAGTCATCCTCCTTCACTTATCTACCTTACTCATTAAACAAGGGTCTCTTAGTCAATCTCAGATCTCAGTGATTTAGCCAGTCTTACTAGGTATCTCGGTCTGAAGTTCCCCTGTGTTTTGCTTTTCTATTGCTATGCTGCAACAACATGGTCAAGAAATTTAGAGGAGGAAGAGCTTTTTTGGGCTCACAGTTCCAGAGGAAAAAGATTCTGTCACCAGTACTACAGGGAAGCAGCATGTCATCAGATAGGAATAACTTCTGGAGCAGCAACTTCTGGTCACACCTTAAACCACAAACAGCAAGCAGGAAGAACAAACTAGCCCAGGCAAGATTCTTTAAATTCTCCAAGTCATCCTTAGGTACACATTTCTTCCAAAATGCCATCTCATCTAAGCCTCCCCAAACAGCACAATCAACTGGGGAATAGGTACTCAAATTCCTGAGCCTTTGGGGGACATTCTCATTCAAATCACAACACTCTGCCTCTGAATTTTGAGGCCATAATTGTGGATTGAGAAACTCACCTAACATTTACATGGATTTCTGAGAATAAGAACTCACTTGTACGGTATGTTAGTCCATCTCCCTTGCCTCACTGGAAAACATTTCTATGTAAAATTTTTTAAAATATCAATCTTAATAATAAAGGCATCAAAGACAAATGAAGAGAGACAAAAACAGGCACAGGGCTCTAGGTATTGTCTTGGTGCAAAGCTAGTCTTGTCCCCTAAGAAGAGTAGCCAGTAACTTGTAGGAAGTTTAAGATGATGGCGTGGAAATAAGTGTATAAACCAGCTTGTAGTATATAACAAGACCTAACTTCAAAACCAAAACCAGAGACCGGAGGCATGACTCAGTGGGGAAAGGACTTACTTCACAAGCATGAGTATCTGAACTCATATTCTCATCACCCATAGACTGACAGACACAGCAGTGCATGTGTGTAATTTCAGCACTTGTACAGAAAGATGAAAAACAGAGACAGGATAACCCATGGGATCTACGCTTCTAACCCAGATAACACTTTCTACACAGTTCCAAGCAAGAAAACCCATTTTAAACAAGATCTAAGGTGAGAAACAACATCCAAGGTATTGGCCTAAGCGGTGATACATGCACACTTGTAGTCACATACATAGAAGGATATAAAAATACATCACACACACACACACACACACACACACACACACACACACAAATATTTTTGAAAGAGTATGAAATCTCTTCATGAGACCTGGAGAGGACAGGAGCTCCAAAAGGAAACCAACAATGTAAAAAAATACTGAGACCTGGGGGCCCTGCAGAGACTGATACCCCAACCAAGGACCGTGCACAGAGAGGACCTAAAACCCCCATAGACTCAGTCTCTAAGTGGGTTCCCTAATAAGGGGAGCAGGTAATTCCTCTGGCATGAACTCAGTGACAGGCTTTCTGACTACCTCCCCCTAGGAGGTGCAGCCTTGCAAGGACACAGAGGAAGACAAAGACAACCAGTTCTGAAGAGACCTGATAGGTTAGGGTCATATAGAAGGGGAGGAAGACCTCACCTACTAGTGGACTAGGGGAGGAGCAAAGGGGTAGAAGAGGGAGAGGGGTGGGATTAGGAGGAGATGAGGGAGAGGATCACAGCCAGGATACAAATTGAACAAATTGTAATAAATGATAATAATAAAAATAAAAAAGAAATCTCTTCATCTCATATCTTCCTTAATACATGAAATAATTATTAATGAATATTTTTGAAAGAATTTCTGTCATTGACATGTGAAGGCAACTCACATATAGGTTCCATATTTCTCCTTTTTCATGTTTCTGTCTACCTGCATAGTCTGCATTTATGCTCCCAAATTTATTTCTAAGATGCAAGGTTTAGTTCATTGTCAGTTTTTAACAACCCAGAGTCACGTGGCAAAGGGACTCGGGACACCATTCAGTTCTGTTTCATGAGAGATGGGTCAGAGAGGAAGCTCGTCTTGGTATGACTTGGCCTGTTTTGAAAACTTGTGTCTCTTGCAAGCTTTATTTATACACAAAATCATTTCCTCAGAAACTTTAATTATTGATTATATAGCTTTAAGTCTTCCTTGGTTACATAAGTATTTATAAACAAAGGAAACACACAGAAAACTTCATGAAACTAAATTTAACATTATGATAAAATCAGTTTTTTTAGATTTTATTTATTCATTATACACACACACACACACAATGTTCTGTCTTCATGTACACCTGCACACCAGAAGAGAGCACCACATCTCACATCTCATTATAGATGGTTGTGAGCCACCATAGTTGCTGGGAATTGAACTCAGGGCTATTGGAAGAGCAGACAGTGCTCTTAACCTCTGAGCCAGCTCTCCAGCCCCAAAGTCAGTTTTCTTTTAACTCAAAACTTTTAACTCAAAGTTTTCTTCCTTATGATTGAGATCATAAAGCCTTGCAGGTACAAAGTGTTAGACAGAATGACTCTATTTGAGTTTGATTTTGTTTCAAGTTGCCATAGACTTAATAGATAAAAATTATTTCCCTCCACCTGATATATTAAACTTGTCTTCCTTCAAAAGTTCAATCTTTCTGACCCTTAGTTGATCCTTTTACCATGTTTCCTTTATATTTAAAATAAAGCCATCATCCTTTACTTAGATTTTTAAAATATTGTGCAGTCTTACTACTTAAAGGCAGTCTGTCCTTTTGTCTTTCTATAATATCAGAAAAGTCCTTGTCTTACAAGTTTGTTTAAAAAGGCAGGCAGTTTGCACTCCCACCAGCAATGGAGGATGGTTCTCCTTTCTCCACATCCTCTCCAGCATGTGTTGTCACTTGAGTTTTTTATCTTAGCCAGTCTTATATGTGTAAGATGGAATCTCAGAATTGTTTTGATTTGTGATTCCCTGATGACTAAGGATTTTGAACATGTGTTTTTCTGCCATTCTATATTCCTCTGCTGAGAATTCTCTGCTAAGCTCTGTAGACCATTTTTACTTGGATTATTTAGTTTGTTGGTGTCTATTTTCTTGAGTTCTTTAAGTATTCTGTATGTTAGTCTTCTATCAGATGTGGGGTTGGTGAAAATCTTTTCCCAGTCTGTAGGCTGTTGTTTTATTCAGTTGACAGTGTCCTTTGCTTTACAGAAGCTTTTCAAAGGTCCCATTTATTAATTGTAGATCTTAGAGCCCCAACAGAGGATCTAAGCAGATGCTGAGACTGAGGGCCAAACTTAAGGTGGAGCACAGGAAATATTATGGAAGAAGAGAGGGGTGGGATTAGAGGAACATTGAGGGGACAGGATCCCCACAAGGAAACCAACAGAAGTAAAAGATCTGAGCCCAGGAAGCCCTGTAAATACTGATACACTAACTGAGGACCATGCATGGAGAGCACCTAGAACCCTTGCTCAAATGTGGCCAATTGGTACTATGGAAGTCTCAATTTTCTGCATAGCTGTTTTATTATTTTTATTAACACCAGCTTTTGTTACATTATTCCAACTGTAGCCTTTGGAGAGAAGCCTTTAACAGTAAGAAATATCCACTAAGAGGGTAAAGGGTTAATCCAAGGTGTCTAGGCACCAGAGCTTTGTCAAGGAGTGCCTTCAGTATGCTTGGCCTTGTCACACATGCATATACTATGTGAATCTACTACACGCATATATACTACACTCCTGTACATATAATCCATATACATACACCACCCATTCACTCACGTGTATACTAAACACATATTGCTTCCCACACACAACAGCAATCTTTGTTCTTAAAATTTATATTGTGGGAATTGACAGTACAATGAAGTCCATGGCTTTAAAATAATGTTAAAGAATTGTATCACAGTCAATATTCAGTCATTAGATTTTGTGCAAAGTGTCAATCAAATACTTCCTTAAGGTACATGAGAATTTCATAAATAAAATATCAATAGCTTCATATCAGTATTTTTATATGTAAAAATATAAAAACTCAATTATATGTTATATTGTATTCGTACCTTTGACTTTGAGCAATTATATAAAATGTTGATGAAATAATCATTAAGGAGTTCTTTTAGGATTGTAAATTTAGAGTTGAATAAATGATGTAATTAATTAACTATTTCATGGAAAATGGCACCGAGCCACTTAGGAATACCTAGCGAATAATATTAGTTAATTTTTCTCTTTTCTGTGACAAAATACCTTACAAAAGCAACTTAAGAAAGGACGGACTTGTTTTAGGTTCATAAGTGGGGGCAGAGTTCAGTCCTTCAGGGTGAAGTAATTATGGCATCAGGGGCACAGCGCAGCTGCTCACCTTTCATCCACAGTCCGAAAACACAGTGAGATAAACGGTGGTGCTCAGCTCACTTTCCTCTTTTCATTCAACCAAGGCTCCTAGCCCATGGGGTGGTATTGATCATATTCAGAGTGGGTCATTCTTTCTCAGTTCAGCCTTCTGAAAGATACAATCGGAGGTGTGTGTCATGGTGATTCTAACTTCCATAAAGTTGATGATTAACCGTATTGAGTATTATGTCTTCATCACATTTTTCTTGCTGTGTTTGGCATACAATACACACACACACACACACACACACACACACACACACACACACACACACGCACACGGAGAGAGAGAGAGAGAGAGAGAGAGAGAGAGAGAGAGAACTGTAATTATCATTTTAATGATCACAGGTAAGCTGAAGAGCATACATAAATATTGGAGCTTCTTTATCACATGTGAAATATTTAACAATGGGGTATTTAGAAATTACTCTTTCAAAAGCATCAGGGGTCAGTCTGTTACATGCTGTCAGCAGTCAGGAGGTAAAGAATGAACAAAAAGTGTTGCAAGGTCATAAAGTTTCAAGTTCTGGACCTTATGACCTACTTCCTCCAGCAATGTTTTATTATCTAAAGGTTCCAAAGCTTTCTCAAATAGCACAACTACCAGGGGACCAAGTATTCAGACATACAAGCCTGTGGGGAAGAGTTTACATGCAAATCACAATACACAATATTGTAACTGAAAGTCAGAGAATACTGTCTCAAGTCTGCTTTTCAAAATATCTCAACACCATTTTTTTTTTGCAACAAATGTATAAAACTACAGTGAGTGAAACAATTGGAATTAAGTCAGAGAACTGCCTTCAACCACATCTTAATGTACAATGTGAAGATCGCGTTGTCTTCACCTTAGGCATTGATCCTTAAGTAGGAAAACTTATTTATGCTTTCCTTATCACCATTATCATGTTTTGTTCTGCAGAAGTTTAGCGTATAACATATTACAGCCTTAGCTCAGTCTTGGTTTTGCTTCTGGATTTGGCTGAATACTGACTTTATCTTTCGGATGTTGAGTATTTGAACAATTGGTCCATATTCCCTCTTTCTTCTTTCTCACTCCTCTCACTGCTTCATAAATGCAGGTGTAGAAGTGCCCAGTGATGCAGTTCTCCTTCTAATTCACCTCATCACCATAGTGTCTGTAATATTCTGACAGTAACAATCTTTATGAATGAGACAAATATGGTTTGCATTTAGCCAGGGGATCTTGAGGCCACAACAGGCTCTTACTTGGTTTCATTCACTCTCTGGAATTTGAAACTCTATGCTTTCTTTTCTAGCTCATAGATTAGCATCCTCTTTTTATTTTGAAATTCTAATTTACACATTATTTATTTTGTAACTATAAAATATGCATACTGATTGGAAATAATTTGAAAAAGGCAATATAATAACAAAATAACCACAAACCTTTGTACACAGAGTTCTCTCTAATGCTTTGAAGTGCTTAACATCATGCTACCAAATTTAGAGACCCATGGATTTGAATTCTGAATTGTATTATTTGCATTCTTTATCATGGTGACAAAATGACTGACAGAAATAACTTTTGGGGGTGAGTTTATTATGTTGGTTTGTTTTGTTTTATTTATTTTTCAAGACAGGGTTTCTCTGTGTAGCTTTGGCTGTGCTGGACTGGCCTTGTGAACCAAGCTGGCCTAGAACTCACAGAGATACATTTTTCTCTGCCTCCCTAAGTGCTGGGATTACAGTCAGTTCCACCAGCAGGCTGACAGAACTATCTTAAGGCAAGAAAGATGATTTATCTTGGCACATGGATTCTAAGAGCCTTCAGTTCATCACAGTGAAGAAGGCCTGGCAGAACATGGTTTTCTATGGGAGAGTGAGCTAATAGCAAACATTTCTCAGAAAGAAATGGGCTAGAAAAAGATAAAAAGGTCTAAAAGCAGGTGTTTGTGTGCTGAGAGGGCCACTCCTAGTGACTTAATATAGTGAGTTATGCCCAAACTACTAAAGGCTCTACAGCCTTCAAAATAGGACCCTATCCTGGGGAGCAAGTGTTCAAAAGACAATCCTGTGCATGACTTTTCACATTAAAAACGTAATGATGTTTGTGGCTTTTGATTTTACATAGTATTAAATTATAAATTTCATATTCTTCATATATCTCAAAATGGTTTTTAGTACCTGAAAATTATTCCAGTGTCAGTATATACCAAAGTATTTAAAACCATTATCTATTTTTCCCTTAATTTGTTCCACATTACACTTTTTAGTCAGATAAGGCTTTCAAAACTTCTTTTTCTAAAGGCAAGCAATTAACCCAAAGTAGTACAAATTCATATCTATCTATCTATCTCTATATATTTTTTCTTGAGAATATTTAATGAAATAAAATAATTGAATTGAATGAAATACTGTTTTAAAATTATACTTAACTCTTATTTTATCTGGTATTTTATGTACCAATGATAATAGATCAGAACATTAAAGTCGTATTTCCTAGAACTATATTGATTCCTGTGATCTCTGCTGTATTTCCATTGAAATGAATCTAGACAGTGTAATTTTTTTTCTTATGCTAGCTAACGAAGGAAATTACAAACACTTTAATATGCCTGTTCCAACGATAGGTGGACAGACATATAGCCAGACAGAAAAAGGGACAGATCAAAGCTGGTAGAAGGGTTGGCTTTATTGTCACAAGTTAGGATCACCTGAGTATGAAGCCTCCATTGAAGATTTCCTCTTAGTTGCCCTAACTGATGTGAGAAGGCCCCCCTCATATATTGTTGGCACCTACCCAGATAAAAAGGGCAGGACTGAAGAAAGACTATTTACTTTGCTTCCTGTTTCTTCTTTCTTCAAGCACATGTGATTTAGCTTGCTGTTGGTGCTGCTCCTGAACACTCTGCAGGTATTAGAACTTCCCAGGCTTCCATCATTGATGGAGGACTCACGCTCTCCAGGAAGCCCCCAGAATCTCAAAACCAGATCGGGACTGCCAAGGCTCCCAGTCCTAAAGACTATACCAACTCCTGGGTTGACATGCCCTCTAGTATTATCAGATAGCCATTTGGGACTAATCCAACATTTGAGACGCCAGCCTAAAGACCAAGCAAACTACAGGAGTCTCAGCCCTCTGATGTGATTCAGATGTTGCTAGTATTTCTGGGCAAGGTGTTTTAATGAATTATGTTATAATATAGGAATACATGCCCTCCGTTCTGTTCTTATAGAGACTAATACAGATAGATAATTGTTTTAAGGAATTAACTAGTGCCATTGTGTTAATTGACACATCGAAAATTTGCAGATCTGCTGGCAGTTAGGCACCTTAGAGATGTTGGTAAGAGTTGTTGTAGCATACATTGGCATTCCTGAAGAGAATTCAATTTCCCTTAGGACAGTTTAGTCTGGTTTCTCTTGTGGTCTTCCACTGGTCCATTGAGGTCTACCCACTTTATAGAAGGTGTTTGTTTTGCTTAAAGTCTATAGTTTTAGAAATTAATTTCAATTTTAAAAATAGCTGTGTGGTGACAATTGGATTGATGCCACTTACTACAAGTGTCTGTGAACCATGTCCCAGTTAACTTGACTATAAAAATTAACTATCATGTATTTCAACACTTGGAAGAATATGACAACAGATTTAATTAACCTACTAGAAAAAGTACTAATGGTAATTTTTTGAGAAAAGAATTTGTATACTTTACTGTTGAGGAAGTATTAGCATGTAGTTAGTGAAAATAGCTTCTTTTAAGAGTGTCCAGGAGGACCCTGGGTAAGGTGCTCAATCCTCACTCAGAAACACAAATGGGATAGACACAGGAAGAAGGTGAAAATAAGGAACAAGACAAGAGCCTACCACAGAGGGCCTCTGAAAGACTCTACCCAGCAGGGTAATAAAGCAGACGCTAGGACTCATAGCCAAACTTTGGGCAGAGTGTAGGGAATATTATGAGAGAAGGGGGAGATAGAAAGGGGGGACAGGAGCTCCACAAGGAGAACAGCAGAACCAAAAATCTGGGCCCAGGGGTCTTTTCTGAGATTGGTACTCCTACCACGGGCCATTCATGGAGATAACCTGGACCCCTGCACAAAGGTAGTCTGCGGCAGGTCAGTTTCCAAATAGACTCCATAATAAGGGGGGCAGGGGCTGTCTCTGGCATGAACTCAGTGGCTGGCTCTTTGCTCACCTCCCTGTGACAGGGGAGCAGCCTTACCAGGCCACAGAGGAAGACTATGAAGGACAGTCCTGATTAGACCTGTTAGGCTAGGGTCAAATGGATGTGGAGGAGGTCCTCCCCTATCACTGGAATGGGGAAGAGATATGGGAGGAGATGAGGGAGGGAGGGGAGGCTGATTTGGGAGGGGATAGGGTGGGGGCTACCACTGGGATACAAAGTTAATAATATATAGAAAATAAAAATTAAATTTAAAAAAGTGTCCATAGGAAAGAAAGTGTTTACATATTGGAAGGGGATGCTTCTCTCTCTCTCTCTTTCTCTCTCTCTCTCTCTTTGTGTGTCTGTGTGTGTCTGTTTGTCTGTCTGTGTGTGCATGTGGATGTTAGGCCTCTTTCTCGATTACTGCCCACTTTAAGTTTTGATATATAGTTTCTCCCTGAGTCTGGAGCTCATTGATTGGCTAGGCTGCCTGTCCAGTGATTCCCTAGAGTCAACCAGCCTGTACCCCAGAACTGGGGCTACAGATGCATGCTACCATGACCAGATTTTTATGCGAGTCTTAAAGATCTGAATTCAGGTCCTCATACTTGTACAGGAAGCATGTTTCCCACTGAGCCATGGGCTGAGTCCTCAGGTGTTCTATAGGTTAAGATTCTTGTGATGGACTTTCCTCTGATGTATGTCTTAAACCATAAATTAAGCCTTATCTCAGTGACAATCAGTGACATGAGTGACAAGATCACACTCTAACCACTTCCTGCTGCCACGTTGAGATAGGAGTTCAAGTTTTCACCTGCAAGTTCATGGTGAGAAGCTTAAAATTCTTGAACAGTTTTTTAGGGTTCTCATGACCCTTCTATCACAGAGACCAGGTACTTGATTCCTAGTGCATAGGAATCATTCAGCAACTTATGTTTAACTTACCACAGTGTCAAAGGCTTCAACTATCTCTTAAGATTGAATTTGAAATAAATATTGTTTTTTACTACAACTTATGCAAGATTTTCTCACTGTCTCTTCATCATAATGCTACTTGAGTCAAGTGACTAGAAGAAGAGTCCTAATGAATAGTAACTAGTCAAAAATAATGTCTTTTTACACACCACCCTGCTGTGTGTGTATATAAGAGAGAAAGGGGGAAAAGAGAATAACAGAGACAGAACCAGAAACATCAATTTTAGACATCATTCTTCATGTAGCATCCATTTTATTCCTTTTGAAAAAGGTCCTCTCTCATGATCATTGAAGAAGTGTGCATGCCCTCCACCCATGTAACATCCTCATGTTGTGAGGAAAGTGCTTTATTCCATGAGATATCACTGTAAAGTAGATGTTTTAGGTCTTAGTGTTGACATACTACCCTAAAATGTAGAAATATAATTGGGGTTTCTCTCTGGATATATAGACAAGAAAATGAAATGATGAATCCTTGTTCATGTTGTTGAAACAGAATTTGCTCAGAAAAATAAGCCAACACTCAAGTAAGTATATAGACAAGAAGCAGTGTGCTTGTTGTTAGACAGAAACCAAGATGGTTTGGGGGGCGGGGAGGAGGGTGATATGACAGTGGCATGGTACAAGTATTTCAGAAGTTTAAAAGAGAGAGAGAGAATAAAAACAAAAGTTTCCTGAAGCATTATGATACGGACCAGGTTAAAGAGCAACACAGGTGAGTCGCTGTGATGCCAGTTGGTAAACTGGGTCAGAGACCAGGTGCAGAGAAGCAAATAAACAGATGGAGCTCTTGGCCTCAGGACAGGCTGAGTGTGCAGTTATATGCGGATCAGGACAATTTGTGTGAGATGCAAAAGATTGTGGGAGGTATGCTCCAGGCTCCTGTCGATGCAGGTTACCTGCCTGTCTTAGGGCAATGGACTTCTAAATTATTCACCTGCTTTCTGCATCACTGGCCATGTTATGCAAAAAAACACTGCGGTGTGTTCAGTGGCCCTACGGCCTGGGATGTTTTGGCTTCTAATATCTCCTATCACTTATTGACACCAAAGTCTATAATACAAAGCAAGACCTGGTTTCCTGACCACTTTCTCAGAGATTATTGGCAGTCTAACTGATATGTGCATGTGTGTCAGTAAAGGAGCACCACAGTCAGAAGAAAGAGGAAGAGCATAGGTGAACTGATATTCCAGTGTTTATTTCTCTGTACCCTTGGGACATAATATGGCATATGTAAGTTTCCGTCTCAATAAACCATCTGAAAAATTTGCTTGATGGTTTGTTAGTTTGTTATTTACTTCTTTGGTTTCTGTCTATCTATCTATCTATCTATCTATCTATCTATCTATCTATCTATCTATCTATCTATTTATCTATCTGTATATATTTAAAAGTGAAAGGCATTCTCAATAGCCTAGCACTAAGCATGTGGGCAAAGCTGACTGACCTCTGAACAATAGGCCTACTCCTTTTGCTACTTTTCCAAGGTTGGGACTGATTACTAAGCTGCTACCATATCTAGCTGTTAGTTCTGATAATAACCACATGTCTAAGTTTATTGCCTGAGCATTCTCCCTAACTCCACGGGTAGATTTAGGACACACCAGATTGTATTTGCTACCTACACTTCCACATATTGTGTCTGTTTCCCCCTCACTATCAATAGTATGGAATCCTTTCCTAATTGTGCAATGGCTAGTAAATATGCCTTGAGCTGCACTTTGGAACAACTTGAACTAAAACAATAGTTCCAGAAATGGCCTATAGTGCCATAAAAGTTAAAGAGAGCTTTTACCTGTGTTTTGCTAAACAGAGGTCCAAGAGAAGAGCTGCAATATTACTTGATATTTACCTTACTTATTTTTCTATTGCCATGACAAAACACCATGACCAAGAAAGAAAGCATTTAATTTGGAGACTCCTGGATCCAGAAGGTGAGAATTTATGAGCATCATGAGTGGCAGCATGGCATCCAGCAACAGGCATAGCAGTGGAGCAGGAGCAGAGAGCTGACAGTTGATCCCCAAGCGAAAGGATGAGAGAGGTAGCAAGCGCTCACTGTGAATGGTATGGCCTTTTAACATCTGAAGGTCAGCCCCCAGTGGCACACCTCCTCCACCCTTAATTCTTTCTAAACTTTTCCACCCATTAGAATTCTAGCATAGAATTCAACTTATGACTTTCTTATTCAAACCACTATTCAACTTTCTTGAAAGAGAGTAAAAATCCACTCCCAGCCCAGGTGGTGGATCTCTGCAAGACAGTGCAGCCAGAATAGATCTAATTTTCCCTCTTGTCCTACCTGACTGGGATCCCAGCAGTGACCAAGGCAAGAAGGTTATAGACAATTTTCTTTTAAAAGAAATAAAAATAGCTGTTCAAAAATATTGTTTTCGTTATGCAGTTGGCCAGAGATATTAGAAAAGAAACTTTTGAAATTAACAGCATTTGCAAATATAAATAGGTCCCAACTATTGGAGATTGCTTAAAAGTGGTTCTACGGAAAAAAATAGATGAATAAAAATTAAAGATAAATGGGGTCCCAGAGAGGGAAGCCAGAGATACTAGAATAGGAAGAGGGAAGAAGGACACTCTGTCTTATGTAAGTGATGAATAATGCTTGATTGATAATGCTTGGTTACAAAGGAGTTCTTTGCTCAGGTCCTGGGACCCTAGAAGAGGTCAGGAGTCTGCCCAATAATTTTATTCTATTTCTACTGGTTGTCTTATTTGTGGCATTTGTGGTTAGTTGCCTTTATAGTCATGCTGGTAAAAAAAAGCTGATAAAACTGACTTGGACAAACTTAGTGGTGTTCCTAACTACCCCAGAGTCTGTGGTGGCCTTCCTGAGGGGTACCCCAGAAAGTTTGAACTACAATGCACAAATATTGCATATATAGACTCTTAGCCTGAAACCGCTCTGAATCCAGTTCCATAAACCTTTAGTCTACTTAGACTGCTACCGGATGAAAATCCAACAGAGCCTTGCCAAGAGAGCAGTTAAGGCCATCAGACTCCAGCAAACAGATAATTGGCACAGCAGGGTGTAGTTCTCTGATATTGCAGTAGATGCAGTCATGCTCCCTGGGCACAAACCCATGTGAGGAGAGATACCCAGGTCCTTCTGGCTTCAACAGAATCTTACATCTCAGCTTATCCAGACTTGCATGGGTAATATGGAGAGTGCAGGTGGCTACTGTGAAGGATAGAACAGGTTCAGTCCTCTCACCCCCCACCCACACACAAACAAGGCAGGTCTCTTAGAACCAGCTACCACAGCCTCTTATTCTCTGCTTCCGACACGTATGGGTTGGCAGGCCAGGAATATACAGCTCCCATCTGTATTTCCTGATCTATGCTTTACCTGAAAACAATTGATGGGGCCCAGTCTATCTGACCTGACCTAACATATACAATGGAGGCAGCAGTTTTGTTCAATATGAAAAATCAGGTGTACCAGAGCCACAGATGTCACCTTGGGCAAGACACTGTCAACACAGTCCCTCAGCCAATGGTCTTCAGCACAATGGTCTGAGCTTCTGGAATTAACCCAGACAATTTACTTGGGGAACAGCAGAGGCATGACTGTATCCATGGACAGTCATTCATTTGCTATGGCCATGTCCATTGGGTCTGATATACAGAATGAGCAGACTCCTCACCTCAGCCATAAAGGAAACCAAAAGCAAAGAAGAAATCCTGGCCCTACTAGAGGCCAAATGACTACCAAGAGAGCAACCATTGTCTGCTGAAACAGGCACCAATAAGGGAGTCCCTGGAGGCCCAGGGGAACAGGGCAGCAGACTTAGCTACTGGGAAGATGGCTCTGGAAATTTGATGCCTCAGCAGATCTTTTTATTTTTTATTTGTTTTTAATTTTTATTTTTTTCTTATTAGTTACATTTTATTAACTCTGTATCCCAGGTGTATCCCGCTCCCTCATTCCCTCCCAAACCCACCCTCCCTCCCTTCTCTCCGCCCTTCCCCCTTCCAAGTCCACTGATGGGGGGGACCTCCTCCCCATTCATCTGACCCTGTTTTATCAGGTCTGCAAAGTCCTCCTCTGTACCCTGTGTGAACCTGAACTGCTCCAGAGTTCAAACTATAGCCAAGGAAAACAAGTGTACAAAAAGGAAAGATGCCAAATGGGAGGCAAATGGGTGGTGGTTCTTCCTGAATGACAGATCTATATTGCATGCCATTTTCAGAAGACAGATGGTCACAGGACTTCACCAGACACCCATCTAAAATTCCAGTGTTAGGCCAGAGATTACAATAGATTTGGCTTGCTCTTCTCCTTGGTGTCCAACAATGGCCTGGCAAAGCTTTTTTTTTTCTAAATCTGAAAAGTGTCCTAAAATAATTAGAAACCAGATTATGTCTAAAGTCCCAAAATACACAGGACAAATAAACTAAAACTGTCCTTGAGACAGGAAAAAAATGGGCCAACCATCTATGTACATTTTGCCCTCCTAAGGGCCAGATGTGCCCCATACCAGGAAGTGTCGATAGCAAAAATTACTAACCATTTCATCCTCAAGTTCTTACAAGCCCTGAAACATCCTCAGAAAATTGTTCATCAGATGGTTTGAGAGCTTATATCGTTGCTCACAAGTTTCAGTATGGTGACCTTATGTAGGTAAGGAGTATCATAACTTGGTTCCTGGAACCAGTGTGAAAAAGCACATACACCATGCTGTTCACACCTTGACAGCAATGAAGAGTACTGGTGTCACACCTTGAACCCATCACACCCAGATAAAGCAAGCTACATACCTTAGCAGAGGTTGTTCTTCAGAATCAAAGAGGATTAGACCTCCTCCTTTGGTGACAAGGAATTATTGATATGGCACTGGGAGAAACTATTGCATCTATGTCAATCAGTCAGGGATAATTAAAAAAATAGCTATGGTCAAAAATAACCTTCAGAAGAGAAAAAGAAGACAAGAATCTAACAACTGGTGCCAATCTTTGTTTTCCTGGTTCTGCTTTTACAACCATCACTGGGCCATTCCTTTTTTTTTTTTTTTTCTAACTCTCACTGTAGTATGCTGCTTTCTCAACTGCCTACTTAGATATGTAAAATGAAAAGTAAATTCTGTTATACTACTAATTCAAGGGACAGAATATAATTCTGGGCTCCCACCTGAGTCTATAATTTCACTCATTCCATATAACCCCTGGGAAGTGTTACAGGTCCCAGACCTTGGGTAGCATAATGGCTCCATGCTGGAAGTATCACTCAGCATCAGAATGCCAGACAAGCACTTTTATCACCTGTGCCACAACTCAAACTGGCAACATAATTTCTTGTGTAATATAAAGAATGTATTCTTTGTGTTTACTTCTGTTATTTACTTTTTTTTCTTTTTATTATTAGTTACATTTTGTTAATTCTGTATCCCAGCTGTATTGGGCTCCCTCATTCCCTCCCAATCTCACCCTCCCTCCCTCATCTCCTCCCTGCCCCTTTCCAAGTCCACTGATTGGGGAGGACCTCTTCCTCTTTCATCTGACCCTGTTTTATCAGGTATCTTCAGGACTGGCTGCAATGTACTCCTCTATGGCCTAACAGGACTGCTCCTCCCTTGGGGGATGGGGAGGTCAAAGAGCCTGCCCTTGAGTTCCTGTCAGAAATAGTCCTTGTTCCCCTTACTATGGGAAACTAATTGGTTACTGAGCTACCATGGGCTGCATCCGAGCAGAGGTTCTAGGTTATATCCATACATGGTCCTTGGTTGAGTGTCAGTTTCAGAAATGACCCTGTGCCCAGATATATTTGGTCCTTGTGGAGCTCCTATTCTTTCCACATCATACTAACTCCCCTTCTTTCATATGATTCCCTGTACTCTGCAGAATGTTTGGTTATGAGTCTTAGTATTTGCTTTGATACACTGCTAGGTAGAGTCTTTCAGATGCCTTCTGAGGTAGACTCCTGCCCTGTTATTACTTCTATATTTCAATTAGACATTAGTGTTACTGTTCTAAATTTTGGGGTTTCCGACTATCTTTATTTTTTAAATAGATCATAAATAAATAGATCATAGACTCTCTAGCTGCCTTTGTCCTTTCTCAGATAGTAGGCTACAAGCCCCGCAGTCTGTCTCCAGAAAGAACTGAAAGCCTATGCTGTGAGCACTCAGGCATCAGACTATAGAGGTGAGCAATATGACAAAACTGTTTTGCAACTCCAAGATAAGTTTATGGCTCTATCTAAATGTTGGTCCATTGCTATTAGCACTTATATGTATCAAGTTCAGCTCAAGTTCAGTTTGAAGAGTATTCCACTTGCACATAAAAATGAATGAAAGTAAGAAATTTTCATTTTTTCCCCAGAACTAAAGAGCCTGTATTGTGCTCTGTGTCATGCTGTCTAACAACTCTCCTAATAGCACTTCTTACAAAGCCTACTCACTCAAGTCCTTCACATGTTTTCTCTAGTGTGATGCTCTATCTGGCCTAGCACTCAACCAATTCAAGGTCCATCATTTCCCACACACCCTTGTGTAATGGCTTAAGGATACTAAAATGAAAATATTTGGATTTTGGAATGACTTACCATGTGTACTGGCTATTGTGTCAAATTGACGCAAGCTAGAATCATTTGGGAAGAAGGAACCTTAAGTGAGGAAATGTGCCCACCAGAAAGCCTGTTGGCAAGGTGGTCAAGAATTTTCTTGATTGATGATTGAGGTGGGTGGGCATCATTCACTATGGTGGTACCACTTAAGAAAAGCTGGTCATGGGCAGCATAAGAAAACAAACCTAGCAAGCCAAGAGGAGCAAGCTGGTAAGCAGGATTCCTTCATGGCCTTTGCTTCAGCTTCTGCCTCTAGGTTCCAGCTAGAGTTCAGGCCATGACTTCCTTCAGTGATGGAGTGTGACCTGAAAGGTGTAAAATGAAATAAGCATTGTCCTCCACATATTGTTTGTGGTCATAGTGTTTTATCATAGTAGTAGAAATCCTAACTAAGACTAAGATATTGACTGTTCTAGGAATCTTGATATATATTTATGAGAGATCGTTTCAAGGTATACGCTGCAATAATTATTTTACTGGAAGACACTGTTACTGGAGTTCTTCTTGTGAGAATTACCTGGCAAATGGCAGACATACCCGTATGTCTGTATATTTTAGTTTTGGATCTACCTTGTATAAGAGCTTCTTACATGTGTCAACCATACATTTAAATTTAACAATGTGGCATCAGTGTTTCCTAGACCTTCCTATATCCAGCACTAAATGTTGAGAATCTTTACCCTGTAGTTTATTAAAAGTACATGTTGTTAAATTTTTACTGATTCATCACTCAACAACAAATATGTAGTATTGTAATTATTGGTGACATCAGTAATCTTTTGTTTTGCATATGAAACACTTGGTCACTGGTTCAATATCAGTAATCCATTATTCATATAATTTCTTAAGTTTTCATTCCTTAAACAGTAGAATAAGGAATATCAATTTTTGTTCTAAATAAAACATCTATATTAACTATTTTATTATATAGGTATACACATGCACTCATTAGAAAATTCATATATGCTCACAGACACACATAAATATACAGGAACTATGATTTATAAACACTTGTGAACTCTTCACAAGTTGAAGATATTCTTACAAATATCTGTACCACAAAAATATAGCTAAAATTTAGTGAGTGGGTATAAATTTTCTTCCTACAAAGTTAGATTCCAAAAGAAGATAAAATATTTTACACCATCTTGAAGCATGGTTCTAGGAATAATACGTGAATGCAGAACTTTGAGAACACTTTGACCAAACACTGTACTCCTCAACTATTTTAGACTGACTGATCTACCTTTTGCTGGGATCTCAACTACCCATGCCATGCATTTTTATATGCAATATATGGATAGAACAAAGCCATGTCTTCATTACCTGGCACTTAGAAAATATGAAAATAATTACTCTTCAGAAAACCTCCTTTGCATTCTTAAATAATGAAAATTTTCAAACACAGATACAAAGGACATAATTCATTCATAAGTGATGGCATTGAAAAAGTTACCAGTTCTGAAGGTCCTTAGAAAGAAATGTATGGATAGTGAACTTTTTTTTTTCTTACCATAATTCATTTCTAATAGCTGGGTAGCTTTGTCTTTTTTGAGGATGTCTTCCAAATGCCTCCTTGCAAATCAAGGAGAGTTAGAGACAACCTTTCCCTTGGTTTTTTCTCCTGAATCAAAGTGCTCCCTTTTGGGGGCAGCCTCATTAAGATTCAAGACATAAATAAAATTTTCAGTGCTCAAGGAGTAATCAACACTCACAGAGAGCTCCCCAAACATACAGATTCATGGGTCACTTTGCAAAGTTATATAAATAGTAAGGGTGAGAATGAAAAGAACCTGCCTCCCATAAGCTGCTTAGAAGTTGTGCAAGTAGCTTCAGCAATTGCAGGTTTCATGAGTCCTCACCCAGGTTGGTAGAGAGGGCTTTTCAGCAATGCCTTTGTTAGAGCTATTTCCTAATTAAAGAGATAATTTTTCTCTGATAGCAGCTCTTTATCTTCTGTCTAAGAACAAAAAGTCATTTGTATAGGATTGCCTTTCAGTCATGTCTTTAAGTCATCTATGCCTCTGTACATAACTTCTCCCCCATATTCATGTAAGTCAGAAGTTCTCAGTCTGTGGTTTGTGACCTCTTTGTGGGTCACTTGCCAGATGTTCTGCAGATATTTACATTTCACTCCATAATAGTAGCAAAATTAAAATTACGAAGTAGCAATGAAAATGTTGCAGTGTTCGTCACCACAACATGAGGAACTGTAAAAAAGTATTGCAGCATTAGGAAGGTTGAGAACCACTGTTGTAAGCAATCTCAATAAACTCATTGTTTCATTAAGATAGGCTTGAAAAAAGCGTTAGTCTGTCATTGGTACCCAGTCTAAGGTGAATGGACATTTGCTCACATGTCCTCAGCGGGGGAAATGCCTACATGGTCCAACCCCTGCTTCTTCAACCCCTGCCATTGCATTGCTCTCAACTTTCTAACCTGTGACTTCATGTTGCCTTTCATTGGGAAATGAGGGGCACGGTTATTTATATAGAACTGTACAAAGTATTATTAAGTTAACTCTCTTCATGAGCTCATGAAATGTGATTGTGGGCAGAGGACAATTTGGACAGAAGAAATTATTAAGATTAGACATGGATTGGAAATATGACACAGAGAGAAAGACAGAAAGTGAAGGGAAGTGATTTAGTGATAAATGACGATGGAGCTAAGAAATTTGGAAATTCACTGTTAGAGGAAAAGCAAATTCAGTGTAGCCAAGATTTCTAACTGAAAGAGAACGTTTGAGACAGCACAAAATTGGTAACCATAAAATTAGTTCTGTCCATCAAAATTAATCAGTTTTATGGAGAATGCACTAATGGTTCCACACTTCTACTCCTTGGATATAAGAGACTGGCAAAAATTGAAATAATGTTCCAAGTAATTCTCTAACTGATGAATTATTTTTCTAATAATTTCAGTAATTACTGCACATACTTCATGATTTTCCCTTCACTTAAATCAGTTCTGTTCTAAATGTGACACGGGGAATGATATTGCTGAACATTAGTCACTAATGTACTGTGATTTATAGCAAATGGTATTTAATATCCCTACAATTAATAATAAAGTTTTTATATTTCATCTTTTTATTCTTATGGAAGTAAGCCAGAAAATCGTGATAGAATAACTTTTAGAGCCATTTCCAAATTAAAATATATATTTTCTATGATATTAACTATTTTGTTTTCTACATTTCTTATACATTTTCAGTATAAGATAGGAAAAAAAAAAACACTTTTGTAGAAGTGCCTTTAATGAAACATTTGAAACACTTTGAATGTAATATGCTACTTCCACTGCCAAATATTATGCATTTGTATTTTAGTTTCCTAACAGAGAACACACTTTAAGAATGTAATATTTAAGAAAAAAATAGAAGTTGCACTACAAAAAGGCACAGCTTGTAATACATGTGTCACATAGACTGAGGGTGTGAGTTCATATCCTCAGAACCTTCATATAACATAGCAAGCTAGCATGACACGAAGCTTGTCATAAAACCACACTCACACGTTTCTATGTGTCCTCTTGCTGTAGGAGTGTTGGTCCTACAGATGCATGGCTGATATCACATCTATTTTGTTGTTGTTTGTTTGTTTGTTTGTTTTGATATGGTTTCCAAAAACTGAGGACAGACTTGTACAACAAATGCTCTGATATACTGAATCATCCCTCTGGACCTGAAAAGACTACTTCCAAAAACACTGTAAACCTTCACTATAACAAATTCAATTTTTTATTTTGTGATCAATATGTCCTTACATTTCAAAGAATATAACATTAAGGATGAAGAAGTTTGGGTTTGAAAACCTCACATTGCATTTTTTTGGTGTAAACTTTAATATCTATGTTTTAATGTCCAACTCTTTTTTGCTGAAATTGGTCCAAGTCTCTTGGTGACAATAAGTTAAGAATATTTTATGTTCTCAGGTACTGCAAGAGGGTTAGGCCCTCTGGAGTACGGCTTCATCATGGCTGTAGGGTGTCGTAGCAGGTAGATCTTGTTTCCACCTTAGCTCTTCGGTAAATGCACAGTGCTTTGTGCTTTAGTATCAGCTCACAGAGCACACACTCAAGCTCTCATTATCCTTCATGTGAACCGCTCTCTAGATTTGAAGTTCTCACATCTCTTCACATGCTTCTTGTCTACAGTGTATGTTGTAGGTCTTTCATACCTTTTCAGGGTCACAGTAATATTAATACTTAATTCTGTCTCGTTTTCCAGATTCCTGCACCTTGCACCATCCAGTGACCTGCATGACTATTTTTTCCACCTTTAAAGATTGTCACATAATTAGCATTATTAGCAAGCCTTTGGCCTTGGGGGTTTGTTTGTTTATTGGTCTTTTGCTCCTGGGCTGTCAGCTGAGCTAGTGAGCCTTAGGGATTTTTCCCATCTAGACCTGAGCTGAGAAGGAATGTTAGCTGGTGGCTTTCTCTGCCTCTCTCAGCTAGCAGTTTTCATCCCAGCACCTGGCTTCTGAGTCTTGATTGGTAAAATGCAATGAATGAAATTTCCTTCTTTTAAATAACAGTGATCCATGGGCAGATGCACCAAGAACACCTTTAGATGGAGTATTTGAAGATAACTTCCATTTCTCCATTACTTTTTCATGACCAGGGATTCTTTTACAACACTATTGTTAGCTTTCTCCTAAGAGTGACAAATGTGCATTTATGTCTCATGATGCTTCTTAAGGGATACTATACAGTGAATGACGCAAAGAAGCTAAAAAGTCACTATTTACCTGAGAATGTACTATGGGTCTGGTTGTTTTTCATCAAGAGCCAAAGATTAAAAAAAAAAAAAAAGTAATTAACTCACTCACCAATTGAAGAGCACAGGACTAAGCAAGGGTAAGAACTTGCTCCAGTGTTACATGGCTGTTACATGGGAAGTCATTCACGTAGTGTCTGTTTATGTATATGTGCTCACACAGATGCATGCATCTGTGTGGGTGGACATGTATACATGTAGAGGTCAGAGGACAACTTTAGATGTAGCTCCTCAGGTACCTTCCACATTTTCCTCCACACAGTATACCTCATTGGCCTGAAGTTGGCCAAGTATGCCAGTCTAGCCGCATGATACATTTGCTGAAGTCCACCTATCTCCACTGTTTGAGAGTTTTAAAAACCAGTTATGTTATAGGAATATATTTTTGTTTTAACCCCACGTATGGAATATGGGCTACTCCAGATTGTCCACAACAGCTAACTATAATGTGTATTATGTTCTGGTAGGGGTGCTTCAAAGAGGATAGTCTGTCTCAAGGTATCAGTAAAAATTTATTGCCAATGCTGCTGCTGGTTTCTCTCCCACTTTGGTCCCAGAGGGAATTTTCTGTTTTTACTTCTTCTTCCTATATTCTGTCTCAAAAGAAAAAAAAAATAAGTTGTGAGAATGGTTGAACTACTGGAAACAATGCAAATGGACCTGAGAAGTTACAGGTGAGGATGAAAGCTCTTGGGAAGTAAATAGTGCAGAGAGAGAAAAACAAGAGGGTTCCAACCTGGTGACTGAAAGCCTGAGCTTCCTGCAGGGTGAAAGTGTGAGATTGACTGGGCTAAATGGCACATATCCATCTATCCCTGTGTCCTTCATTTTTAGTTTCAAGTCCCACAGCTTCGGGCATGACAGAGAGCCAGGAGACGGCAGTGAAGTAAGAGAGCATTAAAGAAAAACATCCCACAAATTGGAAAAAAAGGGTTAATTTAGAACCCTGTCTGTGTTGTCAGGAAGCAACTTTGGAGCCCTAGCTGGAGGCTCAGTAGCATGGAGGCTAGTCACTTCAGACAGGACCATCTTAGAGTTACCAGGTTTTAGAAAATAAAACAAAACAACAACTGCAAAATTCCCACTGATCTAAAAAGTTTTTGATTCATAGATAATGTCTCTAACACTCAGACAGAAACAAACAAACAAACAAACCAGCCACTAAGTATTGTTGAAAAAAAAAGTAGCCACAGGTGTTTTTGCCTTCAGGGACAATAAGAATATAAGAGCAAAAAAGAGAGATTATTGTCTTTTCTTGAAAAATGGAAGATGCTTGCCCCCTACTTCCTGTTTTTAAGGTAATATTTATCCTTCTTAGGTCTCTGATGGGCCTGGAAACTATATAGTTATAGTGTTTTGTTATTAAAAATTAAAGGCATAAAAGCTTAAGTTGTTTAGGACCTAAAAAATAGTTTAGCCTCTCCTCTGCTGCCTACAGAAGATTCTAAACCACCCAGGACCTCCTTTCAGAAGCACAGGTATAGCAAACTTAACTACATATGCTGTCTGTGCTTGTCTTTATTATCACACTAATGCTTTTGCAGGTCCCCACAGAGAATCACTGAAAACTAACCATTCTCCATTCAGCCATAAAGAAAAATGCCTAACAGTCTCATAAACATACACATGCATGTGTGCCTGTGTGATCACATGTGCACACACACACATACACACACATATACACACAAGGGAGAGAGAGAGAGAGAGAGAGAGAGCGCAATTTCTTAGAAAACTGAACAACGGCCATAGTAGATGTTGTAGTGAGAAGTAAGATCATAATAAGCATTTAGGGTGAGAATTATCAGCCTCAATATTGCTGCAAGGCTTAAGGTAAGTATTTTACTGCTCAAAAAAAAATGTCAAAATTAATACAGTTTTTTCTTTTTGTTAGGTTTTACTGCAATTATGTGGCAGAATTTATAATTAAAAAAATAAGGCATGGAATATGTGATAATAGTCTTGGGTGGCAGGTGTGACTTCATTGTCAGCCAGTTGGTGACTTCTCTAAGTAGAACTCAGAGCCTCACAGTTAGAATCATTGAGAATGCTAAAAAATCTGTGTTGAAGTTTAAGCACATTTATTTTCACACATACATACATGTGATATAGGTGATATAGATACAAATACTACCTGATATACAAAGGAACTATGAGACTATGAGATCTAAAATGTAATTGCTTTCTCTTATATTTGTAAAAACTGATTTTTTATAATTTTTATTTATTTATTTTATTAATTACAGTTTATTCACTTTGTATCTTCCCTGTAGCTCCTTTCCTCCTCCCCTCCCAATACCACCCTCCTTCCCCCTTCTTCACCTATGTCCCTTCCCAAATCCACTGATAAAAGAGGTCCTCCTCTCCTTCCTTCTGATCCTAGTCTATCAGGTCTCATCAGGAGTGGCTGCATTGTCTTCCTCTGTGACCTGGTAAGGCTGCTCCCCCCTCAGGGGGAGGTGATCAAAGAGCAGGCCAATCAGTTCATGTCAGAGACAGTTCCTGTTCCTATTACTATGTAACCCAATTAGACACTGTACTGCCATGGGCAACATCTGTGGAGGGGATCTAGGTTATCTGAATGAATGGTCCTTGATTTGAATATCAGTCTCAGAAAAGACCCCTGTTCCCAGATTTTTTTGTTCTGTTGCTCTCCTTGTAGATCTCTTGTCCTCTTCATCTATGTGATCCACCATATAAACAAACTGAAGGAGAAAAACCACTGATCATCTCCTTAGATGTTGAAAAATCATTTGTCAAAATCCAACATCTGTTCATGTATAAAGCCTTGGAGAAATCAGGGATACAAGGCACATATCTAATCATAGTAAAGGCAATGTATAGCAAGCCTATAGTCAATATCAAACTAAATGGAGAGAAACTTAAATCAATCCCACTGAAATCAGGGACGAGGCAAGGCTGGCCACTCTCTCCATATCTCTTCAAGATAGTTCTTGAAGCCCTAACTAAAGCAATAAGACAATGAAAGATCAAGAGATACAAACTGGAAAGGAAGAAGTAAAAGTATCACTATTTGCAGATAATATGATAGTATACCTGAGTGACCCCAAAAATTCTACCAAGGAACTCCTACAACTGATAAACACCTTAAGCAAAGTGGCTGGATACAAAATTTACTCAAAAAAAAAAAAAAATCAGTAGCCCTCCTGTATACAAAAGACAAAAGGGCTGAGAAATAAATGAGGGAAACAACAGCCACAAAGGACATCAAATACCTTGGTTTAACACTAACCAAGCAAGTCAAAGACTTGTATGAAAAACTGATTTTTAAATAACAAACACCCTCAGATTATGCGTAGGTTGTCAAAATTACATTTCAATTTTATTTAAAATGTAGGCAAGAGAGAAGGTTCATGAATGACAGAGACAGAAATAGTATGATGAACTGCTTTTGACAAAGGGCTTCTCAGGCACCCTGTCAGCAGAAGACTACTTATAGATCTCTACAGAGAGAGCTCCAAAGACCCTCTTGTGTCTGTCCACTAGCTGGAGGAGTGCAGGCTTGCGTTTCCGCCTCCAGCTGGGGACCTAACAACAGGTGTTCTTGCTGGCTTGGCAGCCACATTACAGACAGAGCCATTTCCTAACCTCTGCTTGTTCTTTAAACAAAATTTTGTATGCATCTGAGACATAAATAGTACCTGCCATGAAGTGAAGCACATTGCAAGTGCATTGCAAGTCCACAGAGCATGTGGCACTGTAACATGTAACTATGCAGCACACAAGGTGCTGGGACAAAGGACCGTCTGGGAAGGTGTTCATGCACTCTCAGTCCTTTAAGGCCAGGATCAGAACTTTTTTTTTTTTTTTTTTTTGGCTGTTACAGTAAGGGAAGAGAAAGGGAGGATTAGAAGGTAAGTTTTATTTTTAATTTTTGTCTCAAAGCAACACACAATTCGTAACGGCTAACTAGCTGAACTGATACAAAAGCCAATCTGCCCCACTCAACACAATTCTGCCTTTCTTTCTTTATCCGTTTAATTTTTTTTATTTGAGTCAGCAGTGTGCACGCCACAACGCCCCTGTCTGCAGAAGACAACTTGCAGAGCTAGTCCCCTCTTTGAGGTGTGTGAGTCCTGATAGAACCTGAGCTGTCAGATGTGGTTTGTGGAGAACATGTACACACTGATCGGTCTCCCTGACTCTCAAAAGTGGTTCTTCTGACAATATGCAAATAATCTTGTTCATCTCTTTTTCATTTGTTGTTCTGTATTGGCTATTGGGCATCTTCAGTACAAAATGAAATAAAGATAGCACAGGAGCCTATCTTTTCTTATGGATGAAGTCCCTAACAAATATGATTCTAGAAATCCTGCTTATGAATGGTTTCAGTTGAGTGGTGTGCCTACTTGCAGCACCACCGTGGAGAGATCTGATGTTCAGGCAGATGATATTTAGGAGGGCAAATAGAACTGGAGATCAGTCACCACCATTACCAAATGACCTTGGTAAATAGTGAAGTGTGACTACAAAGAAAAGAGGCTGTTAGTAGATCAAGAGTTGATGATGGCTATTGGTGGATGACTGTCTCTCTGTGTGGATGTTATATGATTTGTGTTTGTGCTGTTGAATGTAGCTGTTTGTCCAAATACAGAGAAAAAAATCAGGTTATCCTCATTATCACTCTCTACCTTAAATATTTTAAATTCTTTTAGAGACAAAGTTTCTCACTAAGCCCAAAGAACACTATTGTGACTATGCTGCTGGCCAGAGAGCTCCTGGGATCCTTCCATTTCTATATCCCAGTGCCTGACTTTTTGTGGGTGCTGGGGATTTGAACTCATGTACTCTTGGTTTCACAGCAGTTGCTCCTACCCATTGAGCCATCCCTCCAGTTTGTTTGTCTGAATTTTCTGTTAATATACTGCTGTTGACATCCTGTTAAGAGGGATGCCTGCAAGTGTTTAAAAAGAACACAGTTTCAAAAATGATAATGATTGTGTTAATTCGAATGAGAAAAATTCCTCATATTCTTGGCCATTTGAATACTTGGTCTCTAGTTGGTTGTGTGTTTGGGGAGGCTTAAGAGGTGCGGCCTTGTTGGAGAAAACATGTCACGGGAAGCCTTTAGACTTGTGACCTCTCATGTTTCCTCTGTTTGTTCCCTGTTTTCAGTACAAGATGTGAGCCTTCAGATTCCTCCTTGTGCTGCAGCTGTGGCCAGGCTTCTGTCCTACCATCTAACTCTAACCTTTTGGACAGTAAGCACAGATAAATTCCTGCTGCCATCAGTTTTCTGATCGTGGTGCTTTTTGACAATATAAAAGTAATTAATGCAATGCTCAGTAGTATTACTGAGTTTTGGGGGCAATGACTGGCTTTCTGTATCTATCTTCTACTAGGAGCTTTGGTTTTATCTAAAAGTTTGTGATTAGCAATACAATGAATTGGTTGCCAGAGGCACTTCAAGGTAGCTCAGTCAGTAAAGTCCTTGTCTTACAAGCATGAGGACCTGAGTTTAATCCCCAGCTTCTTTGTAAAAATCACAGATGGATAGTGCATGTTTGTAATCCCAGGGCTGGCAAGACAGAGTCAAGTGACACTCAGGTCTTGCTTGCCAGCAATCCTAGCACACTGGGCCTACTTGGTGAGCTCCAGGGAAATAACAGAACCTGCCTCAAAAATAGTAACAGAGATAATAGCTGTAGAAAGGCGCTCAATATTGTCATCTTGCCTCTCTGTCACATGCAACCCCCTCACATACATCTGTGTACATGTACACACATGCGTGTACACACACACATACACACACCGTAAAGCACTAAGCATAAAATCCTCACTTAAAGGCCATGAAGAAGTGGACCTCATTTTTTAAGCAAATATTTTATTTTTAATTATGTGTATATATGTGGTCTGTATGAGTCTATGACATATTTGTGTGTGAGTACACACAGAGGCCAGAGAAGTCAGGTCACCTAGAACTAAATAAAGTTTCAGGTATATGTGAGAGGCCTGATGCGGGTGCTGGGAATCAAACTTGGCTCCTTTGGAAGTATAACACAATCTTTTAACCACTGAGCCAACTCTCCAGTTCTGAAGCCATCTCTAGCCCCCAATTTTAAATCTGTAGTTGCAGTTTTTGAAGAAAAGTTGTATGGTCTTTGATATGCCACCCAAGTGTAGAAACAATGAAATCTAGTTGGCAGCTAGCTTATAAAGCATTTGATTCAGCATTTGCCTACAAAAGTACAGCAACAATTCCTAAAACAAATATATAATACCGAGTTTTTAAAATTCTCTCTGATAAACGTGGCAATACAGGGGGCAGAGGGCACGAAACCGATTGAGCTGAATACGCTCTTTGTCTACATGACATCTTAGTGGGAATTCTAGAAATTCACTTTTCATTAGCATTCATGAAAGTATTCCCTCTTAGTAAGGGAGTCTCAGTGCATAATATAACATTAAGTGATCCTCCCCCACCCCCCATTTTAGTTCTTCCAGCTGTCTATCTGAAAAGTTACTATGGAGCTAGGGCCAAATATAAATCCCGTGAGATTCTCTGATGATCATAATCTTGCCAGGTAAGAGAGAGTTAATAAAAAATTAAATAGTACCAACAATTAGAGAATATAATGAATGTTATCTGGTTTAGTGCCTAGAACTGTTATTTCACTCTGATGAACTGCAAGTTACAGGGAAATACACTGTTTTCATTTTGGCTGAGGAAAAGCATGTATCACAATGCAGAAAGAAAGGGTAACTGAAACACACATGCTTGTTTTTTTTTTTTTTTTATAAATGTTTGTGCTATTCTCTAAATGTGAACATTTCCTGATATTAATACAACTTTCAGTTAAATGCACATCTATTAACATTCTGCCATATACCAGAGAGGTAAAGACAGCAAATGAGTATAACAGAAAGTTGCAGTGAGCTAAGGACTACAAGGAGAAATGCTGCTATATATTGGATGGAAGATACACATTTTATGTTATTATTCTGTTCAGTTGTATATGTGGCCATATATGATGGAGCCAGCCTTGATGAGACCTGATAGGCTAGGGTTAGATAGAAGGGGAGGAGGTCCTCCCCTATCAGGGGACTAGAGAAAGGGCATAGGGGAAGAAGAGGGAGGGTGGGTGGGATTGGGAGGAGACAAGAGAGAGGGCTGTAGTGGGAATACAATGTAAATAAATTATAATGAATGAATAAATTAATGAATGAATGAATTACTAAAGTTAGTATTTTTTATACAGTATTCAAAGATGAGATAGTTTGTCTCTAAGGATAGCATTTTTGTTAAATATGTTCCAGTACAGTATAGATTAAGTTGAAGTATTATAAGTATCAAGTCATGTTTTTCATATTTTCTAAGTGCTAGGGATTAAGATAAGCTTTCTCTATGTTTTTATCATATTAATTTCATGAAAGTTGTTATTTAGGGTACTGTTGTCAAATAGGAAATCTGAAGTTTTATCTAATTCGTGTCTGTCTAAGGCCAGGTATACTACAATGTATGTAAAAGATTCAGACTCCACTGCTCTGTTCCCAGGACATCTGCTGTGAAGTGGCCCCTGACAGCACACAAAAAGTGCTTTATTTTATAAAGCTTGATAATAAAATCAGATTTGCAGGATGATGGAAAATCTGTCCAAAGTTCCACAGAGACACTGAAGGGAAATGGTGCTAAATGTTCACACATACTGGCTTGGCATGGGGACTTTGGGTAACTCTCCCCCACTTTCTGCCTTTTATTTTCTTATCAATAAAGTCTATTTTTAAAGGAAACAGTTTGAATGTATTTATGTTAATCTTCAAGTTTTGTAATCTCATTTCTCATTATAAACAAATACTCTGGTTAGTGCTGAGCCATCAGAATCAAAGACATACTTTCCACTGTCTTTTGAGTGACTATATGCAGTTAATCCACAAATTCTTTTTTCTGTTTCCCCATCTCCACCATAAAGACCTAGGTCTAGGCTCAGCCACTGTCAAAACACACACACACACACACACACACACACACACACACACGCGCACGCGCACCTCATTTCTAAACATCTCCAGCAAGCAAGGGTATTTTGCCTCTTTCAAATATGAAATGATTAATTCATTTTTAGAAATTTTGGCTCAGAATAAGAGAAGCTTTAGATGCTCATGATCCCAGGCTCTGGATTTCTCTTCTTTCTCTATTATAGCTGAAGCCATTCAAGGTCATGTGATTAAATTGGCCTGGAGAAAAAACTGATAGTGCCAGAGAATGGGAAATGTATTATGTTTTTAATTATGTGTGGAACAGAAAAGGATTGGCCTTTGCTAGCTTTGTGTCTATTTGTTTATGTCTCTTTCCCCATTTACAACAAGGCCATCTCCAGAAAGCCAGAAAAAAGTAGATAAAATGAATTTTCCTGTAGAAAAACTTAGGAGAAATAAATAAAAAATTTTGACCATGAAAAGGCTCCTTTGCCTTCAGATTCTGAAATATTCAAAGAAGATAAAAGAAAACACTGGTGTGTGTGTGTGTGTATGTGTGTGTGTGTGTGTGTGTGTGTGTGAATTTATCTGGAGATTAAAAAAAGTATAAAGATACATAATTAGCAGAATGTACACACAGGCACAAACATAAGGCTCTGCATTAGTTACTTCTCTCATTGCAGTGACAAAAATTCCCAACAAAAAGCAACTTGAGGAGGGAAGGAAGCTTCTGTGTTGATTCCTAATGGGGAAGACATGTTAGTAGGAGCATGAGGCAGCTGCTCACATGGTGCCCACAGTGGGGGAGCAGAGGTGGGAATCCTGGTGTTTAGGCAATTTTTTCCTTGTTATTTAGTCTAGAACCCTAGCCCATGGAAAATGCTGTCCACATTTACGTGGGTATTCACACCTCAATTAACCTAATTAAAAAAAAAAAAACTGCCTCAGGAGACTGTCCAGAGGTCTAACTCCAAGATGATTCGGGGTCCTGTCAAGTTGGCAATCAATGAAAACCACTACAGGCACTAACTACATAGGTATTTTTAAAATGAGTGGTAAATTATGTGCTTCTGCGAGACTCTAAATTTCAGAGACTTGACACAGTCTTTTACAACAGGGTGCCCTGAATCTAGAAGAAACTTATAAACTCGAATGCCTTTACTTCTTGCACCAGCAGGAGAATGCATGCAATAGTTTTAGCAGTGCTGGCAGTGTAGGTGACTACACACAGTTTTCTTAAAGAAAGCCTCAGGCACCCCACTCTAGTGACTGTAGCATCTATAAATTTTAAGGGAACAATGGACTAGGTAAAAGTGACTTTTCCACAGATAAGTGCCTGAGGGGAAACTCCCCTCTGGCAGTGTGCTCAGCTAGAGATTATGTGGTCTCCCTAATCCTGGAAATTCCATTTGTAGGTATGAAGGAGGCCTTATAGTTAGTATGTACAATGGCTTTCAAACCACAAGTCCCAGAATCCCAGGAACTCTCTCAGTTAGATCAGAAGCTGAGTTAATTGTTCATGAACTTAAGGAGCAATGGTAGGTGACCAACTTTGTTTAGGCCCCTATTTCTGCATGTGTTTAACTGCTATGTAATTATCAATCTTAGCAATATTTATGTATTTAACATGCTTTATAATGATTATTATTATTATTACTATTATTTTTTTGTAGTTCTGGCTGTCGTGGAACTTACTTTATACACCAGGCTGGCCTTAAACTTATAGAAATCTGCTGGCCTCTGACTCCCAAGTGCTTGGATTAAAGTTGTGGATCACCATGGCCAACTTCTAATTAAAATTTTAAATGCTGATTTTTGAGAGTCCTTTATCAATTGTAGATAGTCATCCAATGTTAGAAAGTGGATGAAAATATGATAGTCTCGTCTGTGCGTAATTTTTTCTTTCTGTGTGTGTGTGTGTGTGTGTGTGTGTGTGTGTGTGTGTGTGCGTGCTTACATGTGCACAGGTCTGCGTGTGTTTGCACATCTGTGGAAAATAAAGGTCAACCTTGGTTTTCATTTCTTATGTGCTATGCACTTTGATTTTTTAGACAGCATCTCCCACTGGCTGGACACTCACCAAGTAGGCTAGGTTTGCAAATCATCAAGCCCCAGAGATCCTCCCATCTCTGCCTCCCCAGCACTGGGATTATAAAGACATGCCACCACACCTGCTTCCTTAGGTGGACTCTGGAAACTGAAGCCAGGTTTTCATGATTCCTAAAAGGCTGGCTTTGAACTCATTTAGATCCAACTACCTCTACCTCCAAAAGAAGTATTGGGATTAATAGCATGTTCTGCCATGCCTAGGTTTATTTCTCACTCTCTCAATGGAAATTTGTATAAGATAAAAATTCAAGCTTTAATTATAACATGTTTATCACTTTTTCTTTTTAAATTTTATTTATTATTTATTACAGTGTATTTGCTTTGTATCCTGCCTGTAGCCTCCTTCTTCATCTCCTCTCAACCCCTCTGTCCTCCCTCTTTTCCCCTTATTTCCCTCTCTTAGTCCACTGATATAGGGCATTGGTGGCTCCTTGGTAGAATTCTCACCTGCCACATGGAAGACCAGGGTTAGTTTCTTGGCCAATGCAGTGGAATTGCTTTTATTTTTATTTTTTTAATTGGTCACACTTTTGCTTTCCAGTCAATTAACACTCTTTCTAGGCCCAGGTATGGATACTTTTCTGTGCCTTTTATACTCATAGTGTACTTTTTGATTTGGGATTCATTTTGAATAAAATTACATCTAGGTCATCTTAGACTACATTTCATTGCTGCTGCCAGTGTTGAATTACTGCACACAAGTTGTTGATAATGATGCATCTACCTCCACTACATTTCTTTTGTACGTTTGTCAATAATCAATTGAGTGTATTTGTGTGTGTGTCCTTCCATGATCTCATTTCTTCTATTGATCAACATGTCAATTGATCCAATAATGCCACATTGTGTTTGGCCTAATAAATATAAGCTAGATTCCGTTCCTCTACTCTTTTTAGTTATTTATTTTCCTCTGTGTGTAATGTGCATGTTTGCGAATCCATATTTTTGTCTGTGCCGGAGTCCTTGTGGGTGAAAACACATATACCTCTGTGGAGGTCATCAACTGAAGTCAGACTTATTCAGTCAAACCCAGAGCATGACCAGTTGCTGGTCTCACTGACCAACTTACTCTGAAGATCTTCTAGGACTGGAATTACAACTGAGTTAACCTGCGGACTAGAATGGATTTGCATGGACTCCTGGGGATCTGAACTTCTATCCTCTAACTTGCAAGGTAAGCACTTTGATTTCTTGAGGAAGCTCCCAAATCTCACTATTCTTTCTGGAAGTTATTTTAATTATTGTAACTACTCCACATTTCTATGGAGAGTCTCCCATTATTTTGTCTAGATCATTAGAATTGTCTCTGCCATTTTGGTTAAAATTATATTGCTATTTAGGTGAATACAGAAAAAAATTGACATTAAATTTCTCCTTGTCCTTTAAAATTAATAAGTATATATTTTGTATATACATAGGTGTTTTTATATATGTTCACGGCATAGGTGTGAGGTGTCATTATGGGGCAGAAGAAGGGTGTGAGGTTCTCTGGAGCTACAGGTACAGGCATAGATACTGGTATCCAAATTCAACTCGTGTCCTCTGGAATAGTAACAATTGCTGTTAACCACTGAGCCATCTGTTCCATCTCCCACCTAGCTTGGTGAGACTGGTTGTGATAGTTTTAATTTTCAATATGAAATAACTTTGGGAAGAGTCTCACTGAGGGTGGAAATGTCTCAGTTGACAGTCTTAGTTGTATTAATTAATTGATTAGTTGGTGAGGCGAGTCCCAGTTCACCATGGACAGCACCATTTGCTGGGCTGTATAACTGTACAGAGATAGAACACAGGGAAGTATGCTGTGTTTATTCTCTCTGCTCTTGACTGGATGTGCTTAGCTGCTTCGTGCCCCTGCCTTGATTTCTCCACAACAATGGGTCATAACCTCAAATTACAGGTTGAATAAATCCTTTCTCTCTTAGAGTTGCTTTTGTTGAGGGTGTTTTATCATAGCAACAGAAATGGGACAATAATACAGTTTTTCAGGTTCATCAAGTAGACCAGGCAGGCTGTCAACAAAGCCCTGAGGATCTCCCTGTCTCTGCTTCCTTTGCACAAGGACTGTAAGTTTTAAACAAACATGCCTATGTTCCTTTCAACTTACACATTGAGTTCCTAAGTTTGAATATAACACATTTTTGTGTTTTATGTAGTTTTGAAACATCTCTATTTAAAGGTCATTTAGGTTATGGAATTGATTCACAAGAATTAATATATAGCCACTCATTTTTCTTTGAGTATTTCTTCAGGATTTCTTGTTCACTTCCTTTGAACATTCTGATAACACACTTATTGGCCTTCTGTTATAGTCCAATCTGTTCATTTTCACTTATTTTGTATTTTCTTTTTCATGCTTTCCCTCCCAAATCCTAGCATTTCAAGTGTCCCCCAACACCACTGTTAACTAGCCTACGTTTTTTTCCCTTTTCTTTCTTTGTTTTTCTTGCTTTTTAAAGAATGAAACTTTTACTCAAAGCCAGGGTTTCACATTTATGTTTCATGATTGTATCTTTTATTTCTTGCTGACACTGTTACTGTTTTCTTTGAAAGACTATTCATTTTTGTTTCTGAGGTAAATAATTTCTCATTAAAGTTTTATATATACATACTTGATGATCTTAAATATTTCATCAGACAACTGTTTTACATTTGTTTGCTTTTGTAATTGGCCATTTTCTTCTTAGTTTTAGGTAAAGAAGATATTTTAACAGTCTCTATAATGTTTTTTACATTCAGAGCTTGATGTCTGGCTCCATAGTGACCTCTGTGTCCTTATGTGGAGTCTAAGTTTCTATGGTGGCCTCTATAAGCAGAATGGAGCCTATTTCTACAGCATTCTCCTTGGACAGCAATAAAATCCTGGCTTTATCATGATCTCCATGAACAGGGGTAGAATATTAGCTCTCTAATGGCATCAACAAGCAGGACTGGAAATCTAGCTTTGTGGTGTCACTGGGAATTGTTGACCTTGTACTGTGTGTCATCTGCATCTTGAAACTTTAGGAAATATTTCTTACTATTAATAGGGAAGCCTGTTCAGGCTTTCTAGCAGATTTGCAGTGATACCAGAAAGAAAGGGATCTTTTTACATCCTAACAAGTTCTTATCAACCAGCAGTTCTCTGAATGTTTGAGTGGCTGATTTCTGAGAAGTTTCTGTCTTACAAACTTCCATTTTCTTGTTTGTGGCTATAGAACAAGACTTTGAAAGGAATATACTCTCACTCGTGGCCAAGAAGCCATTTCCTCAAATAGTACAGTGACACTGTATCTATTTACTCAAATAGATCAGATTCATATTGTGTCATTCTTTGGGTTCTAATTCCCTCACCATCTTGAAGTTCCATTCCTCCTATGACTGCCTTCTAAGTGCAAGGATTACAGGTATGAGTCACTGTGCCTGATATGCACAATGCTGAGAATGGAACCCGGTGCTTTCTGCATACTAGGCAAGCACTCTAGCAACTAAGCCACATCCTCTCCATCTGTTCATCTTTTCTTTATACAAATTCTTGAAATGCTAGCATATAATTAGTTTCTTGTTTTTCTTATAAGAAAAAAATGTAATGCTTAATGTAGGTCACCAAACTCTAAGGAAAAGAAAGAGACCTCCCTGCTCTCTTCAGAATCTCAGTTTTTCATCTTCCCTCCTTTCAAATCTTTCTAATCCTTTCCTCTTGTGCATCTTCACATTTGCGATTGTATCACCTCTGCAGCATCTCTGCCCCATACCTCCACATCACCTTTCCAACAATAGGTTCTAGGGAGCCTACTCAATTTGGAGTGCTCATAGTATCATTTCTTTGATTTCCTGGAATCATCTTTCTTCTTGAAAGCTTTTGTTCTTAATTGTCATCTTACATTCAGGATGTAATAATTGAAGCTTGTCTCCTTTGCTTCAGAATGGGTTTTGTTTGCTATTCACTCTTTCTCAAAGATAGGATCCAATAAGTTCTGGGGCAATGGTTTTGCCTTACAAACATGAGGTTCTGAGTCTGATCATTACCCTAATGAGGGGAACAGGGACTGTTTCTGACATAAACTCAATGGCGGGCTCTTTGACACTCCACCCCCCCACCCCAGGAGAAGCAGCCTTGCTAGGCCACAGTGGAGGCTTTGCAGCCAGTCCTGAAGACACCTGATAAACCAGTATCAGATGGAAGGGGAGGAGGTTCTCCCTTATCAGTGGACTTGGAAAGGGGCAGGGAAGAGATGAGGATGAGAGGGTGGGATTGGAGGGAAAGAGAGAGTGGGATACAACAGGGATACAAAGTTAAACTGTAACTAATATTAAAAAAACAAAAAATAATAAAAAATAAAAATAAATAAAGAAATAACTTAAAGAACAAAAGTCAAATGTGGTGACATATTCTTTCAATCAGTGCACTGGGAAGGCACAGGCACTTAGAGCTTCAGAAGTTTGAGGCTAGCCTAGTCTACTTAGTTTTCTAGGCTAGCCAGTAAGACAAAGTGAGACTCTTCTCTCAAAAAACAAATAATGATGAAAAAAATATAGTACCCAAAAAAACATACAAAAGTATTAAAGGGTGGGTCTTCTGTTCTCTGAATGCTAAAATTAGACTAACTGTGATAAGCGAGCTGAGAGTCTCATATAAAG